>NW_028234436.1:18112568-18120068 GCF_977035675.1 Penaeus japonicus
GACATATCTCAAATGATATACCAACATACAGAATCCCTCTCAATGTTGCAGGCGAGGATAAAGAGCAAGTGATCCCACACAGCGCGTATATTCGGTTTATTATGCAACATCAACCGGACAGTTTGCAACATTTCCGGAATTTCGCCGTGACGAGAAAAATAGATATAGATTATTTCGGTGATATGGCGTGTCTTTTGTTTTTTTTTTAGTTCCGTATTGCACGTGTCCAGAAATAGTTATTAATGATGGTTAGGATATGCACAGGAGGAGAAAATGGAAATGCGATATGCAGATGTAAAGTGCGTGAGAATTAAAGATGAGAGTAGGAAAGAGAAAGAGAGAGGGAGAGGGAGAGAGAGAGAGAGACTGAGACAGAGAGGAAAAGAGAAAGAGAGAGAGAGAGGAAAAAAGATAGATAGATAGATAGATAGAGAGAGAGAGAGAGAGAAAGGGAGTGAGACAAAGAGGAAAAGAGAGAGAGAGAGAGGAAAAGAGATAGATAGAGAGAAGAAAAGTGAAAGAGAGAGAGAGACAGAGAGGAAAAGAAAGAGAGAGAGAGAGGAAAAGAGAAAGAGAGAGAGAGAGAAAGAGAGAGACCCAGAAAGAGAGAGAGAGAGAGAGAAGAAGAAGAGAGAAAGAGAGAAAGAGAAAGAGGAGAAGAGAAGAGAAGAGAGAGAAAGAGAGAAAAGAGTAGAAGAGAAGAGAAGAGAAGAGAAGAGAAGAAGAGAAAAGAAAAGAGAAAAGAGAAGAGAAAGAGAACAAGCGAAAGAGAAATCCGGTAACAAAAAAACAGAGAAACAAGAAAGAAGAGAAAGAGAAAGAGCGCGGGAGAGAGAGAGAGAAACAGAGAAAGAGCGACATAACGGGGAGAAACGAACGAAGAACACATGGGGGAAGAGAACTACAGGGTGGGTGGGAGTTAGGGGGGAGGGGGAGGGGGGGTAAGGACTACCTGCTGAGCGGGGGAATCAATAGCGTATACCTGTCCCGCTCCCCCCCCTCCCCCCCTCCTTCCCTCCGTGTTCTCGCTCCCTTACTCTCTCCCCTCACTCCCTCCCTGCTCCCTTCTTCCTTCTCTTTACTCTTTCTCTCTCTATGTCTCTCTCCTTTCTTCCTTCTCTTTACTCTCCCTCTCTTTCTTTCTCTCTCCTTTCTTCCTTCCCTTTACTCCCCCCTCTCTCTCTCTCTCCCTTCTTCCTTCTCTTTACTCTTTCTCTCTATATGTCTCTCTCCTTTCTTCCTTCTCTTTACTCTTTCTCTCTCTCTTCTTCCTTCTCGTTACTCCCTCTCTCTCTCCCTTCTTCCTTCTCTTTACTCCCCCTCTCTCTCTCTCTTTCTCTCTTCTTCCTTCTCGTTACTCCCTCTCTCTCTCTCTCTCTCTCTCTCTCTCTTCTCTTCTTTCCTCTCTCCTTCCTCTTTTCTCTTATCTCCTCTCTCCTCTCTCCCCCTCTCTCTCTCTTTCCCTTCTTCCTTCTCTTTACTCCCTCTCTCTCTCTCTTCTTCCTTCTCTTTACTCCCTCTCTCTCTCCCTTCTTCCTTCTCTTTACTCCCTCCCTCTCTCTCTCTCTCTTCCTTCTTCCTTCTCTTTACTCCCTCTCTCTCTCCCTTCTTCCTTCTCTTTACTCCCTCTCTCTCTCCCTCTTTCTATTTATCTCCCTTCCTTACTCCCTCTTTCTCTTCCCTTCCAAGTTTCTCTTCCTATCCTTTTCTTACTCCCTCTCCCCTCCCCTCCCTTGTTTCCTCCCTGCACACACCTCTCTCTCTCCCTTTCTTTTTCTCGCTCTCACTTCCTTACTCCCTTCCTGTTCCTTTCTCTCTCGCCCTCCCTGAAAGAGAAAGAGAAAGAGAGAGAGAAAAAGAAAGAAGGAAAGAAAGAAAGAGAGACGAGAGATGTGAAAAGAGAAGAAGAGAATAGAGAATAGAGCGAATAGAGAATAGAGAACAGAGAATAGAGAATAGATAAGAGAGAATAGTTAAGAGAGAAGAGAGAGGAAAGAGAAAGAGAGAATAGATATGAGAGAAAAGAGAAGAGATAAGAGAGAATAGAAAAAAGAGAAGAGAGAAGAGAGAAGAGAGAAAAAAAAATAAAGAAAGAAAGAGAGAAAAAGAAAGAGAGAGAGAAAGAGAGAGGAAGACAAGAAAGAACAAGAGAGAACGAAAGAAAAATATCAAATCTATATACACATAGGGCTACAAAGAAAACAGGGGACAGAACTATGCCATAAAACATATATATCAAAACAAAGTAATAACAGTATACATCACACAAAACGAAAAATACAGTTTATACAAAAGCACATACCCTGAACGTGTGTACCAACCGACAGCAGTATGTACTCACGTAAAGGAGAGTAATTAAGATAGCAGACACAGGCAGAATACACATGTGTTTGGTCGTTTGCACAAACTTTTTTTTTTTTTTTCTTAAAGAAAATAGAAAGTGCGGAAGAGAAATTATATACGTGATTAATTTATCCTTTCTTCAAAAACAAGTGTGGGAGCCGCACTAGCAACAGCATGAACAAAGGGGGAGGGGGGCGGGGGGGGGGGGAATGTAATAATTACACTGTACCGGATTACAAAATTACATAACGTCATTAATCAGCGGTATTGTATATTATTACCGCGTCTGTGCCAAGAGAGTCTGTAGAGGGAGGAGGGAAGGAGAGAAAGAGAAAGAAGGAGAGAGAAAGAGAGAGAAAAAGAGAAAGAGATAGAGAGAGAGATAGAGAAAGAGAGAAAGATAGAGATAGAGATAGAGATAGAGATAGAGATAGAGATAGAAAGAGAAAGCGAGAGAGAGAGAGAGAGAGAGTGAAAGAGAAAGAGAAAGAGAAAAAGATGGAAAAAAAAAGAGAAAGAGAAACGAGAAACGAGAAAGAGAAAGAAAGAGAGAGAACAGAGACAGAAGAGTCACAAAAAGTAGCAGACTGTGAGAGGGAGATAGTGAGCAAAAGAGAGATATCGAATAAAAGTCAGATTTTCAATGATGCATGACGATATGGCAGCAGGAAAAACATTTACTACATGCACTCGAGCGGCATTGACGGCTGGGATATTTACTGACTGCATGATGGTAAAGGGCGTGTTATTTTATTTAATCTGAATGAGATGAATGTGATAGAGGTCGGGAAAAGAGTGCATGGAGGATTGAGAGAGAGAGAGAGAGAGAGAGAGAGAGAGAGAGAGAGAGAGAGAGAGAGAGAGAGAGAGAGAGAGGAAGAGAGAAAGAGAGAGGAAGAGAGAGAGAGAGAGAGAAAGAGAGAGGAAGAGAGAAAGAGAGAGAAAAAGAAAGAGAGAAAGCGGGAAAGAGAGAAAGAAAGAAAAAGAGAGAGAAAGGGAGAATGAAAGACAGAGAAACGGAAAGACAAACAGGCAGATGGTCTACAGACGTAAGTGAGAGAACGGGAATAGAAAGAGAAAGAGAGAAAGAAAAAAAGAAAGAAAAGATAAAAAAAAGATAATCAAAAGAGAAAGAGAGAAGGAGATAAAGAGATATATAGAGAATGAAAAAGAAAAAAAAATGATAAAAAGAGAATAAAAAGGAGCAAAAGAGGCAAAAAAAGGGGGAGTCAAGCGAGTAGCAGAGAAAGAACGAAAGACAGAGAGAGAGAGAAGGAAAGAAAGAACCCGGGGGAGAAAACTAGCCGCGACACCTAGAAAGTAAGGGGACGAGAATCACTTCGGGTGAAATTCACTGAAAGCGCTTCACGCCCTCTTGACCACAAGGCAGAAGGAGGGTTAACTGCTCGGAAAACTGCCCTGCCTTAATGTCGTGGCGGAGGTTTCCATAGGCCTAAAAAAAATCGATTGGTTTGACTTTATTCGGTGTGAATAAAAATCCTGGGTGATTGTTTTTTTTTTCTATATTATGCGACGGGTTTTTTTAAATGCTGGTGTGTTCTCAGCTGGTTCAGGATCAGTTCTTAAAGTGTTCGGCTAATGTTCCCTGGTGTTATGTTAGTGTTACTGTAGGTTGTGTTGTGTTATGTTATGTTATGTTATGTTATGTTATGTGATGTGATGTGATGTGATGTGATGTGATGTGATGTGATGTGATGTGATGTGATGTGATGTGATGTGATGTGATGTGATGTGATGTTATGTTGAGGTGAGTAAGTATATGTTAGGAGACATTGGGTAAATTTAGGTTTAGAAGATTAGGTTAGGGTTAAATTAAATTAGGCTTAAGTTAGGTAAGTTAGGGTATATTAGGATACGTTAGATGAGTTTAGGTTTCATTAAGATTAGTTTAGGGCTAGGCTAGATTAGGGTTAGGTTTAGGTTAGGTACGGGGAACAATAAGACCAAAGGGACATAGAGGCCGAGAAACATCAATGCACGCACCCATTTAAAACTCTCCATTCGAAACATTTGAAAGAAAACCTCGAGAGAGTGTGGCGTCAAGAGATTCTCCAACAGACGTCCAATTCCCAGAGGTCGGCCATAAAACGGAGAGCCATTGAAAGAGATTAACTAGCAGGTGGGGAAGCGCAACGGATGAACAGGTGGGGGTAGACCGAGGTGCTAGTAGGTGGCGACGTCCTGAAGGTGAAAGGGGGTGGTAAACCGAGGTGCTAGCAGGTGGGGATATCCTAACTGTGAACAGGTGGTGGTAAACCGAGGTGCTAGTAGGTGGCGACGTCCTAACAGTGAACAGATGGTGGTAAACCGAGGTGCTAGTAGATCGCGACGTCCTGAAGGTGAAAGGGGGTGGTAAACCGAGGTGCTAGTAGGTGGCGACGTCCTGAGGGTGAATGGGGGTGGTAAACCGAGGTGTTAGTAGGTGGTGATCTCCTAACTGTGAACAGGTGGTGGTAAACCGAGGTGCTAGTTGGTAGCGACGTCCTGAAGGTGAAAGAGGGTGATAAACCGAGGTGCTAGTAGATCGCGACGTCCTGAAGGTGAAAGAGGGTGATAAACCGAGGTGCTAGCAGGTGGCGACGTCCTAACTGTGAACAGGTGGTGGTAAACCGAGGTGCTAGCAGGTGGCGACGTCCTAACTGTGAACAGGTGGTGGTAAACCGAGGTGCTAGCAGGTGGCGACGTCCTAACTGTGAACAGGTGGTGGTAAACCGAGGTGCTAGCAGGTGGCGACGTCCTAACTGTGAACAGGTGGTGGTAAACCGAGGTGCTAGTAGATCGCGACGTCCTGAAGGTGAAAGGGGGTGGTAAACCGAGGTGCTAGTAGATCGCGACGTCCTGAAGGTGAAAGGGGGTGGTAAACCGAGGTGCTAGTTGGAGGCGACGTCCTAACTGTGAACAGGCGGTGGTAAACCGAGGTGCTAGCAGGTGGCGACGTCCTAACTGTGAACAGGTGGTGGTAAACCGAGGTGCTAGTAGGTGGCGACGTCCTGACTGTGAAAAGGTGGTGGTAGACTAAGGTGCTAGCAGACAGGGACACCCTAAAGCTGAGCAAATGGTGGAAGACGGAGGTGCTAGCAAGCGGCGGCGTATTAAAGATGGACAAATAGTCGGGGGCAGAATCGCTAATAGGTAGCGACGTCCCACAGATGAACAGATGGTGGAAAACCGAGGTACTAGCAGGTGGCGAGACGTTAAAGATGAAGAGATGGTGGAAGAGGTGCTAGCAGATGGCAAGGCTATCGAATGGATGGGATTTGCGGACGGCGGATTAACAGAGGAGGTTAGTCAGCACCGTCAGAGCCCAGTACAGACGTGTGGGGTCTGTAGAAGGTCTAAGGTCCTAAGGTCTGGATGATCAGACACCCCCCGCTGTCAAGTGGCGGAGCTTATGTGTGGACGAAACACTGACTCAGGTTTTGATGTAGAAGCTGACCGAACCGGCACTATCACCTTTAACAGTGCCCTTCCCCCCCCCCCCCCCCCCCCCCCCCAAACCCTTGCACCCTCCCATCTCCCCCTCCCTCCCTCCCTCTCTCCCTCCCTCCCCTCCGTACTTCCACCTATCCACCCCCTTCCACCCTCTCTACGTTACCTCATAACCTTATCTCCGCCTTCACCAGATCTATAACGAAGATAACGAGACCAGAGATTGTCCAAATAATATCCTGGTGGATGAGCCGGCGCGGGTCAGACGCGGCCGGGGCGAGGGGGGTGGGGGAGGGGTGGGGGAAGGGGAGGAGGAGGTAAGAGGGAGGAGGAGAACAAAGAAAGAGAGAAAGAGGGGGAGGGGTGGCAGGAGGGAGGGAAGGCAGTGTGAGGGATGGGACAAATGGATGGGATCAAGAAAGGAATGGGAGGAAAGAAAGATATAGACAGATAGACAGATAGACAGACAGCCAGACAGACAGATTGATAGTCAGTTAGCTAGTTAGAGAGAGAGAGAAAGCGAGAGAGAGCGAGAGAACGAGAGAAAGAGAGAACAAGAGAAAGAAAGAAAGAAATAGAAAAAGAGAGAAGGAGAGAAAGAGAGAAAAAGAGAAAGAGAGAAAGAGAAGGAGAGAAAGAGATAGAAAGAAAAAGAAAGAGATAGAGAGAAAAATAAAGAAATAGAGAGAAAAAGAAAGAGAGAGAAAGACAAAGAGAAAGAGAGACTAAAGAACAGCCTCTCAGACAGACAACCATACACACAGACGGATAAAAAAAAAAGAGAGAGAAAAAAAAAAGAAGAAGAAATGAAAAGCAAAAAAGAAAAAAAGAAAATAAGATGAAGAAGAAGGAAAAGAGTTGGACAGGCGGGCTAACAGGGACGTGAAATGACAAGAAAAATTACCTGAAAGTCTGTTTCCTTTATCGTTATGGCATCTTGTGGACACTGACGATGGCAGGGGAGGCGCAGTTGCTTATCCTTTTTGCTGTTTTTGTCTTTGTTTTGTTGCAAACATGATTCTTTTTTGTTCTCTTCAACTGATTTTCTTACGTTTTTCTTACTTTGTCTGGTACATAAGACATCAATAACTCGGATATACTTGTGTGTTTCTCTAGATCAAACCAATAATAGATAGGATATATATCATATCTATATTACATAATATACATCATATCTCTACCTATCTCTACCTTACCGAGCTATACCACACACACAAAACACAACCATACAACCAATACAACCAATACAACGGTACTTAAAAACAACAACCTGATACATAAACAACCACAATTTCTTGCTTGCTTGCTTGTTGGATTTATTGGCTATCAACCAGCGGCACAAGCCAAGGTTATTAAGCCAATGATTCCATTTTATTTTATCAATCTATATAAGGTCATAAAGTTTTGTCTCCTTTAGAAAAGTGATTATTTTACTTATTATTTTTTCGTTGTTGGATAATAAATTTGTTACACTTTTACACTTGCCTTTCCACAAAACCCTGGTGCCACTAGCAACGAAAACAAAAGATACATGAAACCAGTAATAGCGCCATCTATATTCTGGGAAAACCTGCCACCTGTGTTTAAGAAGAATATTATCGGATGTGATGTAAAGCAGATGGTTTGTATTGGCAGTTGAAGCCGAGGCGATCATTATGTTGTTGTTGTTGTTGTGATGTTTTGTTGTTGTTGTTGTGATGTTGTTGT
>NW_028234436.1:18125068-18140068 GCF_977035675.1 Penaeus japonicus
ACCCTCACCCACCCTCCCCTCACTCCATCCCCCTTCCACCCAACCCCTCACCTTCCCCCTCTCCTCCACCTCACTTCCTTTCCCCCCACCCTCACCCACCCTCCCCTCACTCCATCCCCCTTCCACCCAACACCCTCATCTTCCCCCTCTCCTCCACCTCACTTCCTTTTCCCCCATTCCCCCCACCCTCACCCACCCTCCCCTCACTCCATCCCCTTCCACCCAACCCTCACCTTCCCCTCTCCTCCACCTCACTTCCTTTCCCCCCACCTCACCCACCCTCCCCTCACTCCATCCCCTTCCACCCAACCCTCACCTTTCCCCCTCTCCTCCACCTCACTTCCTTTCCCCCCACCCTCACCCCCTCCCCTCACCCATCCCCTTCCACCCAACCCTCACCTTCCCCCCCTCCTCCACCTCACTTCCTCCCCCCCCACCCTCCCCCGCCCCCCCCCCTCTCCATCCCCCTTCCACCCAACCCCTCACCTTCCCCCTCTCCTCCACCTCACTTCCTTTCCCCCCACCCTCACCCACCCTCCCCTCACTCCATCCCCCTTCCACCCAACCCCTCACCTTCCCCCTCTCCTCCACCTCACTTCCTTTCCCCCCACCCTCACCCACCCTCCCCTCACTCCATCCCCCTTCCACCCAACCCCTCACCTTCCCCCTCTCCTCCACCTCACTTCCTTTTGCCCCACCCTCACCCACCCTCCCCTCGCTCCAAACCCCTTCCACCCAACCCCTCATCTTCCCCCTCTCCTCCACCTCACTTCCTTTTCCCCCATCCTCCCTCTGACCTCCTCCCCCCCCTAACCTCCTCCTTCCTCCCCCCCCTCACCCCCCAACCCCCCCGACTCTCAAGACCCTATCAAGCATCTAGAGCGAAACGTCGCGAAGAAAGATAGAAAAATGCATCCACCGCGACAGAACTTTAGACCTGCGACCGAGCAACGCGGAGGAAAGATCCCGATGAAATGCATCCGCCAACTCCCCCCCCCCTCTCCCCCTCCCCCCTTCCAAAAAAAAAAAAGGAAGAAAAAGAGAAGAAGAAAAGTTCCATTTTGGGAATACATTCTCGACAAGGATCCCCAGTATATATATATAAGAAAAAAAAAAAAAAAAAAATGGAAGAGCGGCAAATAGCGATCCCTTAGAAATCGTGGAAGGAAATACGCGACTCTGATACATAGATGAATATCACATTTCGAAAAGATAAATAATCAAGAAAAAAAGAAAAGAAAAGGCAAAGAAACGAAAAAACGAAAAACAAAAAAACGAAACAGAACCCATTCGTATCAAATCCAATCTCAATAACCATTTCTAATCTACCCCCAAAAATGTTAGAAAATAAAAGAGTTAAAATCCACACTAAAAAGATTTCGATGTTTGCTTAATGGGTTTTCCTGAAAAGGGAAGTCATACGTTTTTTGGCATTTGCAAGACGAGGCTTCGGACAGGCGAGAGTGGCACGGGCGGGATGGGGAAGAAGAGATGCGGCGATGTTTTGGGATTTGAACCTCCTTGACTGGATGTGTGGGATTTGAACCTCTTTGATAGGGAGGGGTGTAGGATTTGAATCTTTTTGACTAGGTGTGTGGGATTTGAACCTTTTTGATAGGGAAGTGTATAGGATTTGAATCTTTTTGATAGGGGTATGTGTAGGATTTGAACCTCTTTGATAGGGAGATGTGTAGGATTTGAATCTTTTTGACATGGAGGTGTATAGGATTTGAACCTCCTTGACTGGGTGTGTGGGATTTGAACCTCTTTGATAGGGGTGTGTATAGGATTTGAACCTCTTTGATAGGGAAGTGTGTAGGATTTGAATCTTTTTGAGACGGAGGTGTATAGGATTTGAATCTTTTTGATAGAGGTGTGTGTAGGATTTGAAACTCTTTGATAGGGGTGTATGTAGGATTTGAATCTTTTTGAAACGGAAGTGTATAGGATTTGAACCTCCTTGATTTTGTGTGTAGGATTTGAACTTCTTATATAGAGAGGTGTATAGGATTTGAATCTTTTTGATAGGGGTGTGTGTAGGATTTGAACCTCCTTGACTGGGTGTGTAGAATTTGAACCTCTTTGATAGGGAGGTGTATAGGATTTGAACCGTTTCGACACGGAGGTGCATAGGATTTGAACCTTGTTGACTGGGAGGTGTGTGGGATTTGAACCTCTTTGATAGGGAGGTGTATAGGATTTGAACCTCCTTGACTGAATGTATAGAATTTGAACCTCTTTGATAGGGGTGTGTGTAGGATTTGAACTTTTTTGAGACGGAGGTGCATAGGATTTGAACCTTGTTGACTGGTTGTGTAGGATTTGAACCTCTTTGATAGGGGTGTGTGTAGGATTTGAACCTCCTTGACTGGGAGGTGTATAGGATTTGAACCTCTGATAGGGAGGTGTATAGGATTCGAACCTTATTGACTGAGAGAAGCATGGGATCTGAACCTCTCTGCCAGGGAGGTGTATAGGATCTGAACCTTCTAGACTAGTAGGTGGATTGGATTTGAACGTTCTTGACTGGGACGTATATAGGATCTGAACCTTCTTAACGTGTAGAGGCTCTGAACCCTTTTGACAGCGAGGTTTATAGGATTTGAACATTTTTGATGGGGAGGTATATAGGATCTGAACCTTCTTAACGTGTAGAGGCTCTGAACCCTTTTGACAGCGAGGTTTATAGGATTTGAACATTTTTGATGGGGAGGTATATAGAATCTGAACCTTCTTGAGAGTGAGGTTATAAGATCAGAACCTTTTTGACAAGGAAGTATATAGGATCTGAACCCTTCTGAGAGGGAATTTTATAGATCCTGGTCCTTCATAACAAAGAGGTGAATTTAATGACGAATTAAGTAAATAAATATAATTAGTAAATGTATAGAAATGAAGAAAATAATAGATAGGAGTAGCAATAAGGAAGGAGAAAATTTACAAGGATTTAACAAAGAAAAAAAAAAAAAAAAAAAAGAGAAAAAAAAGAAAAAAAAAGAAATAGGAATAACATGAAATGGTTATACATTTCAATCCTTTTATTCCATATTACTTGCTTCCTTACAAATGTGGATATGCAAAGTGTAATGGGAATTATACATGGACATAGACACACGCACACACACACACACACACATATATATATTTATATATATGTATATATATATATAATATATATATTATATATATATATACATATATACATACATATATATATATAATATATATATATTATATATATATATACATATATACATACATATATATATATACATATATATATATATATATATAGATAGATAGATATAGATATTTATATAGATATGTATATATGAGAAAGCTGAATAAAGATTTTCTTTTTCAATATAGACAAATACCTTTCTGTATATCTAAGTCTGTTTCTTTACGTACGGTTTCCAACTTGACAAGCAAGCCACCCCTACGCCCGCAGGAGTGGCATCAGTCCAATTTCAGGCAGGGCATCCGGACCGAAAAAAACAAAAAACAAAACAAAAAAACAAAAGACTAACCCGATGTGACCCAATGCCACATCGTAAACTACCGGAGCGCGAAGCATTAGCAACGTCTCAGAATCTTGCTTGTTCTCTGCAATAGACGTGCAACAGCGACCAAATTGAGTACGAACGTGTCCGAAGGAGAGTCTAGGTAATCTTCTGAAGAAATCTTTTGTTCTTACGTAGAAATGCGGATATGCTGTAGACCGATGTGTGTACATGTACGTACGCATAGATAATGGACATACGGATAGGCTGTAGAACGATATGTGCACACGTGTATACACACAGATGATAGAAATACGGAGAGACAGGTATGTGTACACGTATATACGCACACAGACAATATATAAAGTTCGTAAGGCTTCTTTTGGAGAACATGGTTAGATAAGTGTTCATATATACAAACACACATAGATATACAGTATAATCTATTCCATGACATTATGATCTATTCTATGGCAGTATGAACTATTCCATAATAGTACAATCTATCTCATGACAGTATGATCTACTTCATGACAACCTACTCTACTCCATGACAGTATTAAGTATTCAATGACAGCGCAATCTACTCCAAAACAGTACGATTTATTGCACGGTAGTATAGTATATTCCATGACAGTATAATCTATTCCATGACAGTATAAACTATTACATGATAGTATAATCTATTCCATGACAGTATAATTTATTCCATGACAGTATAACCTATTTCATGGCAGTATAATCTATTCTATGGCAGTATGACCTATTCCATGATAGCATAAACTATTGCATGACAATATGATCTGTTCTATGGCAGTATGACCTATTCCATGATAGCATAAACTATTCCATGACAATATGATCTGTTCCATGACAGTATGATCTATTATATGGCAGTAAGACCTATTCCACGATAGCATAAAGTATTCCATGATAGTACAAACTATTCCATACCAGTCTGATCTGTTCCACCGCATCTTCAACTCCACTCACGACCCTAGATTCCTCCCCAGCTCGTTAGGTATAATAGCGGCCACCACCCACCCTCTCTGTCGAGAAACTTGTTGGTTCTCTCTCGCCGAACCCCTTCGTTCCTCGTTCCCTTCCTTTGCGGGTCTGAGGTATTTTTCCCTCGGTAGTTCTCCTTTCGAAATTTTCCGGTTCTTGTTAGTGATTAGCGTTGCCAATTTCGGTAATTGGAGCAGCTCCCTGGAGAGTGACAAGTCTTCCAGATGTCTGTGTTTTCCATCCGTTTCTTTTTTCTCTCTCTCTTCCTCGCTCTCTCTCTCTCTCTCTCTCTCTCTCTCTCTCTCTCTCTCTCTCTCTCTCTCTCTCTCTCTCTCTCTCTCTGTACATTTCGCACCGGCTCGCTTTTGGAATCTGTCTGTATGGAGGAAGTTCTTGAGATTACGATGTCTGTCTGTCTATATTTTTATTCTCCGTCACTTAATCTATATACCTATACATTATCTACCTGTCAATCAATTTAGTTTATCTATTACTAACATCATTCAAAATTCCAGTATATCAATCTAACTTACCAAAGTCCTTATAACAAGCCATCGTCCACAGCAATACACAAAACTCCCTCACGAAATAGCATTATAACCTCCTTCATTTTCCTTTCGCTAATGACGTAATAATGACTCCTTTTAATTAGCATTTCATCGTTGGAAGTTTCTCGCATCATCGAACCAGAAATATGAAATTACTACCAACGAGGCAATTAGCGAAGCAGTAATGCCATTAAAGAGAAAAGACCAATTAAGGAAATAGTTTGGTAGTTCCGTGTCTCCTTATTCCCCGTGAGACCGAATATAACGGTCATAACGGAAAGGCAAATAAACACGTTTGCGCGATTGATAAAAGTAAACTCGTTAAAGGTCGAATGGTGTTGCGGGGAAGTAAAGAATGTTGCTGGTCTTAGATTCTTTAAGGATCGACTCAATGATGCCAATTCCCAACTGCCTTGTTAGTCCCCTGCGGAGCGTATCGATTTCTGGTTTTATTGATATTTACGACTCTCTCTTTATTTATCTCACTTTCTCTTCCTCTTTCTATCTGTGTACATATGTATATATACAGGCACACACACACACACACACACACACACACACACACATATATATATATATATATATATATATATATATATATACATATACATACATACATACATACGCGCGCGCACACACACACACACACACAAACAAACACACACACACACACACACACACACACACACACACACACACACACACACACACACACATATATATATATATATATATATATATATATATATATATATATATATATACATACATACATAAATATTATGTGAAATTAGATATGATATGCAAAGAGATGAAAAATATATATAGTATAGATAAGCAGGACTGTTTTTCTTATTAATGTGAATATATTTTATTAAACTAACTTATACGAACATCAGCATAATCTTATTGAAAAGAAAATATAATGGAAAACCAATATTTAACTCAACATAACAATTACAAACACATAAACACACACAATCTCTCGCAAAGACATATCGACAAAGACACACATAGCTACACACGTTTGACCTTCAGGATATAAACATCACTTCAGGGAACATCATGAGCTTACCATGAACTTTTTTTTTTTTTTTTTATGTTCTCAGATAAAGGAGATTTGAGTAAATATATATATGTTTATGTATATATATATATATATATATATATATATATATATATATATATATATATATATATATATATATATATATATATATATATATATATATACATGCACACACACCTACACACACCTTTGTGTGTTTTTCTTTTTTTCTATCAATTTCTGCATCTTCTTTCATATTTACCTTTCACTCAGTTTACTTCCCTCTATCTATCTATCCATATATACTTTTTCTTCCATCCATCGTCATATGTCTCTGTTACGGCAATTTCTTCTCATACTTGTGGTCAAGAGGAGGCATTCGTCCCCCCCCCTCCCTTCCATGACGTGGTTTTGGGGTCAGCAAAAGGGGGGGGGGGAGTGGGGGGGCAGACACGATCCTCCTCCCTTGCCCCTCCCCTCCCCCTCACCCCGTCCTTTCCTTTACACCCTTTCCCCTTGTCCTTCTTTAGGTTATTCTTCTTTTTCTTCTTCCCCCTCTTCCTCCTCTTCTTCACTCCCCTCTTCCCCCTTTCTCCCCACTATCACCTATTCCTCTCTTCCTTTTCCTTCCCCCCCATCCCACGCCAACCTCCCTCCCTCCTATCCCCATCCTACATCAGGCCTCCCCCCTCTGCTACCCCCTCCCATCCCATGCCACCCTCCCTCCTATCCCCATCCTACATCAAGCCTCCCCCCTCTGACCCCCCCACACACACACATCC
Source organism: Penaeus japonicus (assembly GCF_977035675.1). Classification (NCBI taxonomy): domain Eukaryota; kingdom Metazoa; phylum Arthropoda; class Malacostraca; order Decapoda; family Penaeidae; genus Penaeus; species Penaeus japonicus. Next base: position 18,131,958 of record NW_028234436.1, read on the forward strand.
CACGCCACCCTCCCTCCTATCCCCATCCTGCATCATTCCTCCCCCCTCTACTACCCCCCCCCATCCCATGCCACCCTCCCTCCTATCCCCATCCTGTATCAAGCCTCACCCCCCACCCCTCCCCCACCCCAGCCCCTCTTCCTGTCTGTCAAAGTGGGTGTGGCTTGATGGCTATGAATAGCTCTCACCCTATGACCTTCAGCACGCACTGAGTGAGTATGCTCTAATGGGGATGGCGTGGTGGGGGGGGGGGGGGCATGAAGAGGAGGTAGGAAGAAGGGTGGGGGGGGAGGGGAGGGGGGAAGGGATGAGGAAGACAGGGGAGAGTGTAATTATTCGTTTTTTTTCTCTCTTTTTTTTGGGCTTGTTTTCTTTGTTTTGTGTGTTTTTGTTTTTAATCTGTCAGACGTTGAAAAAAAAAAGAAAAATGGGTATGTGAAGGAATTTTTTTTCGTTTTCTTTTTTTCTAGAAGAAGAAACTTGAGAGGAGGGAAGAGGGGAGGGAGGGGGGTCTGCTAGTTAGAGGAGGGAAGAGGAGATGGTGAAGAAAGTGTATTTCTTTTCTTTTTCATTTTCTTTTCTTTTAACATTTCATAGAAATAAAAAACGTTTTCCATGTGCTTTTAATTTAGCAATTGCATTTCACAGCCGCAATATTACCAGCAACAATGCCCTAACCGTCAATTTGCATAATAGAATCCCATCTTTCATAAAAATGAAGTGAAATGAGTTGAAAGTATATCCCTCTCAAATGTATGCAAGTAAGAAATAATTTCCAAAATGCAAAATTATATTAGGTCAGATATTCACTCATAACAGTCGCTTACTTTTCGGTATATGAAGCGCATTGTATTAATTTTTGCTCTTAGTTTTTAGGAGAGCTAAGCCAGATCCATTTCGCTTTTTTTATTTTTTTTCTTGCGTTTATAATTCATAATGTTGCGAGAATTGTGGTTTGTGCTGAACGAGGAGGACGAAAATTTGCATATATATATATATATATATATATATATATATATATATATATATATATGTGTGTGTGTGTGTGTGTGTGTGTGTGTGTGTGTGTGTGTGTGTGTATATATATATATATGCATATACATACATATATATGTATATACTGTACACACATGCACACACATACAACACACACACACACACATATATATATATATATATAATATATATATATATATATATATATATATATATATATATATATATATATATATATATCAAACATCAAAACAGCGCAAGAGATGTATTTGACGCGTTTCAACGGTCTTCCTCGAAAAAACATCTTACGTATTTCTGAGGAAGACCCGTCGAAACACGTCAAATACATCTCATTTATACCTTCCTTCTACATTTGTCGGAATGAACTTTATTCATATATATATATGTATATATATATATATATGTATATATATATATATATATATATATATATATATATATATATATATATATATGTTCACGATCCCTTTATAAAAAACACAATCACAATTACATCGTGATCAAATGATAAACATCAGCGTTGTTGATGATGTTAATTATCCCTGAAATAGACATACAAATCATATGCAAATTTCTGGTAACGGGGGGGGGGGGGGGTTAGTATATTTAGGACTAAAGGCCCAACATTTATATTTGTTAACTTTTTTGCATTTTGAAAGCATTTTATGCTGTTTTCTAACCTGCGATCCGGTTAGGCACACACACACACATCTCTCTCTCTCTCTCTGTATATATATATACACATTTATATATATATGTATATATATGCATACATATACATATACATATATATATATATATATATATATATATATATATATATATATATATATATATATGTATATATGTACATACATACATATACACACACACACACACACACACACACACACACACACACACACACACACACACACACACACACACACACACACACACACACACATATATATATATATATATATATATATATATATATATATATATGAAAATCTTTATGTGTGTGTTTATGTTCGAAATACTCGAGAACTGGGCTCTGTATTTAGATGAAGGGCGACAGGTGTGTGTGTGTGTGTGTGTGTGTGTGTGTGTGTGTGTGTGTGTGTGTGTGTGTGTGTGTGTGTGTTTCGTTTGAGACCCAATGTTGCGTGTCTCTGCATTTGTGTTTCGATTATCTCGAGAACCAGAAGCTGTTGCCCAGTAATTTGCCTATCCAGAACAGGCACGCTTTGAATGGACACTGTATTTGAAATATACATTGAACATAAACACACACATACACACACACACACACACACACACACACACACACACACACACACACACACACACACACACACACACACACACACACACACACACACACACACACACACACACACACACACACACACACACACACACACACACAAACACACACACACACACACACACTCGCACACACACTACAATAATATGAATGTTCAACTGAGTCACAGTCGACGAAACAGACCCTCAATTATACTTTATCTAAATAAAACTACCGAGAGAAAGCTGTTAGGGGGAAACAAACCTATTTACTTTGTACTCGGATACCTACGTATAACTTTTTTTTTCTATTTCCACTGTACTAATGATATATCCTTTGTTAGAATTACTTCAATATGATGCACACGGACCTCAGAAAACATAGTTATACGTCTAAAAACAACAACAACAACAAAAAAACAAAAACAAAATATAATGGAATCCAGGTTTGAAGTTCGGATAGACTGAAGTATTTGGAAAGTCACGTACTCTCTTCTCTCTTACATAATTTACATAAATAAGAATGTTTAATTCAGTCTCTGACGGGGGAAAGGGGGACAGGTACTCATAAATATATATATATATTTTTTAGATGTGCTACTTTGACTCATGTGACCTCATAAAAGGGCACCCCCCCCCAATCCGGGAACTTCTTAAAAAAAAGAAACGCAAATCAGGGATTTCGGAAACCAATCCGTATAATCCAAAGGCTCTGGAATATTTCAAGATTCGATGCTGAAAATTGGTAAAGAGTGCTTCAAAAAAGTCAGAAAATAAGTGAATGGACTTATCAATAAACAGGTTAACATAGAGATACATTTAATAAAAAAAGCCCTTATTTACAAATGTTTTACTTGTTAATAAATAGCTTACCAAGAAGATAACAATAATAATAATGATAAGAAGAATAATAGTAATAATGAAAACAGAACAAGGAGGAGGAACATAAAACTAAAACTAAACAAGATCAAGTGATCATTGCACGATTTTGCTAGAACATTGCTAGTACTGCATCTCCCGACTTATGACGATCATATTTGTTGAATTCAAGGTAAACAAAATATGCAAATCTCAAAAAAAAACAAGAAAAAAAAAAAAAAAAAAAACGAACGAGAGGTAACTGTATGCTAACAATGACGTCGAAAATACACTCTATAAAAAAATAAAAACATAAATAGAAAAAAGAAAAATCATCCACAAATCCACGAATTAGTCTGCTGGAGAGAAAACATTCAATTAAAAAAAGAAAAAAAGAAAAAAAAAAAAAAACGTATAACAAACTCCTCCAAAATCCGTCAGCAGATCCAAAAAGTCCACTGAAAATATCTAATCTAACGTTGGACGATACATGATCCTTCAGTTAATCAAAGAAATCCACAAATAATTTTTCATCCTTACTTAAATACAGTAAAGGGAAAGAGTGTTATTCACTGTGCTTGCCACTAATTATCTCCTGTTTATATCTTCATCTTGTTAATTATATTTCCTTCGTAAAAAAAGGTTGTAATATGATGCTGGCGTTTATTTACATATTTTTTTGTTTTGTTTTGTAATATAATGCAAACAAATGTGAAGAGCGGCACGACGTGTATTTACGACGTTGTGTATTTGTTTACTTGTTATTTTTTGTCACCTTTGTTAACCTTTGATGTATTTGTTTGTTCATCTGTTTAGTTCTTAACAGAGTAGCTTAGCTCTTCCTTTACAGTATTGATGCTGATTGGATGAAGAACCTTGATTTCTCTCTCTATGTCTTTCTCTTTGTCTGTCTCTCTCTCTTTCTGCCTCTCTCTCTCTCTCTCTCTCTCTCTCTCTCTCACATACATTCTCTTTCTCTCTTCCTTTAGCTACGACCTTTGACCATATCGTGTTACACTTTACGTACTTATCTAACATCATCATTACTGGCATCATTATTACCATTATCCTTATAATCATTAGTATTATCATTCTAACCATCATCATAATCATAATTGTCATTGTCATCATCCTAATCATCCTCATCATCATTACTATTTCCATTCCCTGGATCATCAACAAAGATGTTACGAAGACCCTCCGGCATAGCAGAAGGCGAAAGGGACAGCGGCATCTCCGCCTCTAAAGGAGACATCTCACCTCACGCCCAAGGAGGAAGGGAAGAGCTGTATCCTTCCCCCCCCCCCACCCTTCTCAACCCCCCAGGCTCCCCCCCCCCTACAAGAACCCCACGCCCAAGGAAGAAGGGAAGAGCTGTATCCTCCCCCCCCACCCCTCTCAACCCCCAGGCCCCCCCCCCTACAAGAACCCCACGCCCAAGGAGGAAGGGGAGAGCTGTATCCTCCTCCCCCACCCACCCTTCTCAAACCCCAGGCTCCCCCCCTACAAGAACCCCACGCCCATGGAGGAAGGGAAGAGCTGTATCCTCCTCCCCCTTCACCCTTCTCAACCCCTGCAAGAACCCCACGCCCAAGACCTCCCACACCCAAGATTTCCCACGCCCATGATCTCCTAAATATCTCGTCCTATCAAACGTAGTCTATTAATTTTCGCCCCCTGGTCACCGCCAGCGTCTTCGCAATTGCGCATTCCGAGTCGCTTTTTTTTCATTGTTTAGACGCTTTTTAAGAAATATTATTGGAACGATTGCCACGTCCTTCGTCTGGGGGATGGTTGGCGAAGGCGTAGGGGAAGGGAGAGGGATAGGGGAATGGAGAAGGATAGGGGAAGGGAGAGGGATAGGGGAAGGGAGAGGGATAGGGGAAGGGAGAGGGATAGGGGAAGGGAGAGGGATAGGGGAAGGGAGAGGGATAGGGGAAGGGAGAGGAGAAAGAGTGGGCAAGGGGGAAGGGAGAGGGATAGGGGAAAGGAGAGGGATAGGGGAATAGAGAGGAGAAAGAGTAGGCAAGGGGGAAGGGAAAGAGTTAGGGGAGTGGGGAAAGGGATGGGGGAGAGGGGAGAAGGGAGATGAGGTTGGGGAAAAGGAGAAGGGAAGAGGGAAGGGGAGGGAGAAGGGAGAAGAGAGAACCCCCATCCTACAAACCCCACAAGCCCACAACCCACACGTTCAGACCTCGTTCCTACCCCCCACACCTCCTCCCCACCCTCAACCTCAAGCCGAAAACCCCAAAGACAGACCTCCCCCTTGTTCTCTTGTTACAGTGACATGTTCTGGCCTTCAGTCTATCTTACTTGAAGAGGTTCTACTCGTGATGGTGTGTGTCTCTGGCCTGCAGACAACCCCGACTTAGAATTCGGGGTTTGCAGCTCTAACCTTTTGAAGGAGGGGGGGGAGGAGGAAGGGGAGGAGGAGGAAGGAGAAATGGGGTTGGGGGAGAGTTGAAGGGAAGGGGAAGGGGAAAGGAGAAAAGTGAGAGAGAGGGAGGGATAAGGGAAGGGAAAGAGTTAGGGGAGAAGGGAAAGGGAGAGGGGAGATAGTAAGAAGGGGGGGGGGGGGGAGGGAAAGGGGAAAGGGGCAGGGGAGGGGAAAGGGAGTGGGGAAGAGAGAGGGACAGGGGAGAGGGGAAGAGGGAAGGGGAAGGAGATGGGAGGAGGGAAGGGGAAATAAGAGAAAGGGGAGGATAGAAGTGAGAGGAGGAAGGGAGTGGGGAAACGGGTAGTTGAGGGGAAAAGGAGAGGGGAGAGGGGTAGGGGGAAAGGATAGAGAGAGAGAGAGAGAGAGAGAGAGAGAGAGAGAGAGAGAGAGAGAAATAAAGAAAGAAAGAGAGAGAGAAGGTTAGGAAAGGGAAAGGGAGAGAGAGAGAAGGTCAGGAGAGGGAAAGAGAGAGAAAGAGAAGTTGAAATATATATTTCAAAGGACCCTAATGTAGAAGGGGGAAGGGGGAAGAGGAGGAGGAGGGAGAAGGAGAAGAATAAGAATAAGAATAAGAGGAGTAGGAGGAAGAGGAGGTGTATCTGTGTCCTCCTTTCCTGTCTTTCTTTCGCACCTTCTTTATTCTGTTCTATTTACTTTTATCATTGTTCTCTCAGATAAACTTGGGTTCGCGTCTCTAACCTTTGGAGGAGGTGGAGGAGGAGGAGAAAGGGGGAGGGGGAGGAAGGGGAGGGGGAAGGGGTGGGAGGGGGTTGGGGATAGGGGGTGGGAAAGGGAGGATCCGCCGTATTGCTTGCAGATCTGGATATTCATGCTTGAGTGACGCAAAACAAAAGGACAGCTCTACGTCCACAGACACACAGTGTACATAAGCACACACAAACCAATACACACACACATACACACACACACACACCTGCTCATTTTGAAGCCAGGCTAAAACAATGCATGTTTGCTTATTTGCACACATACACACACACACACATACACACACACACACGCACACACATTGTTGTCTATCTCTCTCTCTCTTTCTCTTTCTAACCCCCTCCCCCCATCTCTCACCCGCTCTCTCTCTCGCTCTCTCTATCTCTCCCTCTTTACACATATTTCCCCTGTCTGTAATGTTCTTTCTTCTATTTTCCGAAGAATACTAACTCTACAATAGAAGAGCAAATTCCATTTTGACAACACTACCTCGGGACTGATATTACCTACTTCCACGGCCGAAAATGACTCCATTTCAAGCTTACAAATCGGTGATTTTAGCATGCAAAATTGGTCGAGAATGAAACCACACAAAGCTGAATTTCTGAAATGCAGAGAACGGAATAACTTTTCTTCTTCTTCCTCTGTTTCCTCTTCGGTGAGTCCGTTTTTCTCTATTTCCTTCTCTCTCTCTCTCTCTCTCTCTCTCTCTCTCTCTCTCTCTCTCTCTCTCTCTCTCTCTCTCTCTCTCTCTCTCTCTGTCTTCTCTTCTTTGTCTGCTTGTCTCTCTCTCTCTCTCTCTCTCTCTCTCTCTCTCTCTCTCTCTCTCTCTCTCTCTCTCTCTCTCTCTCTCTCTTTTTTTTTTTTTTTTTTTCTTTTTCTTTTTTTTTTTTTTTAGTCTTCTTCGTTATCATCATATTCTTCCTAATATATATATTTTTTTCTACGGCAGAAACATCGCTAGTTTGAAACCGCTATTGATAACGAATGCAAGGAATGTTTGCATTTGTCAACTGAAAGCGTAGATTGCATTTACATGTGCGCTTTAGATAAGCGTGACTTGGCTCTGCCCCACGTACACGCACCTGTCGACATACATGCACCTGTATTCATAAACACCTGTCCTCGTAGACGCACAACTCCATATATAACACTTACTTATGCACATGCACCTGTTCTCACAAACACTTTGTCTATGAGTATTCACTGCCCTCGTAAAAACACCTGAACATAATACTGTATTTACAAAGTACAGAGAGTACAGTCCGAGTTTCAACAGATTTTAAAGAGAAAGGGAATTTCCCAACGGATCCATTTACTGTGATAAGTTGCACTGTCAATGAATCCTTTAACTGGATCCTATAAATATACACACGTGGATTCGGTTAACTTCTAGATTTTGATCACCTTGACCCTAGGACATAGTCAACCCACCTATAAATGCGCCAGCACCTTTTTGCTTGATCTTACTGACAAGCCAATTAACCAACCAGCTAACCACCCAATTAACCAACCAGTTAACCACACAATTAGCCAATTAATTAACCAACCATTTAGCCACCCAATTAACCAACCATCTAACCACCTAATTAACCAACTATTTAATCAAACAATTAACCAGCCATTTAATCACACAATTAACCAACCATTTAACCAGCCATTTAATCACACAATTAACCAACTAGGTAACCACCCAATTAACCAACCAGGTAATCACCCAATTAACCAACTAGGTAACCACCCAATTAACCAACCATTTAACCACCCAATTAACCAACAAGTGACC
>NW_028234436.1:18150068-18157568 GCF_977035675.1 Penaeus japonicus
GGGGAGGAGGAGGAGGGTGGGGAGGGGGGGAGGGGATAGAGGGAGGGTTGAGGGGTGATGGGGAGGGGGATGATAGGGAGGGGAGAGGGAGGAGAGAGGGAAGGGAGGGAGGGGGAGAGGGAGGGAGATAGGGAGGGGGAGAGGAAGGGAGGGGGAGGGAGAGAGGGGAGAGAGGGAGGGGGAGGGGAAAGAGGGAAGGGGAGGGGGAGAGGAAGGGTGGGGTAGGAGAGAGAGGGAGGGCAGGGGAAGGGAGGAAAAGAAGCGGAAGATGGGTGAAGGGGGAGAAGAGGAGGGGGGAGAGAGGGGGAGGGGGAGAGGGAGGGAGAGAGGGAGGGGAGAAGAAGGGAAGAGAAGGGGAGGGAGAGGGGGAGAGGAGGGGAGGGAGAGGGGGAGAGGAGGGGAGGAAAAGGAGTGGGATATAGGTGGAGAAGGAGAGAGGGGGAGAGGAGGAGGAGGAGGAGGAGGAGGAGGAGGAGGAGGAAGAGGAGGAGGGAGAGAGGGAAGGAGGCGGGGAGAGGAGGAGGGAGAGAGAGGGAAAGAGGCGGGGAGAGGGGGGGAGTGTTGATGGGAACGATAAGCAGAAGAGAAGTGAAAAAAAAAAAAAGAGAGAGAGAGAGCCGTGAAGAAGAAAATGAAGAGGAAAAGGTAGGTGGAAAGAAAAAGTTTAAAGGAGGGGAAACGGTGTATGTATGTTTATGAGGGGAAGGGGGGGGTGAGGGGGAGAGACAGAGACGCTATAGGAGAGACACGGACAAGGGGAGGAGGAAAAGGAAGTCTAAGTACGAGGGGAAACGAGAAAGAGGAACGAGTGCTATGGGAGAAAGGGGAAGGATGGCTATGTTTAGAGGGGAGAAGGAGATAAAACATGATCAAACACCGAGTAAGGGGAAAGATCACAAAGGAACTTAAATGAGGGAAGAAGATGTACGTCGATGGAGGAGGGAGAGGGCGAAGAGAGAGATGGAGAGGGTCAAGGAGTCAGGGGAGAGAAAGAGGGGAGTATGGAGAGGCTTAAAGAAAGAAGAGAGAAAGAGGGAGAGATGATAAGGGAGAGGGAAAGAGGAGAAGAGAAAGATTTGGATAAAAGAGATAGAGTGAGGGGGAGAGGGGGTTAAGGAAAAGGCTTAAAAGAAAGGGGGAGAAAGAGAGACAAGAAGAGGAAGAGGGGTTAAGGAAAAGGCTTAAAGAATGAGGGAGGGGGGAGGGGAGAAAGAGAGAGGAGACGGGAGACACTTAAAGAAAAGGGAGATAGAGAAAGAGAGAGATAGAGACAGACAGACAGATGGATAGATAGATAGAGAGTAAAAAAAAAATCATAGAAAGGAGAGAAGAGATGATATAATCTTGAAGGAAAGGGGAAAAAAGGGGTGGGGGAGGAGGAGAAGCTAGTCAGGGCAGAGAAGCGAGGGGAGAGAACGAAGGGGAGAGAGAGTCTCGAGGGGAAAGAGGGGAGCATCCAGGTAGTATTAAAGAAAGACACGTAGGCCCCCCTGCCGTAGCCTCAGGCACAGCTAGCACTCTTACGCCTAACAGATGCCGTGATGAAGAGAGACGAAGACCTTGCTCAGTTCAAAAGAAATAGATGGAGGGAGAGAGGGGTAAGGGAGGAAGGAAGGAAGAGAGATGGATAGATGGAGGGAGAGAGGGGGAAGGAAGGGAAGGATGGAAGGATGGAAGGAAGAGAGATAGATAGATGGAGGGAGAGAGGGAGAAGGAAGGAAGGAAGGAAGGAAGAGAGATAGATAGATGGAGGGAGAGAGGGAGAAGGAAGGAAGGAAGGAAGGAAGAGAGATATATAGATGGAGGGAAAGAGGGAAAAGGAGGGCAGAGAGATAGATAGATGAAAGGAAAGAGGGAGAAGGAGGGAAGTGAGATAGATAGACGGAAGGAAAGAGGGAGGGAAAGAGGGAGAAGGAAGGAAGAGAGATAGATAGATGGAGGAAAAGATGGAGGAAGGAGGAGAGACAAAGGAGATAGATGGAGGGAATGATGAAAGGAGGATGAGAGACAGATGAAATAAATGGAGAAAAAGAGGGAAATAGGGAGTAAGGAGAGACAAATAAATGGATAGAGGGAGAAAAAAGGAGAGAAAGATAAATGGATGGAAAGAGAGAGGGAGAACGAAGAAGGAAAAGAGACAGAGATATAGAGGAAGAATGGGAGAGGGAAGAAAGAGAAGATACATAGATAGAGGGAGAGAGGAAGAGGAAGGGAGAAGGAAAGACACCTAGATTAATATAGGGAGAGATGTCAAACTCATTCACACAGATGGGCTAGATATAATTTAATAACACGCCCTACGCGATCCAAATAACACAGCTAGTGTAGGAGATGAAAGGATACACGTATAATCTGTTTAAGATATAATGAATGTTGAGCGTCAATGGCATAAAAAGGTCATATAATTATCTAAAAAATCCAAGAATACATATGCGATATTCATAAAAGACTAGAGTCCAATTTATGTTGTTACTATAATGATTATTATTTAACCTGTCGACATGGCAGGTTAATACGGTAAAACATGTAAATACGGTAAAAACACTGTTGAAAGAAGAAATATGGTTTGTAAAAGAACAAGGATTAAATACGGTCAAAGTTCAACAGTATGAAAAGGTTTATAAAACAGAGATAGATTTCAGTAACCTCGAAAAATTCTGGATCATTCTGGCGATGGGAATTATAAAAAAAATGTTTACCTCAGCCTTAAATGTTTGAACACTGTCCAATTGAACTATTTGGCAACTTGTTCCAGAATTTAATAATCGCTAGAACACCTGCATCTTGAATAATGCAAAGTACGATGATGTACAGGTGTCAAACACACTCGCTCATCGTCAGAGAATAACACCCAATAGCTTTAAACATTCTACCTTTTGTAGCCGTTCATTCAGAGTGAATAAGTCAGGATGAGGAGGAAAAAAAAAGAAAAAAAAGGAGTGCGTTAAATAATGGAGTTAATTTTCCTGGCATTCAGCCTCACACCACATACACAGCACCAAGCAACAACGATACAGGAAATACAAAGTCTATTTTTTCGGAGATCGGAAATGAAGGACCATGCAGTGTGGTATCATGTGGTATGAACCGTCATGTAAACCACATAACATGGGTTCGAGCTGCATGAGAACCGAAGGCCGCTTGTAAAAATGTGTCGGTTCGCTTGTAAGCATGTGTCGGATCTGTTGTGGTAAGAATATTGATCCGTTTGTAAAAGTGTATCGAGATCCGTGTTTGACACTCCTGGGTACTGGGCTTGTGGTGGGAGCTGTGTCGTATATTGTGCATTGGGAATTACGCGTATGTGGAAGAAAAGAACAAAGAAATAAATAACAGCCAATTGTAACAGAAAAGGAAGTCAAAATAAGTTAGGGCTTGGAACAGATATTGAGACCATGTGATTCAGAATCGATGACGAGATAGAACAGTCGTTAAAAAGCTAAATGATACATCTAAAATCGCTGACATAGCTGTCCCAACCAATGGGAAAATAAGGAACAGAGAACACGAAAATAGAAAATTGTAAACGTAAGGGAAGGAATTAGGATAAGATAGGATATGCAATAAAACAAAAACAAAACATACCTCAGTTAAAACATATTATATAAAGAAATAACAAAATGAATAAATAAATACTCATACAGATAGATAGTAAAAAAAAACAGTAGGCCTATGATATAAAACATTAGAAAAAATAAGATGCATAAACAAAAAAATAAAAGAGGACACTTTTTCTTCAATATTTTCTTTCTTTGGAACGAAAAAGGATACAGTCAAAAACTGATTTATCGGAAGTTTACTTATGTCTTTAGTCTGACGAGTCCAAATATAGATAGTGTCCAGAAACCTTGTGCTGTGAAAGGGGGCTTATACGTTTTTTTTTCGTTTTTTTTCTGCCTTTTATGTGATTATGATTATTAATGGATGCCTTTTTATGCTTAATGTATCGTTTTTAATATCATCATTCTTGGTTGGGATAATCATAATGGTAATAATTCCCCCCCAAAACACAAACACAAACACACACACACATGCAGGTAGTAATAACAAGATATTACTTTAATGATTATATCTATCTGTCTGTCTATGTTTCTATATCTGCCTATCTATCTATCTATCTATCGATCTATAAATATATATATATGTAATTTCCCACATACATTTCTTTACAAGATCACAGCCCCGCTCCATTAGTTTAAAAGCAGGGAACGATTACGCCATACGAGATAAGTAAGAGAGAGAGGGAAATAGTTAGAGAAAGAGAAAGAGAAAGAGAGAGAGAGAGAGAGAGAGAGAGAGAGAGAGAGAGAGAGAGAGAGAGAGAGAGAGAGAGAGAGAGAGAGAGAGAGAGAGAGAGAGAGAGAGAGAGAGAGAGAGAGAGGAGAGGAGAGGAGAGAGAGAAAGAGAGAGAGAGTGGAGGAGGGGAGAGAGATATAAAGAGAGAGAGAGAGAGAAAGAGAGGGAGAGAGAGAGAGAAAGAGACAGAGAGAGAGGGAGAGAGAGAGAAAGAGACAGAGAGAGAGAAAGAGACAGAGAGAGAGGGAGAGAGAGAGAAAGAGACAGAGAGAGAGGGAGAGAGAGAGTAAGAGGGAGAGAGAAAGAGACAGAGAGAGAGAGAGAGAGAGTTAGAGAGAGAGAGAAAGAAAGAAAGAGAGAGAGAAAGAGAGTTAGAGAGAGAGAGAGAGAGAGAGCCGAGATCCTAGAATCACTTAATTCTTCCCTTGCAAAGCGCCCCTGGCTGCCTCAAGCCCCTCTCAAGCCCTGCAACACAATGGCAAAGTTAGCGCCAGCTGAGCGCCCCCTCCTTCTGCGGGAGTGAGAGGGCCGCCTAGTGGTCGTCGTTAGCCTGGAGAACCCTCGCGCCCTTGTTAACATCTTCCTAATTTCCTCCGTCCTCTTTCTGTCTCTCTCTCTTTTCTATTTCGCTCTTTTTCTCTTTCTCTCTCTCTCTCTTCTATTTCGCTCTTTTTCTCTTTCTCTCTCTCTCTTTTCTATTTCGCTCTTTCGTTCTTTTTTCTCTGAATTCTTTTCTTTCGTGTTTTTCTTTTTCTCTTTCTGCTATTATCTTTTGTCTGTTTTTTTTTAATATCTTTTTTTCTTTATTTTTCTTCTTTTCTCTTTCGTATCTTCTTTTACGATATCTTATTCTCCCTTCACTTTTCTTTCTTTTTTTTCCCTCTTTCTTGTTTTCTTTTCTCTTTCTCTTTCTAACTCTCTATTCATTTTTCTCTTTCTCTCTCTTTTTATTTTATCATTCTCTCTCTCTCTTTCTTTTCCTCTTTCTCTACCCTTCTTTATTTCACTCATTCTCTCTCTCTCTCTGTGTCTTTCTCTGAAACATATGTAGTAACACCAGTTATTACTGTTTGTGTTCTTAAAAATGTAAACATATTTATTTCTCTTTCTAACTCTCTATTCACTTTTCTCTTCCTCTCTTTTTATTTTATCATTCTCTCTCTCTTTCTTTTCCTCTTTCTTTCACTCATTCTCTCTCTCTGTGTCTTTCTCTGAAACATATGTAGCAACACCAAGTATCCCTTTCATTCCTCAGCGATACATCCGTTGTATTTGAACCCTCGTCCTGAAATACATGAGCCCCAAATCTATTGATTTATTAATGTTTTTGTTTACCTTTTTTTTTTTATCTTTTTTTTGACCTCGGGGCTTTTGTCTCGGGCAGAAAATGAGCCTGTTGTTTGCGAGTCGGAAATTGCTTTCTATCAGAATAAGATACAAATTCGACCAAAAGTCTTTTTTTTTCTGTTCCTTTTCATGCATGGATTCTGAGAGGAGAGGGGGGGGGGGCAGGAGAGAGTGAGAATGAATGAAAGAGACAGAGAGAGAGAGAGAGAGAGAGAGAGAGAGAGAGAGAGAGAGAGAGAGAGAGAGAGAGAGAGAGAGAGAGAGAGAGAGAGAGAGAGAGAAAGAGACAGGAAATGAGGAAGACAGTTTGAGAGATAGATATATAGACAGATAGATAGACAGATAGATAGATAGAAAGACAGATAGATAGAGTGAGTGAGAGATAAATAAATAAATAGATAAATAGATAGATAGATAGATAGATAGAGAGAGAGATAAAGGAAGCCAGAGAACCAGAGAGAGAGAGAGAAGAGAGAGAGAGAGAGAGAGAGAGAAAGAGACAGAGACAGAGAGAGAAAGAGACAGAGAGAGAATAAAGAGAGAAAGAGAGAAAGAGAGAGATAGAGAGAGAATAGAGATGCAGAGAGAGAGAATAGTGAGAGAGAGAGAATAGAGAGAAAGAGAGAGAAATAGAGAGAGAGAGAGGGAAGGAGAGGAGGAGGAGAGAGAGAGAAAGAGACAGAGAGAGAGAGAGAGAGAGAGAGAGAGAGAAAGAAAGAGTTAGAGAAAGAGTTAGAGAGAGAGAGAAAGAAAGAAAGAGAGAGAGAGAGAGAGCCGAGATCCTAGAATCACTTAATTCTTCCCTTGCAAAGCGCCCCTGGCTGCCTCAAGCCCCTCTCAAGCCCTGCAACACAATGGCAAAGTTAGCGCCAGCTGAGCGCCCCCTCCTTCTGCGGGAGTGAGAGGGCCGCCTAGTGGTCGTCGTTAGCCTGGAGAACCCTCGCGCCCTTGTTAACATCTTCCTAATTTCCTCCGCCCTCTTTACTGTCTCTCTCTCTTTCTCTCTCTCTCTCTTCCTCTGCGACTCACTTTCCCTTCCTCCACTCCCCCTTTTCCCTCTGCAATACCCATCAATCTTTCTCTTTCTCTCTCTTTTTTTTATCATTCTCTCTCTCTCTCTTTTCTATTTCGCTCTTTTTCTCTTTCTCTCTCTCTCTTCCTCTGCGACTCACTTTCCCTTTCTCTACTCCCCCTTTTCCCTCTGCAATACCCATCAATCTTTCTCTTTCTCTCTCTTTCTCTCTCTTTCTCTCTCTCTCTTCCTCTGCGACTCACTTTCCCTTCCTCCACTCCCCCTTTTCCCCTCTGCAATACCCATCAATCTTTCTCTTTCTCTCTCTTTCTCTCTCTCTCTCTATCACCTCTTTCTCTCTCTCTCTTTCTCTCTCTTTTATTTTATCATTCTCTCTCTCTCTCTCTTTTCTATTTCGCTCTTTTTCTCTTTCTCTCTCTTTTATTTTTTCTTTCTCTCTGTCTCTCTTCCTCTGCGACTCACTTTCCCTTCCTCCACTCCCCCTTTTCCCTCTGCAATACCCATCAATCTTTCTCTTTCTCTCTCTTTTTATTTTATCTTTCTGTCTCTCTCTCTTTTCTATTTCGCTCTTTTTCTCTTTCTCTCTCTCTCTCCTCTCTCTCTCTCTCTTTCTCTCTCTCTCTTCCTCTGCGACTCACTTTCCCTTCCTCCACTCCCCCTTTTCCCCTCTGCAATACCCATCAATCTTTCTCTTTCTCTCTCTCTCTTCCTCTGCGACTCACTTTCCCTTCCTCCACTCCCCCTTTTCCCTCTGCAATACCCATCAATCTTTCTCTTTCTCTCTCTCTCTTTTCTATTTCGCTCTTTTTCTCTTTCTCTCTCTC
>NW_028234436.1:18162568-18167568 GCF_977035675.1 Penaeus japonicus
TGTTTACCGCCGCGTCGATAATTTCATTCGGCGTCTTCTTAACGTTGCATCGTCTTGGCGGTCGGAGGTCCTCTCATTACACGAGCTTATGTCGGCTCTTCCCCCTCCCCCCCATTCTTTGGCGGAGTCTCGGCTGCGGGTTCGAGGGTCGTGTTTATGGGATTTTTTTTGTGTGTAATATCGTTTGTTATCGTTTATATATTTATGTTAAAGCTATTTTGGAGAGAGCGAGTGAGAGAGAGAGAGAGAGAGAGAGAGAGAGAGAGAGAGAGAGAGAGAGAGAGAGAGAGAGAGAGAGAGAGAGAGAGAGAGAGAGAGAGAGAGAGAGAGATGGACAGATAGATAGATAGATAGATAGAGAGAGAGAGAACGGAAGAGAAAGAGAGAGAGATCTCGAACGAGAGCGAGAGAAAGGGAGAGCTAAAGAGAAAGAGAAAGAAAAAGACAGATAATGAAAGCGAGATAAAAAAAAAATCGATAGACAGATAGATAGACAGATATAAATATATTCCTACATAGAAAGAAAAAAAAAATAGAATTAAAATGAACCCTCCAGCCTTCCCATACAGCTTGAAGGCCCCAACATAGCTAATGTTTCCGTAGATTTCCGCCTGGCACAGGACCAAGGTAGTCGAGTTGAACATAACGTTTAAGATTCTGTTGCTCTTTCTGTTGCATGGATTTTCCTTGTTTTTATTATCTTTTTGCTTTTTGTGTTTGTTGTACGGGAAGATATGATGGTGGTTTTAGCGAATAGGGAGATAGAGGTAGAGGAGATAGATAGAGAAAAGAGAGATTGAGAAGGTAGAGGGATGGAGAAGAGAGAGAGATAGAGAAAAGAGAGATTGAGAAGATAGAGGAAATAGAGAGATCGAGAAAAGCGAGAGATCGAGATATCGAGAAAAGAGAGAGATACCGATAGTGATGACAGGGAGACACAGAAAAGAGAGAGATAGAGATAAGGTGGTGAGCGATAAGGTTTGAGAAAAGAACAGCACGAATAACTACACGCAGAAATAGACAGATAAACAAACAAAGAGATTTCTTTCTTTATCTGTCTGTCTGTCTGTCTCTCTCTTTCTCTTTCTCTTTTGCTCTCTCTCTCTTATATCTATCGATCTATCTATCAATCTATCTATCTGTTTATCTATCTATATATATATTTATGCCTATATCTATCCATCCATCCATCTATTTATCTATCTATCTACCAATCAATCAATCAATCTATCTATCCATCAACCTATCTATCTATCCATCAATCTAGCTATCCATCTCTACATTCACGTCTATACAAATGTGTCAGAACTGAAGTCAGCGCTCACCTCATAAACGACTATACACACACTTCCGACTACACATACACACACACACACACACACACACACACCTCGATTTGTATACACATTCCGATTGGCGTCATGGCGTCCTTTAGTGTGTATAGATGTCGTTCAACTTTGTGTGATTACGCCAGCGGATATATACTATGGATACTGGATGGGTACACCCTTTGCTCGTGTGTTTGTGTTTCATGTATTCCACGTACCGACTTTGTGTGTGTGTGTGTTTGTTTGTGTGTTTGTATGTGTGTGTTTGTTTGTGTTTGTTTGTTTGTGTGTGTGTGTTTGTCTGTGTTTTATTGTTTGTGTATGTGTATGTGTGTGTGTGTGTGTGTGTGTGTGTGTGTGTGTGTGTGTGTGTGTGTTTGTGTGTGTGTATGTGTGTTATAGATAGATAATCAGATACAAATAGATGCAGATATAAAAATAGATACACATATTTATGTCTATAGGAATATATGCAACTTCTACCATCTGTGTGAATATATACGTGTGTTTGTGCGTGTGTGTATGTGTTCCTGTGCGTATATGCGTTTATTTGCGTTTGTATGGCCGCGTTTACTTTAGCTATAACAACGAACAAAACTCTGCGGTCGCGGGCTAAACAAGAAGTAAACAAGAACTCGGCAGGGAGGCGGCAGATGTAAACAAAGATATAAACAAAGCCATGAATCCAAGACCAGGTGCCAAGACGGAGGTACTCGGGTTCACATGAGACAATGACACTCGGTGGCAGATCATAATTCTGTGACCGATACCGCAAGGGTGTCGAGATAGCTGGGAGGGTGAGGTTGAGATAGGTGGGAGGGTGAGGTTGAGGTAGCTGGGAGGGTGAGGTTGAGGTAGCTGGGAGGGTGAGGTTGAGGTAGCTGGGAGGGTGAGGTTGAGATAGCTGGGAGGGTGAGGTTGAGGTAGCTGGGAGGGGGAGGATTGAGACAATTGGGAGGATGAGGTTGAGATAGCTGGGAGGGAGAGGTTGAGGTAGCTGGGAGGTGAGGTTGGGATAGCTGAAAGGGTGAGGTTGAGACAGCTGGGAGGGTGAGGTCGAGGTAGCTGTGAGGTGATGTTGGGATAGCTGAAAGGGTGAGGTTGAGATAGCTGGGAGGGTGAGGTTGGGTCAGCTGGAAAGGTGAGGTTGAGACAGCTAGGAGGGTAAGGTTGAGCCAGTTGGGAGGGTGAGGTTGAGCCAGTTGGGAAGGTGAGGTTGAGGTAGCTGGGGGGGTCAGGTTGAGATAGCTGGGATGGTGAGGTCTCGACCTGGGAGGGTGAGGATGAGACATCTAGGAGGGTAAACTAGCCAGCTGGGAGGATGAGGTCGAGCCATCTGGAAGATTGAAGTTAACAGTTGGGAGGGCGAAGGTGAGACAGCTGGGAGGATGAGGTCGAGCCATCTGGAAGATTGAAGTTAACAGTTGGGAGGGCGAAGGTGAGACAGCTGGGAGGATGAGGTCTAGCCAGCTGGGGGGAAGGTTGAGACAGCTGGGAGAACGTAACTCAGAGGTTTCATAGGTAGCCTTAAGTAACCAGTGTCGAGCTTAACCGCCCCGGAGACGACAAGACCAACCGAGACTATTCTCTGTCTCTCATTTTTTTATTTTTTTATTTTTTTTATTTAATCCATTGATGAAAGTCAGAAGTAAAGAAGTAAAGAAGTAAAAAAATGAGAAAAATAGAAGAAAAAAAATGAAGAGGATGCAAATGATACAGTCGGATATATATGGAGCCATGTGTGAGATCACTAGGATGAATTTGAAACTGAATTCGTCTCTGGGTTCGTCCCTGATATTCGTTAGCCGTGAAGGATGGCCACGTTCATGCGCCTTAATACTCGTGCTTATGCCTACGGTCTCTCTAGATGTTACGATGTTAGCTAAATTCACTACTAGAAATTCTTCACTCTTTTATCTTTCTTTGCTTCTGTCTCTTGTTTTTTTTCTTTGTAGTTCTATTTGTTTCTCTTTTTCTGTATCGTCTTTGTCTGTCTGTCTGACTTTCTCTTTCTCTTTATCTCTTTCTCTCTCTCTCTCTACCTTCCATCTCCCCCATCCTCTTGGTTTTCATCTTTATTTCTTTCTGTTTCTGCCTCGTTCTCCCTCCCTATCTTAGTCTCTATCTCTCCCTCTCTCTTTCTCTCTCTTTTACTCCCTTTTTACTCTCTTTTAAACACACACATACACAAACACTCCCCAAGAATAAGGCCACTCGAATCCGTACAACGGACAGAAAGTCCCAAGACCAACGACAAAAGACACAAACGACAAACATCTTTCGCCATCACAAAGACGACTCCCCCACTCCCTCATATCCCCCCATCCCCCCTACCCCCCACACAAAGACGACTCCCCCACTCCCTCATACCCCCCAACCCCCCCTCCATCTGCCGCAGATCCCCCACTACACTCCGTCTCGTCTCACTCGAGATGACTTTTTATATTCCAGACACAGCCCTCACCAGTCTACGCTATGTATAGTGTCCGAGTTCGCGGGAAATAGAAAACTTGTGAAATAGTGATATGATGAAATGGCGTTATAGTGAAATAGTATGAGGGTGAAATGGCGTTATAGTGAAATAGTATAAGAGTGAAATATCGCTATTGTGAAATAGTGATATGATGAAATGGCGTTATAGTGAAATAGTATGAGGGTGAAATGGCGTTATAGTGAAATAGTATGAGAGTGAAATAGCGTTATAGTGAAATAGTATAAGAGTGAAATAGCGCTATTGTGAGAAAGTGTGAGGGTGAAATGGTGTTATAATGAAATAGTATGAGTGAAATGGTGCTATAGTGAAATAGTATGAGGGTGAAATGGCGTTATAGTGAAATAGTATAAGAGTGAAATAGGGGTAGAAGGAAATAGCAAAGTACCGGAGAAGGGATATAGTGAAATGGCGATTTAGTGAAATAGCGAAATAATAAGATAGTGAATTAATGAAATGATGAAATATCGAAGGAAAAAAGAAATAGTGAAATACCGATTAAGTGAAATAATAAAACATCTAAATAACGAAGAACCAGAAAGAGCGATTCAATAAAATAGCGAATCAACGAAATAGTGAAATTGGAAATAGAAAGAGCAATTCAATAAAATAGCGAATCAGCGAAATAGTGAAATACCAATTAAGTGAAATAATAAAACAACAAAATAACGAAGAACCAGAAATAGCAGTTCAATAAAATAGCGAACTAGCCAAATAGTGAAATAGGAAAAGACCGAAATATCAAAATAAGCAAACTCTGAAATACCGAAGGAACAGAATAGCGAAAACAAAGCCATTCTGAATCCACCAAGCACTGTCCTAAAATTGAAAGCGCTCCAAATATTGTTTATTTTCTTGAGTTTTAACATATAGTTTTCTGCAGTATGGGACTACTCTGATTTACATATATGCGTTGGCGGGGAGTGCACACGCAACAAAAACAGAAAACGTGCTTTCAATTTACAAATATGCAAGTGGTTGTTGTGTCTTTTTTTTTTATATGTTACCCCTATGTTTTTTTTTTTTTTTTTTTTTTTTTTTTTTTTAATGGGGGGGGGGGTGTATCTTTTTTCTTTGTTTCTTTCGCAATGGGAGTGCTGTATGATGGTTGCTTGTAAGTTTCAATGGACAATCAATGTGTATATACATGTTTGGTTATGTATATATATGTATATACACAC
>NW_028234436.1:18180068-18182568 GCF_977035675.1 Penaeus japonicus
AGAGAAGGAGAGAGGGAAGGGGGAAGGAGGAGAGAGAGAAGGGGAGAGGGAAGGGGGAATGAAAGGGGAGAGGGGTGGGGAAAGGAAGATGAGGTGGGGAGAGAAAGGGGGCGAGGGGAGAAAGAGAGGATCGGCGGGGGGGGGGGGGTAACATCAAAGGAGATGATAACGTTCATGAGAAAATTAATCAGACGCCACTGGAATTAAATATAATGATGGTGATGGTGAGGACGATATTTGATATTAATATTGATAATGAGAGTCAAGTTTATGGTAACAATTAGCAGGAGTGATGATGGTTAAAGAGATAATGATAATGATGGTAATAATAATAATAATAATAATGATAATAATAATGATAATAATAACAACAACAATGATAATAATAACGGTGATAATAATAATGGTGATAATGATAGTGTTGATAGCAAGGATAATGGCAATATCAAGATTATAATCAACATAATCGCTACTAATATCATCTATTTTTTTTTTTAATCATAATCATCACCATTATCATCATCCTCCCTATTGCAACCATCATTACCAACACCGTTCAAAATAATATCAAAACAACAAGAAACAACAAGGATAAAAACAAACTAAATTAAAGATGCCAAGGGTTATATATTCACTGAACTGCGGCTAATAAACATAATTGATTTAATATTCCACAACGGGGGGGGGGGGGGCGGATACGAATCCAGGATAATAGGAAAATAAACGGAACGCAATATTGCACATACATACGCACCGAGCATTCATATATATATTTTTTTAAACAGAATTCGATCTATTATCTCAAAGCTATTAGATAGTGACGTAAAATCTTTGATCGCGTGTACGCACTTCTAAAATAGATCATACTTTTATAAATCGATCCTCAAAGGCCATTTTTTTATATATGTATCAAAGTTAATAAGATATCAAAACATCAAAGGTTTTCCTATAGCGGTGGAAGTAGGTTATTCCCAGTTTATTTTCACAGGAAAAAAAAAAGTTATTTATTTATCTATTTCTATTACCGATTCATCTATTTTTTTTTGTTATATATGTTTTTTTTTATTCATTTGTTCATTCTCTTACTCATTTGTTTAGATATTTTCTACTTTACTTTTCACTTACTATATTCTTTTCCTTATTTGTTTTTCTGGACATTTTTTTCTTTTGATTTTCCTATAGAGGTCTATTGATAATCGAGTGTTCATTAATTTACACCTTTTATTTACATACTTACATGCATATATACTTTCTTATCCAGTTCTTTGTATATCAACCAAAGATAATATGTGATTTTTTTCAATACAAGATCATAAGACCGCATGTTTTTTTTTCTTTTGATTTTCCTATAGAGGTATAGATAATCGAGTGTTCATTAATTTACACTTTTTATTTACATACTTACATGCATATATTTTTTCTTATCCAGTTCCTTGTATATTAACCAAAGAATAAATATGATTTTTTTTCAATACACGATCCTAAGACCGCATGGTTCCTTCCCACATTTGTACGAGTTAACGAGATATTTAATGAAGAAGCAATGGACTTTTCCTTTTAAGATTCGAACTTCTTTCTTCCAGAATGTTCCGGAATGTTCTTCCTCGCAAGCAAGCAGCTCAGTGAAGAAAACAGATGCTATTTATGAAACCATTTATACAAAAAAAGAAGAAAAAAAAGAAAAAGAAGAAAAAAAGGTAACCTCGTAATCCCCACTTTTAGGGAGAGAGAAGAACGTGATATATTTATAAAAAAAAAAGAATGTAAATTAGAAACCCCTCACCCCCCTCCCCTTCACCCCCCCTCAAATAAAAAAACAAAAACAAAAAAAAACCAACCTATTTAACCTAAAGCTGCTAACGGCACCAGTAAATATTCCATTCGAGTGGCGGCCATTTTTTTAAAGTTGTACAACCGTTCTAATCCTTCGTGGTTTAAGATCCTCCCCCCCTCCACCCCCTTCTCCCCCTCCCTCCCTCCCTCCCTCCTTCCCTCCCCTCTCTCCCAAGACACACAAACTTTCATAAGGTTTCTTTTTTTTCCTCTCGCAACTCGGAGGTCGGTTAAAGAACAAGGAGGCCTTTTCCATTGATCTCTGGAATATTCACCCGTGGCATCCGACCTTAGTGCTGGGTCTTGGCACCTGACCTTCCCTTCCCGACGCCATTAACATAAAACAACATGCGAGGCTCCAGAACGTGTTTGAACAAGTTTTTCTTCGGTAAAGGCACGTTACCTGAAATGCGTGTTTATCTATCTACATGTCTGTTTAGGTTTGGATATGTTTAGTATCTCACGTTTTCTCCCTCTTTCTCTATCTCTGTTTGTCTTATTATCATCTTCTCTCTCTCTCTCTTTATCTCTCTTTCTCTCTCTCTCTCTCTCTCTCTCTCTCTCTCTCTCTCTCTCTCTCTCTCTCTCTCTCTCTCTCTCTCTCTTCCTCTTATGTTAAGAGACAGATTCCTGATTCTATACTGTATACTATAATAGAAAATTATAT
>NW_028234436.1:18195068-18215068 GCF_977035675.1 Penaeus japonicus
GGGAATGGGGGAGGGATGGAGGGATGGTGTGGGGAGGAGGGAGGGGGAATAGGGGAGGGTTGGAGGGGGGATATATAGGGGGAGGGGAGGACGGGGGGGATATAGGGTGAGGAAGGGGGGAATGGGGGAGGGTTGGAGGGGGAAGGGGGGAGGGGAGGAGAGGGGTGATATAGGGGGAGGGAGGGGGGAAGGGGGGGGGGATATAGGGTGAAGGAGAGGGGCACCACAAGGGGAAAGGGCGTTAGGAGGGAAGGTAGTTTCAGGATGGAGTGCTTGGAGGAGGGGAGGAGGGGTGATATAGGGAGGAGGAAGGGGGTAATGGGAGGTGATAGTGGATGGTGTGGGTGGGGGAGGGAAGGTGGGAGGTGGAATAGGAGAGGGAGGAAGGGAAGGGGGAAAGGGAGGAGGGGTGATATAGGGGTGATATCACAGGGTGACGGAGGGGGTGCAAATTGGGGAGGGATGGAGGGAAGAGAGGGGGGCGGGGATAGGGGGGTGAACTCGGTCTAGGGCGAGGGCCTGTGGTTGCTTGGGTTCGCAGGCTGTGCGTATTGTGGCAGTTGGTCGGGGCTCGTTTTGTTTAGCCAAACGGTGTCTGTCTCTTTGCCTTGTTCTCTGGTGGCGGCCAGGCGTTTCTCTTTTGTTCTTTTTTCGTGGCGTCGGTTGATCTCACTTGATCCTTCTCTTTTCCCCCCTTTGCCCGGTCTATTCTTCTTCTTATGAGTTGCAATTAATTATTTCGGGTCTTGTTCTCATTTTCTCGTCTTGTTATCACAACTTATTCTTCTTTCTTTTTCCATTTTGTTTTCAGTTTTTCTCTCATCTTTTTCGCTTTTTTTTTTCGGACTTGGGTTTATCACACCCTTTGCCCCGTGTGTTCCATTTTCGCGTTCGCATTCGGCGGAGTAGTAGGTCATGAGAGTCTTTTCTGTTTCTGCTTTTTCCAACCGTTTACATCACACGTTTTCTTCCTTGGCCCCAGTTTGCTTTCATTCCTGAATTATATTGTTTTTCTTTCTTCGGTTTGAGCACGACGTTACTTTCTTTTTCCATTTTTCGTTAATTCTTTCTTCCTTTTCTGTTTTTTGTTCTTTTCTCCTTTTTATCACACCTTCCTCGTCCTTGTGTCCATTTTCTTTAATTCTATCAAGTTCTTTGCTCTTTTCTTATTATAGTGGTCGCACCTTCTCTTCCTTGTTCCATTATTCTTTCTTCTGAGGGATGTTTCTTTATTAAGCCCTCCCTTTTCTCCCTTGAACCTGTGCCCTTCTTTTTTCATTCTACTTTTCCTTCGTTGTATCATTTTATCATTATATTTACTCCACCCTCTTGTTTGGGAGGGTTAAACGCTAATCTTTAAGACACGACGTGAGAATCAACAGATAATTTGTTTTTCTCTCTCTCTGTCTATTTGTTCCTCCCTCTATCTCTCTCTGTCTCTCTAAACTCTGTCTCTCTCTCAGTAATAATAATAATAATATGATAATAATAATGATAATAATAATAATAACAATAATGATGATAATAATGATGATGATGATAATAATAATAATAACGATAATAATAATAATAATAATGAAAAGAAGAAGAAGAAAAAGAAGAAAAATAACAATCGAAATAAAACGGCAGATAAATCCAACACACAATAAAAGTTTCCAGAGAGATGAGACAAGTTCCGAAATCTTCCTGGATTTTCATCATCAAACCCTAAGAAGAAATCTTTGCAGAAGATAAAACACAAGAGGATTGCATAACTGTTGCCTCATCTTTCAGCCAGATTTTCTTTGTCTATGTTGATGGTGATCATTTCATCATTTTACTGCTATGATGATGATGATAATTTCATAATTTTACTGATGTTGCGTCTATGATGATGATGATAATTTCATCATTTTACTGATGTTGCGTCTATGATGATGATGATAATTTCATCATTTTACTGATGTTGCGTCTATGATGATGATGATAATTTCATCATTTTACTGATGTTGCGTCTATGATGATGATGATAATTTCATCATTTTACTGATGTTGCGTCTATGATGATGATGATAATTTCATCATTTTACTGATGTTGCGTTTATAATGAAGGTGATAATTTCATCGTTTAACTGCTGTTGCGCCTATAATGATGGTGATTATGATGACACTCTGTTATCTTTACATCTATGATAATCATGATAATATTCTATTATTTCTACGGCTATAATGATGGTGTTAAGGTTACTCTTCTGTTGCCACTATAGCTATGGTGATGGTGATGATAACAATATTTTACTTCCTCTACAGTTATAATGATGGTAATGATGATTTCATTCTACTCTCTTTGCATATATAATGATAATAATAAGCATGATATTCTAGTGTCCTTTCGGTTATGATGATGATAATAATGATGATAAAATGATGATGATGCTAATGACAATGATATTCTAGTGCCATTTCGGTTATGATGATGATAATAATGATGATAAAATTATGATGATGCTAATGACAATGATATTCCAGTACCATTTCGGTTATGATGATGATGATGATAATGATAAGATGATGATGCAAATCCCATTATATTCTAGTCAAGTTCGCTTTCTGAGCTGATGAAATAATGATGATAAAATGATGATTGATCTAATGACAATATTTCTAAGTTGCCATTTCGGTTATGATGATGATAATAATGATGATAAAATGATGATGATGCTAATGACAATGATATTCTAGTGCCATTTCGGTTATGATGATGATGATGATAATGATAAGATTATTCCAATACTAGCTAACGGCAGTAGAAATAATCGCGAAAATAATAATCAGAATAGCAGTGATGAAAATAATAAATAGTGATAATGTTGATAATAGATGGGAGGATTGTAAAAGTAATGAAAAAAAAAAATATATTGTTCTCGTTTTTATGGTAATGATAATAATAACAATAATGATGATAATGATGATAGTGATGATTATGATGAAGAAAATGATGATGATGATAATGAAATTGATATTGATGATATCATTATCAATTATGTTAATGATGATTATAATGATGATGAAATTGATAATAAAAGTGAAGATGATAATAATGATGATAATGATGGTAAGAATATCAATAACAAAAGTAATAATTAATATTATCATTATTACTATGATAATAATGATAATGATAATGATAACGATATCAATTACTACCATTGTCATTGTGATAATGATACTAATGATAATCACAATGGTAATGATAATAATGATGATGATATTGACATAAACAATACTAATGATAACAATGATAATGACAGTAATGATGATAAAATGATGAAAATGATAATGAGGATGATGATGAAGACGACAATAGGATGGTAATGGTAAAGATGATTATAATAATCATAATGATAATAATAAGGACAATAAATATTATCACAAAAACAACAACAACAAACGATAATGATAATAATGATAGTGATAATACGTACGTATATATATATATATATAAATAGTTATATATATATATCTAGTTATATCTATATTATATATATATAATATAGGGTAAAATATTTATATCCCCCCCCCCCACCCCCCCCCCCACCCCCCCCCCCCCCCCCACACCCACCAACACACACACACCCACCCACCCCCCTCCACACCCACACACACACCCTATCCCACCCACCCCAGACAGACACAAAAACACACACGCAATCCCCCCCCCCCCACTCACACCCACCCCCCGCCCCCTCACCCCCCCCCCCCCCCCCCCCCCCCCCCGCCCCCCCCCCCCCCCCCCCCCACACACACACACACACACACACACACACACACACACACACACACACACACACCACACACACACACCCTACCCTCTCGCTCTCTCTCTCTCTCCCACCCCCCCCGCCCACCCACCCCACCCACCCACCCACCCCACTCACACTCACACACACACACACACAAACACACACACAACACACACACCACAACCCACACGACACTCTCTCGCTCTCCTCCGCTCTCTTCTCTCTCTCTCTCGCTCGCTCTCTCTCGCTCTCCAGCTCATCTCTCTCTGCTTGTCCTCCCGCCCCTCCCGTCCCTCTGCGCACGCGTCCCGCGCTCGCGTCTCGCTGCTGCTCGCTCTCGTGCGCTCGCGTCGCGCTCGTTTCTCTCTCTCTCTCTCTCGCGCGCTCTCGCCTCTCTCGCTCGTCGCTGCGCGCTTCTCGTCTCTCTGCACTCCTCTGCTCGCTGGCTTTCTCTTCGTCCGCCCTCCCTCCCTCCATCGCGCGTCTCTCTGGCCACCCACCCGCCCCCCCCCCTTCAACTCCCCCCCCCCCCCCCCTCCCCAATCCACCCGTCCCTATGGCACACCCTGCCCGCCCCGCCGTCCCCCCCCCCGCCCGCGCCCCCCCCCCGGCCCCCTGCCCCCACCAGGACCCCGCAACACAACCCCGTCCCCCGACCGAGACAGCCACACACCCATC
Organism: Penaeus japonicus; assembly: GCF_977035675.1. Classification (NCBI taxonomy): domain Eukaryota; kingdom Metazoa; phylum Arthropoda; class Malacostraca; order Decapoda; family Penaeidae; genus Penaeus; species Penaeus japonicus. The sequence continues at coordinate 18,199,529 of NW_028234436.1, forward strand.
CGACCCCATAAGCCACAGACGCTCCGCTTCCCCCCCCCCCCCCGCCCCACACCTCCCTTGTGAAACCCCGCACTCGGCCATGCGGACCAACCAAGTCATCCACCCCAAATCCCAGCCTACAAGTTATCCAATTGCCCTATGGCCCCCACGGGAATGTCCGATCAGGTTGGGCGGGCGGGCTGGAAGGGAGGGAGGGAGGAAGCGAGACAACGGAGCCGGCGGCAGCGCCCGCGACGCTGAGGCCGCGCGCGCGAGAGAGAGCGCGCGAGAGAGCGCGAGCGGACGCGCGACGCGCGCGCGCGCGCTCTCGCGCGAGCGCGCGCGCGCTCGCTCCGCTCGAACCCCCCGCCCCGCACGCACGCGCCCGTCTCCGGGCCGGTCGCGTCTCGCACCAGCACCCTCCCCCGTGCTCGCCACGCACCCACTCACGTGCTCGCTCTGCGCGCAAGCTCTCTCTCTCCCTTGTGCGCGTGCCCAGCATCAATAAACCACCCAGGATGCCAAGTCCAGACGCAGAGCCGCAATACAAACCCACCCCACCAGTCTTGACGAAGCCCCCCCCTGCAGACCAACATCACGAGACCAATCTGCATCATAAGCCCCAAGATAGACAATGGCCTCACCTCAAGCCGCACCATCGGCAATCCCACACCAGAAAAAACTCCGTCCCCTCAAGTGAACCAACCATTCCCCCTCCGGTCACTCATACCCCCCCCCCACCCCCCCCCCCCCCCCCCTCACCATACCCCCTCTTGATATAGCGCCACCATATAGGTCCACTCCACCGCAGCGTCCGCAGGCGCCAGCCATCCACACCCCCGAAAGCCGGTCCCATACGTTGGGACGATGCTACTCGACCGGACACTGTGGTTCCCCCCCCCCCCCCGCCCCCGCCCCCCCCCCCAAAAAAGAAAAAAAACAAAAAACCCAACAACACCACCCCAAAAAGAAAAAATACACCACCCACACACCCACACCAACCCAACCCCACAAAATACACCCACCCCAAACCACACCAAACACCCCAAAACACCCCACCAAACAACACAACCCCAGCCCCCACCAACACAACCCAAACAACACCCAAAAAACAAACACAAACAACGCAAACACAACCACTAACCCAAAACCAAACCAAAAAACAAAACCCACCCCCCAAAAAAACCGCAAAAAAAAAACACAAAAACATAGCATTTAAAAAAACGACTGCCAACATAACCATAAAAATAATTACATCAGTTACCCCTTAAAACATCGATATAAAACCCCGAGCACAATGTCTCGTTTGCAGAATTTATAGATCATTATTCACGTCTTCGTATAACTAATCATTATCTTCCTAATCATTTCCAATCACGATTTACAGGATTCTCTTTTGTGAATCAGAACCTTCGTGTCATTACCACAAGGAGGGTTCGAATGCATGGAGCAATGAATGGTGTCACAGAACAAGGATGTGTTAGCCAGCGCTTTCATTGCTAATCCTAAAGCGAATTAATTAGCGAGATATTTTTAGTCTCGGAGCTAAATGAATGTGTTTGCCTTTTGAATGAATGAATGGTGGTTGTCTTTCCATTCCTTGGATGAATGTTGGTGCGATTCCGTACATGTGTTGTACAATCGAGGTTGCTGACGTTGTGTTAAGGACGTTTGGAAAGTAAACAAAAGACTAACACTTTTGGTGCGATTTGATATTCATATTACGAAATCGAAATAACTTGAAAAGGGGTGCTGTGAGGAAAATTCGGAGACAGCGTGGCGTTACATTTTGAGACGTAAATTATCATCATTTTTCCTTGTAAAGAAAAGAAAGTTAAAAAAAAAAAAAGTTTTGTCACCGAAACAACCACACAGAGGGTGGAGAGAGAGAGGGAAGGAGGGAGGGAGGGAAGGAGGAGGGGGAGGGGGGGGGGGGAGGAGGGGGGGAGGGAAGGGAGGGGGGGGGAGGGAGGGGGGGAGGGAAAGGGAAAAGGGAGGGGGGGGGGCAGGGGCGGGAGGGAAGGATGGTGAGGGGGGCGGGGAGGGGACGGGAGGGGGCGGGGCCGGCCGGTGGCGGGGCGGTCGGGGCGAGGGTGGGGGGCGGGGGGAGGGCCAGGGGCTGGGGGCAGTGCGGTGGGAGACCGGGGGACCGGAGGGGGGGGGGGATGGGGGGGGGGGAGGGGGAGGGATGTTAGGGGGAGTAGGGTGGGGAGAGGGGGAGGGAGGGAAAAAAGGAGGAGGGGAGGGAGGGAAAAGGAAGGGGAAGGGGGGGGGAGGGAAGGAGGGGGGGGGGAGGAGTGGGTAGGGGGAGGGAAGGGAAAAAGGAGGGAGGGGAGGGGAGGGGGGAAAGGGGGGGGAGGGCGGGCCCCCGCGGGAGGGAAGGGCCTGTCTGGTGGCGTTCGTGTCTTGCCCCCGTCGTGTCGCTGTCGGGCGGCCCTTCGCTCGGTGCCCGGCCTGTGCGGTCGTGTTTTCATCCGTCGGTCGGCCCCCACCTCGCGCCCACGTCCGGGGCTGCCGCAGCGCGCTCGCGCGCCCGCCCGCACCCCCCCCCCCCCCCCAGCCCGGGGCCCCCCGCGCCGTATGCCACATCCACCACCAGCACCCCCCCACCCTCTCCCGTTATATCATCACCCACCACGAGCCCCCCGGCCGAGCACCCGCTTGGTTTTGTATTAACAGACCCCTCACCCCTATTTTACAATTGTAAGCCTAAACCAAAATAGACGCTCCCGTCAAACCCTACGGATCCACTACTGAATGTCGGATTCAAGCTCTAATACTCGAGCTCTGCTGGGATACACTCTCTGGTGAAATCTTATATAAAGGAAAAATTTAAAAAATTTGAGCCGCAAAAATTTGGGAAAAGGGAGAGGGGGGGAAAATAGGGAAAAAAAAGAAAGGGAAAAAAAAGAGATGAAAAGGAAAAGGGAGAGGGAAAGAAAAAGGAGGGAGGGAGGAAAGGGGGGGGCGGAAAAAAAAAGGAAGAAAAGGGAAAAGGGGAAAGGGAAAGGGGGGGAGGAGGGAAAAAGAAAAAAAAAAAAAAAAAAAAAAAAAAAAAAAAAAAAAAAAAAAAAAAAAAAAAAAAAAAAAAAAAAAAAAAAAAAAAAAAAAAAAAAAAAAAAAAAACAAAAAAAAAAAAAAAAAAAAAAAAAAAAAAAAAAAAAAAAAAAAAAAAAAAAAAAAAAAAAAAAAAAAAAAAAAAAAAAAAAAAAAAATAAAACAAAAAAAAAAAAAAAAATTTTAAAAAAAAAAAAAAATTTTAAAAAAAAATAAAATTAAAAAAAAAATCAAAAAAAAAAAAAAAAAAATAAAATAAAAAAAAATATAATAAAATTAAAAAAAAAAAAAATAAAAAAAATAATTTTGAAAATAAAAAAAAAAAAAAAAAAAAAAAAAAAAAAAATTTTAAAATAAAAAATTTAAAAAAAAAAAAAAAAATTAAAAAAAAAAAAAAAAATTTAAAAAAAAAAATAAAAAATAATAAAAAAAAAAAAAAAAATAAAAAAATATAAAAAAAAAAAAAAAAAAAAAAAAAAAAAAAAAAAAAAAAAACACTTGGTTATGAGAAACTGCTCAAGCATCTCAGCCTCCGCGTATGATAAACTGGTTTTCTTTCTTAAGAATTTTCTCTAATGACCCAAGCAAAAACTTTAAGATTTAAACGAGCTCACAGTATCCTTTAATACGTTATGTAAAACCGCAAACACATTCTCTGTCTGTTTTCGTGTGGGTCATTACTGTCATTTGGTCTTGTACTTGTTTCTTTGTTTTCCTTTTCATATTCGTTATTACTGTTGTTATTATGATTGTTGTCATTATTATTACTATTATTATCATTATTGTTATTATCATTACTGTTATTATCGTTGTTATTATTATTATCATTATCATCCGTATTCTTTTCGTTGTACTTATTCTCATTGTTATCATCATTATTATCATTACTATATATATTATCATTATCATCAATACCATGACTATATTATCATCATTGTCAGTACCATTGCTTTGTTTATCATCATCATTATCAGTATCATTATTGTTGATTTTATCGTTATCATCATAGTATCAATATCATTATCATTTCCATTACCAATATCATTATGATTATTAATGATTATCATCATTATTACTACTACTACTATTCCTATCATCATCATCATCATTACTACAATAATCATTATCATTATGACAACTTCTATCATCATTAATACCATACACACACTTTTCCATCGCAACCCTTATCACTGTAATTACCATAATCATTAACATAACAATTATTCAATAACGAGAGTCACAAACAGCAACAGAAGTGCCACAGGGGATTACATAATTGTATTAGCACGGAAAGGCACAGTGCCACCACATGCTCCCTCTCATAACAGCGTAATAAAACGTTTGATAGAAACGTTTACACAAAGCACAATAGGGAAATCACTTTGGTTATGATATTGTGTATGTTGTGACAGCGGGGATATGTTAGATATAATTATATGATATTTATGATGGCCAGAGAGATGGTGAATGGAGGTATTAAATTTAATGAGATGTGGTGCGTTGTGATGATAATGATTTTCAGTGATGGTGGCGGTGGTGGTGATTGATAATGATGGTGATATTGGTGGTGATAATTATACAACTACTCCTACTATTACTACTACTACTACTACTACTAGTAGTAATATTACTACTGTTACTACTATTATTACTACAACTACATCTAAAGATAACAAAATAATGATGACGATGATGGAAATAATAGTGTTAATGATAATGACGATGATTATACCAATAGCAATGATAATACTACTACTACTAATAATAATGACGTAATCAGTAACAATAATGATAATGATGATAATAATAATAATGATAATAGTGATGATAATGATAATGATAATGATAATGATAATGATGATAATAAAAATAATGATAATAATAAAGATAATGATAATAACAATGATAATATTAGCCTTAATAATAGCAAAAGATGGATTAGGATTAGCAGGAGGATAAGCAGGAGGAGGAGGATAAACAAAAGGATAAGAGGACAAGCAGAAAGAGTAAGATAGGCACAATGAGGTGTAGAAGGATAAGCAGGAGGAGTAGGATAAACAGAAGGTAAGAAGGAGAAGTAGAATAAGTAAAAAAACAAAAAACAAAAGAAAAAAAAAAAAAAAAAAAAATAATAAAAAAAGTAAAAAAACAAAAACAAAAAAAAAAAAAAAAAAAACTAAAAAAAAAAAAAACAAAAAAAAAAAAAAAAGAGGAAAAAAAACAATAAATTTATTATTTATAATTATTACACTTTTTTAACAGTTGGATAGGCTGAGATTTAATTAAAACAGTGGGGAATAAGCAGAAGGAAAGGATGTAGGATTAGGTAGAGATACACAGATGAGGATGAAGTAGGAGAAGAGGAGTAGGATTATAAGTAGTGGAATATAAGCAGAAGGAATAAGTAGAAAAGGTAGGAGTTCGGATAAAGCAGATAAAGCGCATAAATACGGCTGTGACAGAAGGATAAGAAGGAGGAGTAGGGTAAGTAGAAGGAGGAGTAGCATAAGCAGAGGGATAAGCAGTAGGATAAGCAGGAGGAGTAGGATAAGCAGAAGGATAAGTAGAATGAGGACTTGGATAAACAGAGGGATAAGCAGAGGGAGTAGGATAAGCAGAAAGAAGTAGGATAAGCAGAAGGATAAGCAGGAGAATAAGCAGAAGGATAAGCAGATGAATAAGCAGAAGGATAAGCAAGTTGAATTAGGAGAAGAAGGAATTATATAAGCTAGAAGGTTATAATCAGGAGACATAAATAGGAGAATAAGACAGAAGGATAAGCAGGGCATGAATATAAGCAGTAAAAGGGATTAATAAGGCAGGAGAATACGTAGAAGAGTAGGGATAAAACAGAAGGATATAAGCAGATGAAAAGCAAGGAAATATAAGCAGGAAGGGAACAGATGGATATAAGCGGGAGGAACAGAGTAGGATAGGATAAGCAGATGAATAAGCAGAAGGATAAGCAGGAGAATAAGCAGAAGGATAAGCAGAAGGATAAGCAGAAAGAGTAGGATAAGCAGAAGGATAAGCAGATGAATAAGCAGAAGGATAAATAGGAGGATAAGCAGAAAGAGTAGGCACAAGTGCAATACGTTCCCCAAGACACGTACCGCTGGAAATCCATAATAATAGCATACTCTCGTAACCCTTCTCCCGAGATATTGTTTTTTGAGATGTTTTGGAATATTCTATTTTGACTCTTGCATTGACTCTCATTTTCCTTTCCTGTGACTGAAGCTTTCGAAACTTTTTGCTTCTTTTAGGAAGTATTTGTGTATTCGTCTACTTTTTGGTTGATTAAGATTTAATTTAATGATCGGTTTCAGGATGATTTATTCGTTTCGTTTTTAGGTTCGTTCTCTCTGTTCTGTTTTCAGCGGGATGTTTGTTTACGTTTTGGATTTATTTGTTTGTCTTGTTTGTTTGTTTGTTTGTTTGTTTTGTGTTTGTGAATGATTATGATAATGGTGATAAGGGTAATGTCTTTTAATAATGAAATTTAATAATGACATAAGGGTAATGACTCTCATTTTCCTTTCCCTTTGACTGAAATTTTCGAAACTTTTTGCTTCTACTAGAAAGTATCTATGTATTTATCTACTTTTGGTTGATTAAGATTTAATTAAAATCGGTTTTAGGATTATTTATTCTTTTCGTTTTTTAGGTTCTATTTTCAGCGGGATGTTTGTTTACGTTTTGGTTTTATTTGTTTGTCTTGTTTGTTTGTTTGTTTTGTGTTTGTGAATGATAATGATTATAGTGATAATCGTAATGTCAATAACACTGATGATATAGTAATGATAATGATAACAATATTAGTAAAATAATAATAATGATGACGATAAGGATAAAAACAATGGTAATAATAACAATAATGAAAATGATGATGACATCAATAATAAAGATTATAAGGATGATGATAATTATATCAATTCTAATAATGATAATAGTATTGATAATGATCATCGCAGTTTTGATAACAATATAAACAATAAGAATGATAGCTATGATGATGGTGATGATGATGATGATAATAATAATGTCAATTAAGAGATAAAGGCACACCATCTATTGCACACATCCTCTCAAAATATTGAAGCACACACACCTCCCCCCCCCTCGCTTGAAATACACGCAGGCATACTTACCTTGATCCTTCTCTTTCTCTCATTTCCAATTCTCTCTTATCTCTCTCTTCTCCATTGGTCTATTGCTCTTTCCCCTTTCTCTTTCTCTCTATATCTGTTTTTTCATTTGCATCTCAGTCCGCTATCTCTACTTTATATCATATGTTTTCTCTCACCTTATCATGCGGAGGAACAACACACTCTCTTACATCCCCCACACCCCCCATCACCCAGCCTTCCTCCCCTACCCTATTACCTCCTCCCCCCTTCTTACCGAATAAACTATATCTTCCTTCTCTGTTTTTTCTCTTTGTCTGTTTTTCTCTCCCTCTCCTTCCTTCTCTCTCTCTGTCTCTATCTATCTGTTTCTCTCTCTCTCTCTTCTTCCCCCCCCACTCTCTCTCTCCTCTTCCCTCTCTTTCTCTCTCTCTCTCCTTCCCTATCTCTTTCTCTCTCCTCCCCCCCCCCCCTCTCTCTCTCCTTCCCTCTCTTTCTCTCTCTCTTCTTCCCTCTTTCTTTCTCTCTCCTTTCCCCCCCCCCCTCTCTCTCTCCCTCGCTTTCTCTCTCCTTTCATTCCCTCTCCCTCTCTTTCTTTCTCCTCCCATTTCTCTCTCTTTCCTTCACCCCTCTCTCTCTCCCTCGCTTTCTCTCTATCTCTCTCTCTTTCGCTCGCTTTCTCTCTATTTCTCTCTATTTCTCCCTCTCTCCTCTTTCGCCTTTTTAGCCTCCCATGGGCACTGTGTCGCCGCCCCCCCCCTCCCCACATCGTTGAGTGTCTCCTTTCCATAAATATCTAATTTACTCGAAACATGACTGGGATATATTTTTTACTTCTAGTCCTCCTCTTCTTACTCACTGTCATTCCTTCTGCTTCGTCTTCTTTCTTCCCTTTTTAATGTATTATTATCTTTGAAAATCTTTCCTTCATCCTTGTCTTCATCTCTCTCTCTCTCTCCCTTCTCTTTCATCTTCATTATTTCTTTCTTTGGATTCCCCTATTCCCCTTCTTTTGGTATTGTGGTATATTTTCTTCACATCATAATCATCCTTTCTGTTTTTTTTCATCTTTCCTCTATTCTCTTTCCGTCCCTCTCTCTCTCTTCTCTAATCTTTCCCCTTCATCATCTCCATCTTTTTTTTTTCTCCTCCACTCTGTTTCATTCCCCTCATCATTGTATTTGTTCTCTCCTCCCCTCCATTCTGTCTTCTTTTCCTATTCCCCGTTATTTTCCAATTCCCCTTCGTCTCTGTCTTTCTCTTCTCCCCCTTCCTCTCTTTCTCCTCCCCTCCCCGTCCATCTCTTTCTCCTTATCCTTTTTCCCCCTTCTTTTCTCTCTTTTCTTCCTCTTCCCCTTCCTCTTTCCCGCTCTCCCATTCCTCCTCTTCCTCCCTCCTTCCTTCCTTTCATTGCTCCTCCCCTTCCTTCTCTTCCCTCTTTCTTTCCCCTCCTCCCCTCCCTCCCGTTCCCTCTCCTGTCTTTCCCCTCGTATTCCGCTTCGCCCCTCCTCCCCTTCCCTCTCTTTCCCTTCCTCCTCCTCTTCTTTCATCCCTTATCACTCCCCTTTCTTTTCCCCTCATCTTCTCCCTACTTTTCCCCAACTTCCCTTCCCCCTTTCTCCCCTCTCTCTCTTTTCCCGTCATCCTATTCCTCTCTTTCCATTCTCCTCCGCTTTCTCTCCTCTTCCTTCTGTCCTCTCCTCCACTTTCTCTCCTCTTCCTTCCGTCCTCTCCTCCCTAATCCCTCTTTCCCCCTCCCTCCCCCTGTCCCTCCTCCACTTCCACTCCCTCACAGACGAAGAAATGCCAAGAGAAACACCTCTGGTATTTTAAGGGAGCTGGCGTAGATAAAGAGGACGCATCCAAACTCCTGACCTTTGACCTTTGCAATGAGGGTGCAGAAGGGGGGGGGGGCGGGGTTTGTTTCGGTTGGGGAGCCCGGGTGGGGGCGGCGGGGTGTTGGTGGGGGTGGGCTTGTGGTGAACGAGGGGAGAAAAAATCATCACGTTTAATGGAGGGCTTTCGTGTGAAGGGTAGGGAGGGAGGGGAGGTGGAGGGTAGACGGTGTGAAATGAGTGATAAAAGGTATGATATAAATTAGGTTTCGGTGAGGGACTTTTGGTAATAAGTGTTGCAGGATTGTGGTCTACGTTACCGCCCTTATGTAGAGGCAACATAGTGCAGAAAATCGTATGCACCTGGGATGTGTATTTTTTTTTTTTCTCTCTCTCTCTTTATCTATCCATTTATCCATCCTTCGATCTACTTACTTACCTACTTACCATTCTATTTATCTTTCTATCTGTCCACCTCCATACCTTATTACCTCTCTATCTATCTATCTATTCATCTATGTAAATATGTGTGTGTTTGTGTGTTCGTGTCTGGGAGTTATGGTGGTTTGTTTGTTCAGTTACTGCGTGTATTTTATGGTGTTCTGAGTGTGGTGTTGTGAGTGTTGTGTGTCTGTGTGTGCGCGCACGCTTGTGTATGTACTTGTGCGTATTGTGTTTGTGTAAGTTGTACGTCATTTATATGAGTGTGTGTGTTGTGTACATAATCATTTAGATATTGTATGTGTGTGTATCTGCTGCGCAAGGCGCGCGTGCTATATGATGATTATGTCCGTGTGCATAGCGCGCGCGCGTGCTTGTGTTATATATGTGCATATTTATTATGTGTATATTATATAACATACACAGACACACACACACCACACTATATATGCACCATATAGTTATATAGTAATATATTCTAAATATATCAATATATATATATATATATATATATATATATATATATATATATATATATATATACTATATGTATATATATATATTATATACATATATTTGCTTGTATAAGCATATAATTATATATATATATTTATATATATATATATATATATTATATATATATATATATATGTATATACATACACACACACATATATACGTACGTATCTATCTATACAAATATATTTGTCTGTATGTGTGTGCACGCACGTACACACATACACATATACACACATACAGAAACAAACATACGAAGAAACAAACAGCCAGAAATAAACAAGAAAACAAGAAACGGAAGAAACAAGAAACAAAAAACGAAAACAATAAGACACACACACACGGGAGTCCAAATAGACGAGGCAATAAATATGCAGTATATTGCAGGAAGAGCAAACATTGAGAACAAAGGGAAAGAAAACGAGACACGGAAGAATATGAAAGAATATTATACTTGTTTTAAAAGAGCAGCAAAGAAAACGGGAATTTGGGTTTGTTATTAGGATTAGTTATCGTTTTGTTATCCTTTGTGTTGTTGGTGTTTTTTGTTATCATTGTTGGTGTTGTTATGATTGTTAGTTATTAACATTGTTGTTATTTGTGGCTGTGTTTTATTATAATTGTTGTTATTTGTGGCAGTTTTATTATAATTGTTGTTATTATTATCATTGTTATCATCATTATCATAATTATTACTATTATCAGTATCATTATCATTATCATTATTACTACCGGTGTCATTATTTTATCATTATTATTATTATTTCATTATTATCATCACTTTTCTTATTATCATTATCATTATTATCATCATCATTACCAGTATCATGTTTATCATTATTGTTATCATTATCTTTATCATCAAAATAATCGCTATTTTTATCATCATGATCACAAACATCATGACTATCAAATTCATCCTCTTTATCAATATGACCATCATGATTATCACAATGAAATAGCACACATTTCTAAACTAGTGGTTCTGAACCTTTTCGAAGCACCGGTGGTTCTGAACCTTTTCGAAGCACCGGTGGTTCTGAACCTTTTCGAAGCACCGGTGGTTCTGAACCTTTCCGAAGCACCGGTGGTTCTGAACCTTTTCGAAGCACCGGTGGTTCTGAACCTTTTCGAAGCACCGGTGGATCTGAACCTTTCCGAAGCACCGGTGGTTCTGAACCTTTCCGAAGCACCGGTGGTTCTGAACCTTTTCGAAGCACCGGCGGTTCTGAACCTTTTCGAAGCACCGGTGGTTCTGAACCTTTTCGAAGCACCGGTGGTTCTGAACCTTTCCGAAGCACCGGTGGTTCTGAACCTTTTCGAAGCACCGGTGGTTCTGAACCTTTCCGAAGCACCGGAACCCTTTTACGTGGAATCCAAACCCCTATGCATACCATAAACGTGGAGTCGGTTCATAACAACTAGACATTTCACTTTTCTGCTAAATGTTTACTCTTATCTCACACCGTAGTGGGAGTAACTGATGAATTAAATTAATCCAGAATAGCTGCATTCGCGGTAGAGCCTGCAAATTATATATGGGGTTAGGTGGTCTTACACATTTGCACCATTATGGAGAATTCGAGAAAAAAAAAATTGGTTAAGTTAATGGTGTGATTTATTCCGGAACCCATGAGAACGAGAACCCTCTTTACGTATTTTGATCTCAGGGTCTATATTTCAGTCTTTTGTTTGGCGTCTTCCTTCCTTCCTGTCTTCCTCATATTTATCCGTTTGTTCTTCCTCCTTCTCTTCTTTCTTTCTTTTTTTCTACTTTTTATCTCTTTTTCTTCTCTCCCATCTTTTCCTCCCCTTCTCTCTTTCTCTTTTTCTTCACTTTCCTTCCCCCTCTCTTTCTTCTCTCAACTTTCCTCTCTCTTTGTTCCCTCCCCTTCCCTCTCTCCTCCTTTACTCCCCTTCCTCCTCTCTTCCTTCCCTCCCCGTAATATATTTTGCTAATTATCATTATCATTATAATCATCACATGCATTTCACGGTCATTAAACCAACGATATTTGCAATTTACATTACGAACGAAATCTTATTAAACTCTCTCGTTATGATGGATATAACCAAATTATTCATAACATCAAAGGCACCTCGGCAGCTGACGACAAAAATGAATTTATATCATAATTGCCAAAGCCTTTTTTTTTTTTTCTTTTTTTTTTTTTTTTTTTTTTTTTTTTTTAACCATACTAAACATCATACACGTTTAATTAATATATAAAAGCGCATTTTGGATGATGAATTGAGTCAGCAGGAAATCAGGTAAGATTCAGAGATTAGGTAATGCCAGTCTGACTTCAGCGAGTCCATCACAGACAATCATGGGCCGCCAAGCTTTCGTAAAAATCTAAAATGCTCCAGGGGGCTGGGTCGAGGGAGGGGAGTGGGTTGGGCCCCCTCTCTTTTTTTAGAAAAGAATATCTCTTTATGATGATTATGATTATTAGTGTTGCTGTTTAACACACACACACACACACACATATATATGTGTGTGTGTGTGTGTGTGTGTGTGTGTGCATGTGTGTGTGTTTGTGTGCGTGTGTGTGTGTGTGTGTGTGTAGATATGGATAGACAGATATAGATTGATAGATAGATAGACATACGTATACACACATTTGTCTATATGTTCATATATATATATATATATATATATATATATATATATATATATATATATATATAAAGATATATATACATACATACATACATACATACATACATACATATATATATATATATATATATATATATATATATATATATATATATATATATATATATATATATATATATATATTGCCACCACACACACACACTTTTGAGCTAGAAATTAAAAACCCACCTAGATTAAAAATAAAGACAGGAAAAAAAGCTTTTAATCCATCCATTGATCCAAAATATGCTACTCATAGGCAAAACACTTACTGAGAGAATTCTAAGAATGGCGGAAGAAGTTTCTTTTCCTCTCCAACCCCACACTTCTCGGAAATTCCTCGCGAGGTTAAGCACCTCTTGGTTAAAACTCAACACAAAAAGGAAACCTAACACATTAACTTTGTCCATTATCACCCCCCCCCCCTCTTCCCCCCCCCCCCCCCCCCCCCCCTCCCTCCCCCCCCTTTTCGAACAAGCATATAAAAAAAAAAAAATCCGATCACGTCAGTCAAATAATCCTAACAAACTGTCTTACGATATAGTCAGCCACGATATTCATAGGACTATCCTATCCCATTCCTATATTGAAGATCATAGCGCTACTGTCAGCCACGATATTCATAGAACGATCCTATCCCATATATTGAAGATCATAGCGCTACTGTCAGCCACGATATTCATAGGCCGATCCTATCCCATTCCTATATGAGATCGCATTGTACTGTCAGCCACGATATTCATAGAACGATCCTATCCCATATATTGAAGATCATAGCGCTACTGTCAGCCACGATATTCATAGGCCGATCCTATCCCATTCCTATATTGAAGATCATAGCACTACTGTCAGCCACGATATTCATAGGCCGATCCTATCCCATTCCTATATTGAAGATCATAGCGCTACTGTCAGCCACGATATTCATAGAGCGATCCTATCCCATTCCTATATTGAAGATCATAGCGCTACTGTCAGCCACGATATTCATAGAGCGATCCTATCCCATTCCTATATTGAAGATCATAGCGCTACTGTCAGCCACGATATTCATAGGGCGATCCTATCCCATTCCTATATTGAAGATCATAGCGCTACTGTCAGCCACGATATTCATAGGGCGATCCTATCCCATTCCTATATTGAAAATCATAGCGCTACTGTCAGCCACGATATTCATAGGGCGATCCTATCCCATTCCTATATTGAAAATCATAGCGCTACTGTCAGCCACGATATTCATAGAGCGATCCTATCCCATTCCTATATTGAAGATTATCTCGCTACTGTCAGCCACGATATTCATAGGCCGATCCTATCCCATTCCTATATTGAAGATCATAGCGCTACTGTCAGCCACGATATTCATAGAACGATCCTATCCCATTCCTATATTGAAGATCATAGCGCTACTGTCAGCCACGATATTCATAGAGCGATCCTATCCCATTCCTATATTGAAGATCATAGCGCTACTGTCAGCCACGATATTCATAGGCCGATCCTATCCCATTCCTATATTGAAGATCATAGCGCTACTGTCAGCCACGATATTCATAGGCCGATCCTATCCCATTCCTATATTGAAGATCATAGCGCTACTGTCAGCCACGATATTCATAGAGCGATCCTATCCCATATATTGAAGATAATCGCGCTACTGTACCCACTCCGGGAACAGAATCTCCCGGATAAAGAGATTGCTGAAGTACAAGGAATTGGATCTCCCACAGATTTCCATACCTCATCAAATTGCTTTACTTGGTTCCATCGCCTGAGCTTATCAGATTTCCTTAGCTTATCAGTTTTGACTTGCCTCGTCAAATTGCTTAACCTTATCTGATTTTCTTACCTCGTCGGACGGCTTAACCTTCTCATCGTGGCGTCAACTTATCAAACTTGCTGTGATTTTTTTTGTTTTTTTTTTTTTCTTTTTTTCATTCTATCATTAGATTGCTTTCCCTTTTTATCATGTTGTCTAAAGTTATTAGATTTCCTAACCTTTATCACTTCATCTCAGGTCATCAGAATGCCTTACCTTATCGAGTCGTTGGATCTTAGGTCACGGGATCTCACCTGGAAATAGGAAATGCTTGTTTATAGTGGGATATTAAACGTGATTTATATGATATGAATTGATTCGTTTGAAAATTCGAAAAATTGAGAGTATAAGCGCAGGTGTATCTGGATATGTTTATGTGTGTATGGATATGTTTGGGAGTATGGCATGCTTACTATACAACACACACACAGACACGCACACACACACACACACACACACACACACACATTCATTCATTCAAGAACAATGGTAATCTTTACCCACTATAATATTCCGTGGAAAAGTGGATATAAGAATAAAAATACACCCAACTCCTTCAGCCAGGATTCTTCTTATCATCAGTTTAATATCGTTTAAGAATTCATCAGCCAACAACTGAAACGTAATATATGAATTAAATATATGATATATTAAAAAGAATAAAAAGAAAAGAAAAAAAAATAATACTCATCAAACATTCTTCTTATATACATAGTTTTTACTTTTTTATAATTTGTATATTTCCCCCTTTCTCACTCCCCCCCCTCCCCTCCCCCCTCCCCCCCTCCCCTCCCCTCCCCTTTCCCCCCCTACCCCCCCTCCCCTCCCTCCCTCCCCTCCCCTCCCCTCCCCTACCCTCCCCTCCCCTCCCCCTCCCCTCCTTTTTCAGATATAATGTAACACACTTCTTCTCGAACCCCCGCCCCCCCGCCCCCCCCCATATCTCCTTTTTTTCCGGGGCTATTATGTCAGTGGGAAGGGGATGGTAGGGGGAAGGGGAGGGGATGGTGGGGGGAAGGGGAGGGGAAGGGGGGAAGGGGGGAGGGGGAGGGACTTGCGAAGTGTCTAAAAAGAAACTTTGGAGGGAAGGATCGTCTGGGG
>NW_028234436.1:18225068-18227568 GCF_977035675.1 Penaeus japonicus
ACAATATCATTATTACTCTTTTTTTCATTGTCTCTTCTTTTACAATCGCAAATTTTCCCGCGCAGAATTTCAAACTAACCGTTGAATTTCAAATCCGCGTAACCGTTCTTTGCTCGTCTTCCTTTGTCGTTGCGGGAGAAACTGAACAGCTGTTTCTTTTGTTTTGTGTCTCGAAAGAATCCTTTGAAGTCGCAGTCAGCTTTTGTTTTTCGTTATTAGTTTATGTTCTCTGTTTCTCTGTTCTGTGTACGCTTTTGTTTCCAGTTATTCGTTTGTGTTCTCTATTTTTGGTTTGTTTTTGTTTCGAGATATGTTTATGTTCTATGTTCGCCTTTTTAGTAGTTGTCAGTTATTTTTTTTGTTATGGATTTATTGTTCAATTTTCACTGTTCGTTTTTGTCTCAAGCTTTATGTTCTTTTTACTTTTATGTTTCAGATGTATGTTTTTTTTTGCTTTTTTTTCGTCAACGTTCTCTGATGCTGTGTAACAGAACCGAGGACGCTCTATGGTTTCGCTCTAAAGTAAATGGTGACTGTATTTTATTTTTTATTTTATTTATTTATCTATTTTCTTTTTTTTCTTCTTTTTTTTACGAAAGAAGAGGTTTACCAACATGATAGCCTCTTCAGTAAATCTTGACTGTGATCTCTCTCTGTGAGCTATGAGTGTATTAACATGAGAGTGGCAAAACAAACAAACAAACAACAACAAAATCAACAAAACACAACAACACCAACAAAAACACTACAACAACAAAATCTACAAAACAACAACAACAACAAATACAGACATCAAACAGTAAAGACAATCAGAAAATTAGACACTGTATTACACGTCTATTACTAATATCTCTCTGTTCTCCTTCCTCATATACTGCATTCCCTTTAGTTCATAAAGAAGGAAACAGAACCAGCTTTCTCCGTAGCTTTTTAACAAACCCATTGACCTCCACACATACATACACTGAGACCTTCCTTCCAACACACACACACACACACACACACACACACACACACACACACACACACACACACACACACACACAGGCACACACGGTCAATTCTTGGAGATTCGTAAGATCCCTCATTTTTATTATTATCATTATTTTTATTCTTGCTCATCGATCATTTTTTTTCTATTTGTCCATGTTCATATCTGTTATCTATCTACATATTTCTCTGTTTCTGCCTCTCTCTCTCTCTCTATCTATCTATCTATCTTTCTATCTATCTTTCTATCTCTCTCTCTCTCTCTCTCTCTCTCTCTTTCACCCACTCACTAGTAATTACTGTAATATGACGATGCTAAATGACAAAGTTTAAACCTGATTAAGCCAATATTTGCATATATCATAACTATAACAATCAATAAATCTATTTTCAGAATTGTCATGCAATCCTTCATTATATAGTAACGCTTGATTTCAGGCACAAAATCATGAGAAATAATTAAGCGTCACATCCTCTCGTTTACGATGTTGAAATTTCGTCGATCACTATCGCCATCCCCCCCCCTCCCCCCCCCCTCCCCCCCGCCCACGACCGGTTTTACTCTCGTGATGTCCGAAGAATCGCAATTGCAGAAGCATGCTTGGTTAGGTGCCTAAGTAGGTGTGAAATTGTTATTGAGATCGTGTCAATTAATGAGATTAAGGAGGCAGGGCAAAGGGTGGGTCAAAGTGAGGTTTATTTGATGTGTGAAAAGAGTGAATAATTATATTTTGTTGTTCTATTTTTTAATTTGTTTTATTATTTGTTGCTACGCGGATTAACCATCCTACAAGACTACAGTAATGGTGTTGTGGCTGTATATAGTATAGTTCCAGTCCACCACATTAACACTTTATTTATTGACTTATTCCACATTACCACTTTCACCTAACTTATTTATTCACTTATTCCACATGAACCACTTTCACGTAACTAATTCACTTACTTATTCCACATTACCACTCTCGGCTATCTTATTCACTTGTTCCACATGAACCACTCTCACATAACTCACTTATTCGCTAATTCCACATTATCACTTTCCCCTAATTTGTCCACTTATTCCGCATGAACCACTTCCACGTAACTAATTCATTCACTTATTCCACATTAGCACTTTCGCCTATCATATTCACTTATTCCACATGAACCACTTCCACATAATTAATTCACTCACCTCTTCACAAATATATAAGCAACAAATCAAAATATTCCAAAAATATAAAGGAAAAATAATATCCAATGATTCAAAATCGATCTTAACGAAAAACCCACAACATTTTCGGAAGCATATCCAGTACACACGAACCCTGTACCAAATGAACCAAGTTTCTACTGAATGATGCAAGGGAGAGAAGTTGTTCGTCAGAAACTTTCTACTGAATGATGTAATGAGAAAAGAGTTTTTCACCGTAGACTTCCTACTGAATAATGCAATGAAGTAAGGGTTGTTCACCGTAGACTTTCTACTGAATAGTGCAATGAAATAAGGGTTGTTCCCCGTAGATTT
>NW_028234436.1:18240068-18250068 GCF_977035675.1 Penaeus japonicus
TAGTGCTCTATAGATCTCTATCTCACACACTTACTCTAATCAAACTCTAACTATAACTACACAATCTGTATCTTCACATACTCACATCACTCAACACTCACTCTCTCTACTCTCTTTCTCATCTGGAAAAGGTATAAACTCTTCTCTCTTTATCCCTCAGTAATCAAACCTCTCTACTCTAATCACACTAACTCATCTCTCACAGAGGAGTCGAGTCAGCGATATCATTTGTGGATGTTTGGGGAGAGGGGGGAGAGAGAGGTGTGGGGAGCGGAGGGGGCGCGGGGGAGGGAGCTGCGCGTGAGCTCGACGCGCGGCGAGCGGAGAGAAGAGAGAGAGAGAGAGGGAGAAGAGAGCAGAGCAGGAAGAAAGAAATATTCAGGGCAAGACAGATAGCGCCGGACGCACGAAAGGAACGCCAGCGATCGAGAGGAAAGAAGGAAATGGAGGGGCGCCAGGAGAGGCGGGGACGGCCGACTAAAGGCAAGAAAGAGGGAAGGGGAAGAAAGGCATAATGAGAGAAGAGAGGAAGGGGAGCGAAAGACAGTGACAGAAACGAAAGAAAGAGAGGGAAGACCGGCGTAAAGGGCCGCAACGGCGCGGAGGGGAGGAAAGGACGCGAACGACCAGACAGGACAGACGAGAGGGAGTGGGAGAGAGTTGGCGCCGGACCGGACAGAAAGGAAAGAAAGGATAGGAAAGGAGGCAAGAGCGAGAGAGAGAGAGGGAGCAGAGCACTACGGAATGAATGGAAGAAAGGAAGGAAATAAGGACAGGCAAGAGAGAAGGCCCGGATGACAGGAATAGTAATGTAAGAAAGAAAGATAAGAAAGAAGAAAGAAACAAAAGAAAAGGACAATGAATGCAAAGAAAGAAAGAAAAGGATAAGCAAGGGCAAGAAGAAAGAAGAAACAAGAAGAACGACACGAAGCGGGAAAATGGAAGAAAGAAATAAACGAAAGGGAAAATGAGAAACAGAAAGAAAGAGAGAAAGGATAAGAAAAAACTAGTAATGACCGAACGAAAGGAAGAAATGAAAGCAGCAGAAACGAAAGAAAGGGCACGCAAGAACGAAAGGAAATTTAAGCAAGCCAGAAATGTAATGAAAGCAAGCAAGGAAAGACAGGTGAACAGAGGCAAAGAAATGAACGGCTAGACACGAAATAATGGGAAAGCGAGAGAACGACCGAAAGCAATGACCTGTAACAGGAAATACATGGACGGAAATCATGGCAGGCAGCCGAACAGAGCCCGACCATGATTGCACGGGACTGCACACACTTCCAGGAAAGCACATCCCTTCCCTACCATTCCTTTTTCACTTTCCGTACCCCACAGTTTCCCTTTCCCTACCTCACCTTCCCTCCTCCCGCTCCCCCTACCATCCCTCCCTCCCTCCCCTCCCTCCCCCTCCTTCCCTCCCTTCCCTTCCCTCCCCCCCACTACCATCCCTCCCTCCCTTCCCTCCCTTCCCTCCCTCCCTCCCCTCCCTCCCTTTCCCTCCCTCCCTCCCTCCCACTACCATCCCTCCCTCCCTTCCCCTCCCTCCCTCCCTCCCCTCCCTTCCCATCCTCCCTCCCTCTCTCCCTTCCCTCCCTCCCTTCCCTCCCTTTCTTCCCTTCCCTCCCTCCCTCCCTCCCACTACCATCCCTCCCTCCCTTCCCCTCCTTCCCTCCCCTCCCTTCCCATCCTCCCTCCCTCCCTCTCTCCCTTCCCATCCTCCCTCCCTCCCTCCCTCCCTTCCCTTCCCTCCCCCCCACTACCATCCCTCTCTCCCTTCCCTCCCCCCCCACTACCATCCCTCCCTCCCTTCCCTCCCTTCCCTCCTCGAAATGATACATCCCAAATCCCGTAAAAACACCCACCCACCCACCCACCCGAGCCAGCCGACGTACCTCTGTTCTCGAAGTTGGATGCGAAACAGCTGGCGTCCCTTCAAAGGTGGTCGGCTTGTTTGGTCTTGGTGATGATGGCGGGGGTTTGTGATGATGATGGGGATGGTGGTGGTGGTGGTGGTGATGGCGGGGGTTTGTGATGATGATGAACATGGTGGTGATGGTATTGGTGGTGGGGGTTTGTGATGATGATGGGGATGGTGATGGTGGTGGTGATGGTGAGGGGTTTGTGATGATGATGGGGATGATGGGGATGGTGGTGATGGTGATGGTGGTGGTGATGGCGGGGGTTTGTGATGATGATGGGGATGATGATGGGGATGGTGATGGTGGTGATGGTGGTGGTGATGGTGGGGGTTTGTGATGATGATGGGGATGGTGGTGGTGGTGATGGGGATGGTGGTGATGGTGATGTTGGTGGGGTTTGTGATGATGATGGGGATGGTGGTGGTGGTGATGGTGGTGGGGGTTTGTGATGATGATGGGGATGGTGGTGATGATGATGGGGATGGTGGTGATGGTGGTGGGGGTTTGTGATGATGATGGTGAGGGTTTGTGATGATGATGGGGATGGTGGTGATGGTGGTGGGGGTTTGTGATGATGATGGGGATGGTGGTGATGTTGGTGATGATAGTGGTGATGATATTGTTGCTGGTGATGGTGTGGATGATGAAAATATTGGTGTTGTTGATGATTATGATGATAATGATAATAGTAATACTGATGATTATAACAACAGTAATGATCATGAAGAAAATACAACAACAACAACAACAACAAAACACAACAACATAGTAGCAAAAAAAATGAACAAAAAACAAAATAACGACAAAAATGAACAAACAAACAAACAAACAAACAACCCCCCCCCCAAAAAAAAAAGTATCAAAAAGAAGAAGAAGAAGAAAATAAAAAGAAACCAATAAAAAAAATTACATATCTTCTTCCCTTATCACAAACTCCACCTTTTTAACGCCACTGTAAGACTGCGGGTGAGTGACGCCAGTGCTTGGAACAGACGCGCCGAGAGATAGCACAGGGGAGGAATCTCACACTTTCCGTTGGGCTGTAAATGAGGTGTGTGAGGGGGCGTGGAGGAGATGACAGAGGGTGAGGGGGAGAGGGAAGGGTGGGTGGGAGGGTGAGGGGGAGAGGGAAGGGTGGGTGGAAGGGTGAGGGGGAGAGGGAAGGGTGGGTGGGAGGGTGAGGGGGAGAGGGAAGGGTGGTTGGGAGGGTGAGGGGGAGAGGGTGGGGGGAAGGGAAGGGGGGAAGGATGAGGGGGAAGGGAAGGGGGGAAGGGTGAGGGGGACAGGGAGGGTGGATGGAAGGATGAGGAAGGTGGAAGGGAGGGTGGAATGGGGAGGGGGAGGGTGAGGGGAAGAGGGAAGTTGGAAAGGTGAGGTGGAAGGGAAGGAGGGAGGGAGAGTGTGGAAGGGTTAGGGGGGAGAGGGAGGGGGGATGGGTGCAGAGGAAAGAGAGGGAGGGAGGAAGGGTGAGGAGGAAGGGAAGGAGAAAAGGCGGAATAAGAAGGAAGGAGAGAGGGTGGGAGGATGGAAGGGTGAAGGTAGGTAAGGAAGGAGGGAGGAGGGAGGGTGGAAGGGTGAGGGGGAGAGGGAGTAGAAGAGGGAGGAAGGGAGGGCGGGAAAGAATAGAAGATGGAAGGAGGGACAGAGGTATAATGAGAGGGAGGGAGAAACAAGGAAGAAGGAAGACGAAGAAATAGATCGAAAGAAAGAAAGATAGATAGATATAACCAGATAGATATAAACACAAACAAACAAACACAATCATTCCTTTTCTGCCATCGCTTCTTCCCTTTTCTTTCAATTTTTTCCCAACTAATATTTACACGTCTTGCCTAGCTTCCACGCTAAAATTGCCCCATTTTCGAAAGCACACTTCACAATTTACGTTACGTGACGCTGGGCACCTCATTTGCACTTGTTTACTCAGAATAAGCCACAGGATATACGGTATTTCTGAGGGAGAGAGAAAGAGAGAGAGAGAGAGAGAGAGAGAGAGAGAGAGAGAGAGAGAGAGAGAGAGAGAGAGAGAGAGAGAGAGAGAGAGAGAGAGAGAGGGGGAGAGAGAGAGAGAGGGAGAGGGGGGGGGGGGGGGGAGAGCGAGAGAGAGAGAGAGAGAGAGAGAGAGAGAGAGAGAGAGAGAGGGAGAGAGAGAGAGGGGAGAGAGGAGAGAGAGAGAGAGAGAGAGAGAGAGAGAGAGAGAGAGAGAGAGAGAGAGAGAGAGAGAGAAAATAGATAAAGAGCAACATAAAATACAAACTCGAACAATTAGATATATAAACAAACAGATGAATAAACGAGTAGATAGAGAGAGGTAGAAGAATAAATAGTGCGGATATTCTCTCCCGTGTGCGTATACCCCCCCACCCACCCCCCCACCCCATCTCCCTCACTGTACACCTTACTCCTTCGTAATCCGAGTCTTCGCCCTTATTTCCCCTGATCCTGATTGCTGGTCGAGTCCATTGTTGATATTGGGGGAGTCCTGATTATCCCGGACGTGACGAGAAACCGGGTCTGTGTGCTTGCAGGTGTCAAGAAGATTAATCATCAATAATATGTTTGCTCTTGCGTGCGCTGTTTGATATCAGAACGGTCTCTCTGATATTAGAAATAGATTGTATATGTATTTTTAAAGACTGATCTTTCGAGAAATTGAAGTCAGAAGCTGAGAACTAATTAGTTATTTTTTCCCCCTCTAGATGGCGTCATTTCCTCACCTCCTCGCTGTGGCAATACGATTCCTGGACCTTTTTCTTTTTTTTTTGCCCCGCCTCCTCTTCCCCTCTTATCTCCGAATCTTATCTCGAACTCTTCCTCCTCCTCCTCCTCCTTCTCTTTATTCCATCTCTGTTTCCTTCTTCTCTTTCTCCTCTTTTTTTTCTTCCTCTTTTTATTTCTTCGTTTTTATTTTTTTTATGATTTCGTTATCTATTTTTTTTTTTTTTTACTCTTCATATCCTCTTTTTTATCTTCCTATCTCTTCGTCAATTCCTTCTCCTTCTTCCTCTCATTTCCTCTTTGTCTCTTCCTCCTCCACCTTCCCTTATTTTTTTACACTTTTTCTGCTATTTCTTTTACTCTTAATATTATTATGCATAATCATTCCTTCCCTTTCTCCTTCTCCTCCTGTTTGCTTATCTTCTCTTCCTCCTGTTTTTTTGTTTGTTTGTTTGTTTTTCTCCTGTTTCTTTAGCTAAGCTCCTCAACTATCTCTTCCTCCTCCCCATTTTTTCTCCTCCTCTTCTTCCTCCTTTTTTCTTCTCTTATTTTCTCGTCTTTTTCCCCAACTCCTTTTTTCCATCTCTCTTCCCAGCTCCCCCTCTTCCCCTCCCCCCCCTACCTCCCCTCGCCTTCATCTCTCCATCTCTTTCCCCTCTCCCCTTTACATCCTCTCACCTCCATCTCTTTCCTCTCTCTCCGCTTCCTCTTCTCTCTCTCTCTTCCCCTCCTCCCTCTCCCGCCACCTTTCCCTCTCCCCCTCTCCCCTCCCCCTCCTCCCTCTCCCGCCACCTTTCCCTCTCCCCCTCTCCCCCTTTCTCCTTTATCTCCACTTACCTCCTCCTCTTCCTCTCATCCCTTCCTCTTCTTCCCTTCTTCCCCTTCCTTCGCGATTTCTCTTTTTCATTCATTCTCATTTGTAGACAAAAATATTTATGCAAGAAGTGACACGCGTTAGTTGTCGGGGGCGGATTGCAAGTGCATCATGTAATGCAAAGTAAAGGTCATCATCACTAACCTGAAGAAGGTATTTCGAAATTACGACTTTGTATTATTTATCTATTCATTTATTCTTCTATCTATCTAACTATCTATCTATCTATCTATCTTTTGCGTGCGTAAAACTGATATATGGGTATTGACATTTATTCTTAAAGATATATAAACCATGAAATCTCATTGCAAAGATGCAATCAAGTTAAAGAAAAATATATTAATTAAAAACGTCTTTTGTTTAAGAAAGTAAGAGAGCGTGCATAATGCGAATAAAAACACGAGTCGAACGAAACATTATGTTAACTAATAATGAATGAATAGATAAGGATAAATAAAAACAGGAAAGCAAAGAAAAATATATCGAAATGAAGAAGAAAGAATTACAATAAAATAGGAAAACCGTTAAAAGTTAAATTACCAAAAAAAGAAAATGAAAATAGAAAAGTTATTTAGTATATGCTTCAAGAAGAAGAATATAAAGAGGAAAGTGAAGTAGATGGAGAAGAATTAAAAGAATAAGGAGAAGAAGAAGAAGAAGAAGAAGAAGTAGAAGTTGCAACAGAAGTAGAAGAAGAAAAAGAGAAGGAAGAGGAAGAAGAAGAAGAAGAAGAAGAAGCAGTACCAATATTAGGAAAATAATAATGACAACAACAGTACCAACAACAATAAAGATACAAATAAGGAGAACAACAATGCCACCAATAAGATAAACACACACCCAAGAAAAGCGAAACAATATCTGCATCATATTGTTCCTCTTTCCTCCTGAGTATCAAGGCTCAAGTAACAAATGGAACACGTAACATAACCCGCAGCCAGAGCAGTTGCAGATGCAGTCCTCAGTAGCTGCAACAGACCCAAACAATGAGGGTTACGGACATAAAGAAAGATGTAAGGTTTAGTGTATTTCTTGTCGCGGAATTCTGTTTTGGAGAAATGTACTAGATAGGTGTTTTCCGTTTTTTTTTTTTTTTTTGTTCCTTTGTTTAGTTAGATATTTTGTGATGCTGTGATCAGGATTTTGTTTGTTTATGTTTTTTTTCTTTTTCGTGATTGAACTTTTTTCTTTTTTTTGTGGATTGAAATATTCTCTTCGTCAGCCAATCATCAGATCTTTCCGTTTCTTCTTCTTTATCTACTTAATTATTATTATTATTATTTTTATATTGATACATTTTTTTTTTCATTCTTGAACTCTTTCCAGTGACTTCAGTAGGTTACTGCAATTTCGAAGTATCACAAGAATGATAAGGTTTACAATCATAGGAATTATCATTATGATAAAAAATAAACGGTTTATGAAGTAGATTCCTCGGAAGAAAATGATAAATAAATGAATTGATTAAATCAATTAATTTAAATCTTACTCTTCGTTGAGTGTTGAAGAAACCATTGCTATAATATATGTAGGTTGAAATACTATATTTGCCAGCAGACTATCATTGGCTCCGATTTTATACATTAGTAACTCAACCCGAGATTTTCGAGTTGCAAAAAAAAAAAAGAAAAAAAAAAGAAAAAAAAATATGAAAAAGAGAGAAATGTATAATAAATATCTCTTATGGCCAAATAGCCCAAAATATGGTCGTATTTCACGCAAGAACGATACCTCCAGCTAAAAAAAAAAAAAAAAAAAAAAAGCATAAATTAAAGGCAATGCTTATTACTAAGGGCATATTTCAAAGGAGAGCACCAATCACAAGGCTTTCTCATTATATATGCAAATTTAAGCAATACTTGGAATCCACGTATTGACGCCCAAACGAGAACTGTAATCTGAATGTGAAATATGAACTAGGGTGAGATAAGGATTTTAACTCAGTCGAGGCAATCAAGATATGCAATGAATAGATAACTAAACAAATTGATAAATCAAGAAGTTAGTAAGATACATAGATAGATAAGGGAGTAAATGAATGATACCTAATGTTATTTTTAGGTATGTTACTGAGAAATCACATCCTAATGTGACTTTGTAATAAACAGAATATGATTAAATATTAAATAATTAGATATGATTAATTGAATAAAAATGCATAAACAAATGAAAAATGCTCGTACCTAAAAACACGAAAAAAGTAACATTGGCGTATCTTACAAAAAAAAAAAAAAAAAAAAAAAAAATGGATATGTCATAGCATAATTCAAGTCAAGAAGGACTTTTGCAGCAACGCCCTTCCACACTTGAATATTCCTCTCGCTTTCTTTGCATAACTCCAAAGTGTTGTTATTTAAACTGATGTATTCATAAACATCCTCTGCCCAGCTTGCAGGAAATACATGTGCCTCTTCTTACCCTAAAACTTAGCAACATAAGTGAAAATAACTCTCGTTTTCATATCCTGGTGTAAATCCCTCCACTTATTTTTTTTCCTGCCTGCCTATAGGAGAAAACAGCTGACTACGAATCTTAAAGTAAACAAATAGATTCCTGCCTGCCTATAGAAGAAAACAGCTGACTACGAATCTTAAAGTAAACAAATAGATTCCTGCCTGCCTATAGAAGAAAACAGCTGACTACGAATCTTAAAGTAAACAAATAGATTCCTGCCTGCCTATAGAAGAAAACAGCTGACTACGAATCTTAAAGTAAACAAATAGATTCCTGCCTGCCTATAGAAGAAAACAGCTGACTACGAATCTTAAAGTAAACAAATAGATTTACGTAATCACAGTCTTCCGTGAGATACCAACTCTATGAGTCTGCAATAAGTCTTTACGAGGTAGATTCCACTGAAGGAAAATAAGCTTAGGGTACGCGGTGTCTTAACAATATTTTCTTATGTATTTCTACTGAGGGAGACTGGCAGATGTACGATAATGGAGTGTTTGTTGCTTGTGGTTATGCATGTGTGCCTGTATGGGTCTTGTGGATTAGGTGTCCAAGAACATGGACACAGAATAATTGATTTTGTCAGGAGTGTGATATAGTAGTAGTAGAAGCAGTAGTAACTGTTGTTCTTGTGATGATATTAGCAGTAGCAGTAGTAGTTTTAATAGTAGAAGTAGTAGTAGTAGTAGTAGTAGTAATAGTAGTAGCAGCAATAGTAGAAGTAGTACAGTGGTAGTAGTAGTAACAGTAGTCGTAGTAGTAGTAGTAGTAGCATTGATAGTAGTAGCGGTAATAGTAATAGTAATAGTAGTAGTAATAGTTGTAGTAGTAGTAGTAGTAGATAAAGAGAAAAAAAAAGGAGAAAAAAGAAGAGTACTATCAAGAACACATGGAAAAAAAAGAAGGACAACAACAAAAAAGAAAAGAGAAAAGGAGAAAAAGAAGAAGGAACACAAGGAAACAAAAGGGAAAAAAAGGGAAAAGACGAAAACCCCGTCAACTAACAGCCATTATCCACGAACCTCCAAGTCACATCAAAGCCTATATCTTCGTAACGACGCCATAAACTTCTAGAATCTTAAAAAAAAAAAAAAAAAAAAAAAAAACTAGACAAAACAAAGCATACATGCCTAGAATATCAAGCAAAGGCGTTTACAGAGCAAGTAAACCGGGAAACTTGCCTCCATGCACGTATGGCTCAAGCAACAGGATGAGCATATGCAGACACGTAAATATTTGTGGAAGTTTGCTTTCGAACGCTGGAGGAGAGGGCGATGTTAACGCGTGATATGCCTGCACTCAAGAAATTGATTTTAAATGTGTTTATGTGTGTGTGTGTGTGTGTATATATATATATATATATATATATATATATATATATATATATATATATATGTATATATATATATATGTATGTATCAATATATCTATTGCTATATCACAATTATTCATTCATCTACCTATTGGATTATCTATCTACATATATGCTTACCATTCTTAAAATTTCTTTTTTTTTTATCAATTTATTCACTCATCTACCCGTGCATATATCGCTGGGTTCACATCCCTACCATACATCTGTTTCATCTGTGTACCTATTTCCCTTATAGTCTCCGTAGGATCATTACTCATCCTTAGATATTGGCTGTAGAGAACATTTATATGGAAGAGGCTTATTCTTTCGCCCCCCCCCCTCCTCCTGCCCTCTCCCCCTTCCCTTTGCCTGCCCCTCACCCTCACTCCTCACCTCTCCTCTTCTCCGTCCCACTTCCCTTCTCCTCTTTCTTTCCCTCCTCTTCTCTCCTCCCCTTGACCTCTCCCCTACTCTTTCCTCTATCCTTCCCCCTCTCCCCTCCTCCCTTCTCCCCCCTTCTTCCCTACTCCTACCCCTCCTCCCTCTTCCCCCTCCTCCCTCTCCCCCCTCCTCCCTCTCCCCCGTCCTCCCCTTCCTCCATCTCCCTCTCCCCTCCTCCTTCCTCTATCCTTACCCCTCTCTCCTCCTCCCCTTCCTCCTTCTCCTCCCCCTCTCCCC
>NW_028234436.1:18255068-18260068 GCF_977035675.1 Penaeus japonicus
ACTTTGATATGCAATACAATGTGGTGAGAATATCATAGCAAGAAGACCGGGTTTGATATTGGTGCACAACGAGCAGGATGAAAATGATAATGATGATCGTAATGATAATGATGATAATTATAATAATGATAATGATGACAATGATGATAATAATGGTGATGAAAATGATAATGATAACGATGATAGTAATAATGATGATGATAATGATAAAGATAACAACGATGTTAAAAAGATGATAAAGATAGCGAAAATAAAACTAATAATAACGATAATAGTGAAAATAATAACAATGCCAATGATAATAATGATAATCACAACAGTCATCATCATCAATTAATAACAACATGTCCTTCGTTAAGACTCGCTCCTGTATAGATGTACGGTAACATTGACACCAATAGACAAGGAGAGAAAATAACCACCTTTTTTCACCGACACAGCAGTTGTAAGAGACAATAGGCATGTAGCCGGAAAGAGTCGAGACGGAGGAGAGATTTGAACCTGCGGAGTTCGAGATAAAACATCCATAGCCGGAAAGAGACAGAAGGAAGAGAGATTTGAACCTTCGGAGTTCGAGATAAAACAATAATAACCGGAAAGAGACGAGACGGGAGAGAGATTTGAACCTTCGGACTTCGAAATAAAACAATAACAACCGGAAAGAAACGAGAAGAAGGAAGAGCGATTTGAACCTTCGGAGTTCGAGATAAAACAATAACAACCGGAAAGAGACAAGAAGAAAGAAGAGAGATTTGAACCTTCGGAGTTCGAGAAGAAAACAATAACAACCGGAAAGAGACGAGACGGAGGAGAGATTTGAACCTGCGGAGTTCGAGATAAAACATCCATAGCCGGAAAGAGACAGAAGGAAGAGAGATTTGAACCTTCGGAGTTCGAGATAAAACAATAATAACCGGAAAGAGACGAGACGGGAGAGAGATTTGAACCTTCGGAGTTCGAGATAAAACAATAACAACCGGAAAGAGACAAGAAGAAGGAAGAGCGATTTGAACCTTCGGAGTTCGAGATAAAACAATAACAACCGGAAAGAGACGAGACGGAAGAGAGATTTGAACCTGCGGAGTTCGAGATAAAACAATAACAACCGGAAAGAGACGAACAGGAAGAGAGATTTGAACCTTCGGAGTACGAGAAGAAAACATCCATAGCCGGAAAGAGACAGAAGGAAGAGAGATTTGAACCTTCGGAGTTCGAGATAAAACAATAACAACCGGAAAGAGACAGAAGGAAGAGAGATTTGAACCTTCGGAGTTCGAGATAAAACAATAACAACCGGAAAGAGACAGAAGGAAGAGAGATTTGAACCTTCGGAGTTCGAGATAAAACAATAACAACCGGAAAGAGACGAGAACGAAGAGAGATTTGAACCTTCGGAGTTCGAGAAGAAAACAATAACAACCGGAAAGAGACAAGAAGAAAGAAGAGAAATTTCAACCTTCGAACTACGAGAAGAAAACGAGATCGGGAATCGAATAGACTCGCAGGACATTCCAGTCTCCACCGAGGCCCTTGGTGTCGCGAGAAAGAAGAATCAAAATGGGTTTCCAAAAATTTGATGTTGGAATTTATCCCGCGTTGGCGCACAGGACTGGTCACTTGGGGACAGACGGTCAGGGGTTTTTGAGAAGGATTCTCTATGTGTTATTGTATTAGTAAAGAGTGTGCAATTGTAGGATCTTTGGTTATTTGCTGTGACTTGATCTTGTGTGGTAATAATGATAACGATAATGATAGTGATGATGATGGTGATGATGATGGTGATAACGACATTGATAATGATAACGATAATAATAACAATAATGATTATAGTATTTATAATGATAATGATGATGATAATAGTTATAGTGATAAAAATTATAAAATAATGATGGTAATAATTATCACCAATTGTTAATAACTGATATTTTATTAAGACCCGCTCCTGTATGGATGTATGGTAATTTTGACAACAGATCATCAATCTGCGTATGAAGAAATAATGATAATACTGATATTGATGATAACAAAAGGAGAACGATAGTTGTAGTAGCAATAATAATGATAGTGTTGATAATGATAACGGCAGTGATAATCATAACAATAACAGTAATGATAATTGTAATAAAAATAAGAATGAGGATAATGAAAATAATAAAAAGATGATGATAATACCGATAACAATGGTAATATTAATAATGATAATGATAATGATAATAATGATAAGAACAAAAAATGATTATGATGATAGGACAATAGTGATAACAGCAATGCTGATAATGGTAATAAGAATGATAATAGCAGTGGTTATGACGATAATGATAACAAATATACATAATTAATGATGATAATGATGATGATAATGATATTGGTGATAATTATACTGATGATAACAATAATGATAACAACAATAACAACATTAATGAAAATGATACTAATGATAATAACAAAAAAAATCCTAATAATGATAAATATAATAACCATGATTATGATAATAATGATTATAACAACAACGAGAATGACATTGATACTAATAATGATAATAATAATAGTGATAACAGTAACAAAGATACTACAGATAATAACAATTACAACACTAAAGGCCATGAGACGGAGAATAAAAATCCACATAAAAGCAAAGAATAAAAGCAATAGGATGGTACGTGTTATGGAATAAGAGACAAGTAAGATAATAGGATTATTGTAGAAATAGCCTAAGGATTTAAGGTTTGTAGAGGGCGGATTCCGGTTTATGGATACCTACTGATATATGGATGGATGGATGCATACAGACACAGATACAGACACAGAGACATAGACGCAGACACACACACGCACAGACACACACACTGACACAGACACAGACACTGACACACACACTGACACAGACACAGACACAGACACACACACACACACGCACACACAAACACATCCACAGACACATACACATCAACACACGGAAACAGACACACCCATACAGACACAGGCAGGCACAACACCCACACACAAACAAACACCCCCCCCCTCACACACACACACACGCAATCCGACAAAAGCACACACAAACACACACAAACGAACACGAACAAACACACACACACACACTAACCAGCGCCATATTAGTTGGGTGAATTTCATTGGTTATAAACATGCCAATGGCTGGTGATATGGCTGTCACTGGCATTGATGGCATCATAGATAGTGCTTATCTCGCTGTCGCAGATGTGCCATATCTTTGATTGTGTGTGCTTGTGTGTGTGTGTGTGTGTGTTTTTGTGTATGTGTGTGTGTATGTGTGTGTGTGTGTGTGTGTGTGTGTACGTGTGTGTGTGTGTGTGTGTGTGTGTGTGTGTGTGTGTGTGTGTGTGTATGTGTGTGTGTGTGTGTTTGTACGCGTCCAAGTACGAATACGTAAGCAAACCTTTCTTACCCATAATCCACAATCCTCCCCATACATAACTCTCGATTTACGAACCAACACCACATTCCTCCCCTCTCCCCCCTCCCCCTCCCCCCCTAACACCTAACACCTAACACCTCCACACATAGATCCACCCACCCCTACCGCCCCTTCCTTCTCCCTACAGAGAGCGCGTTGCCTCCCCTGCCCACTACAGGTGATGTGGCAAAGGGAAGCTCTAACCTGGACTGATTATATCTGCTTTAACCTACAGCTCCCCCGCTCGCCGCGTTTCCTTCCAACGCCATTTTTATTTAGACATATCACTCCTTTTGTTTGGGTTCCATTGGAGGATTCAGGTGGACGCAAACACGTAGGCATAGGCAGAGGTGTGGCTATGGGTGTGTGTGTATAAATATATATATATATATATATATATATATATATATATATATATATATATATATTATATATATATATATATGTATATATATATATATATATATATATTATATATATACATATATATAGATATATCAACATACATTCATATTCAGACACAACACACACACACACACACACTATCATGAACAATAGTGACTACCAACACAAGATGAAAATATTCTCAATGACCAAACAAAATTCAAACAGATAACTGGTGAAATATCAACCGAAAAGATCAACTAAAACTTCAAATTATGGATTAGTGAAGAGACCTTAAATTTTCTCTCGAGTTCCAAACGAAACCTGCTCAATGGATTGCTTCAAAACAATAAATTAGATTTTCTTCCAAGACCCATTATTTCTTCTCTCAGCACTTTCAGCTATAACATTGCAAAACTTCTTGTTCCCACTATCTCTCCATTGATTGCATTGCACGATTGAGAAATCTACAACCTATGCCTAACGAAATTGCATCCCTTCAACAACTTATCACCATTTTAAGTTTCGGTGTA
This sequence comes from Penaeus japonicus, assembly GCF_977035675.1. Lineage (NCBI taxonomy): Eukaryota > Metazoa > Arthropoda > Malacostraca > Decapoda > Penaeidae > Penaeus > Penaeus japonicus. The sequence goes on from NW_028234436.1 coordinate 18,259,422, forward strand.
GATTCATTGTTTACAAACATTCCTAAGCTTGAAACAACAGAAATTATAGATAGCAACTTGGCAGATGCAATTCTTGATATATTTGACCTAAGAAAAGCCAACTTTAGGTAATTAATAGACATGTTGGTTCCCCATTGGGCCCTGCTTATGCCATGATCAAATTGACCAGATTATTGGCCGCCTAAATTCATACCTGTATATCATGACGCTATATCGATGATGTACTTCGGTTTAAACACCCCCTACATGTTTACCCATTTTTGATCATCTCACCACAGCAAAATAACTGACAGTCCTATTTTGATACTATTGTCACGAGCAATAATGACACTTTGAAGATCCACCTTTTCAAACTAGCGTTTACCACAAACCAATCTTCCAACCTTCACTCTCTTGGTTATACATATTAATACAAAATCAATACTTTTTACACCCTTATCACTAAAGCTTATAACCTGGGTGCTACCTAGTCTGCCTTCCATGAAAAAAAAATAATCTAAAAAAAGTAAGATTTAACAAATACGTAACCATTACACCTATTTGATAAAACTACTAGAACTTTCCTGTGTACCAAATTCTCTGAGCTTTGAAGTTCGAAAACAACTAAAAATACTCCTCAAAAAATAACTAACTTCATATCAAATTTA
>NW_028234436.1:18275068-18277568 GCF_977035675.1 Penaeus japonicus
TTTTTTTTTTTTTACTTGTAATCTCATAACTTTTTTCATAACAGGGGGTTGTCTCACTGGCTATAATAAGGCTGGTTATAATGGCTACACTGTGTAATAACTAGGTATGTATATGCTGATTATACTATTTTGATTATGATGTGGCTTGCTCTTTGTCTCTTCACTGTCTCCTTCCTTCATACTTCTTCTCCCTATTCTCTCTCCTCTTTCCCTTCCTCTCTCGTTTATTTCCTTCCTTCTTCTCCTCCTCCCTTCGTTCGCATCCTCTTTTTCTTCCCCTCTCGTTCCCCCCTATTCCTCCTCGTCTTACTCCTTCATCCTCCTCCTCCTCTTCCTCCTTTTCTTTCTCCCTCTTCTTTACTTCCCCATCCTCTTCTTCTTATTCCTCCTCCTCTTCCTCATTCTTTTCATTCTCCTCCTTACCTCCACATTCTCAACCTCCACTTCTTTCTTTACTTCCTTCCGCCCCCTTTCCCCTCTTCCCCCTCTCCTCATATCCCCTTCTTTCCTCCTCAATCATCCCTCCCCCACCAACAATCCCCCCCCTAACTCTTCCCCCCTCCCCCTCACGCTACCCATCCCCTCTCCTTCACTCTACCCACTCCCTCTCCTTCACTCTACCCTTCCCCTCTCCCTCTCTCTACCCACCCCCTCTCCCTCACTCTACCCTTCCCCTCTCCCTCTCTCTACCCACCCCCTCTCCCTCTCTCTATCCACCCCCTTTCCCTCACTCTACCCTTCCCCTCTCCCACACTCTACCCTTCCCCTCTCCCTCTCTCTACCCACCCCCTCTCCTTCACTCTACCCACCCCCTCTCCCTCACTCTACCCACCCCCTCTCCCACACTCTACCCTCCCCTCTCCCTCACTCTACCTCTCCCTCTCCCTCACTCTACCCTTCCCCTCTCCCTCACTCTACCCTTCCCCTCTCCCACACTCTACCCACCCCCTCTCCCTCACTCTACCCACCCCCTCTCCCACACTCTACCCTCCCCTCTCCCTCACTCTACCCTTCCCCTCTCCCTCTCTCTACCCACCCCCTCTCCCTCACTCTACCTCTCCCCTCTCCCTCACTCTACCCTTCCCCTCTCCCTCTCTCTACCCTCCCCTCTCCTTCACGCTACCCATCCCCTCTCCCTCTCGCTACCCATCCCCTCTCCCTCTCTCTACCCACCCCCTCTCCCTCACTCTACCCATCCCCTCTCCCTCACTCTACCCTTCCCCTCTCCTTCACTCTACCCTTCCCCTCTCCCTCTCTCTACCCTTCCCCTCTTCCTCTCTCTACCCACCCCCTCTCCCTCACTCTACCCACCCCCTCTCCCTCACTCTACCCATCCCCTCTCCCTCTCTCTACCCACCCCCTCTCCCTCACTTTACCTCTCCCTCTCCCTCACTCTACCCACCCTCCCTCCCCTATTGCAAGATATTGCAATATTCCTCTCTACCCTCTCGCCTCCACTCGAGCAAAGAAGCAAGAAATTCAAAATTCAAACAGACAAAAGCTACGAGGAACTGGACCGTGAGGAGAGTGAGGCGGAGGAAGAGGAGGAGGTGAAGGAAAAGGAGGGAGAGGAGGAAGAGGAGGAGAAGGAGAGAGATGATGATGATGATGAGGAGGAGGAGGAAGAGGAAGAGGAGGAGGAGGAGGAGGAGAAGGGGAAGGAGGAGGAAGATGATGATGAGGAGGAGGAGGAAGAAGAGGAGGAGGAAGAGGAGGAGAAGGAGAGAGATGATGATGATGATGAGGAGGAGGAGGAGGAAGAGGAGGAGAAGAAGGAGAAGGAGAAGGAGGAGGAAGAGGAGGAGTTGGAGGAGTAGAAGGAGGTGGAAAAGGAGTAAGAGGAAGAGGAGGAGGAGGAGGAGGAGGAAGAGGAGGAGGGGGAGGAGGAGGAGGAGGAGGAGGAGGAGGAGGAGGAGGAGGAGGAGGAGGAGGAGGAGGAGGAGGAGGAGGAGGGGGGGAAGGAGTCGGCGGAGAAGGGGGGATTGAGAAGAAGGAGAAAAAAGAAGAGGATTAGGAGGAAGAAGAGGAAAATGAGGGGGAGGAGAATGAGAAGGAGGAGAATTAGGGGACGGAGGAGGATGAAGAGAATAAGAAAGGAGCTGCGTGAAGAGGGGGGGGGGGGGCAGAAAGAAGAAAGGGAGGAGGAGGAAGAAGAGGAAGAGGAGGAGTTGAAGGAGCAGGAGGAGGAGGTGGAGGAGGAAGAGGAGGAGAAGGAGCAGGAAGAGGGAGAAGAGGAGAAGGAGAAGAGGAGGAGAAGGAGGAGCAGGAGGAGGAAGAAGAAGAGGAGGAGGAGTAGGAGCAGCATCAACAGCACACAGCGCCCCCCCCCCCCCTCCCAGCTAGCCTCATTGTGATGTTGAAGTGAGAGCCGAGCTTTGATGGTTTCCTTTTAAGCCGCTTGGACGTACCTGTTGCTGGCTTTCTTGCCTCGCTCCTTAGCTTGAGGGGAGGGGGAGGGGGGGAGGGGGAAGGAGGGAGAGGTCGTAGGGGGATTGTGTTG
>NW_028234436.1:18282568-18285068 GCF_977035675.1 Penaeus japonicus
CTTTTTCTTCCTTTTTTCTCTTATTCTTTGATTTCTCTTTCCTTATCTTTCCGTTCAGTTTCTTTTCTTTTTCACATTTTCTGAACTAAAATAAATTTTCTATTGTTACAGTCTCTGCTATCATTGTATCCTGAATTCCTTATTTCCTCCTTCTCCTCCTTCTTTGATTACTTTTATCCATATCTATTTTGCTTGTTCACTTTCTTCTTTTTATCATATTTACTTCAACCTCAAATTTGTTGCTCGTTGCATTATTATTGTTACTCCCATTGTTACATCTTTGCTTCCTCATTTTTACCTCTTGCTCACTCTTTTTTTCTTTTTTCTTTTTTTTTTTTGCTTTTTAAATCCTCATAATGTCGTTCGCTTTCTTCCCTCTATTATTTTTTTTTTTACACTATCATCATTATTATCATTGTTTTCTTATTTCTTCTTCCTATCCTCCTCATGTAAACTCAATCTTTGTTTTTTTTACTTTTTATCACAATTTCGCTCGATTCCCTTACTTTCATAAATCCTTTTCTCTCGTGTCTCGTTCCTTCTCACTTTCCCCTTTCTTGCAAAATTTTATCGTTCATTCGCCTCCTATTGTAATTGTGAGTTATCAGGAGAGGGAGAGGGGGAGAGGGGGTGTGGGGGGGGGGGGGAGAGGAGGGTTGAGGTTGGGAGGAGGGGTAGAGGGGGGGAGGGTGGAGAGGGGGGGAGGGGGTGTGGGGGAGAGGGGGAGAGGAGGGTTGAGGTTGGGAGGAGGAATAGAGGGGGAGAGGGTTGAGAGGGGGAGAGGGGGTGTGGGGGAGAGGGGGAGAGGAGGGTTGAGGTTGGGAGGAGGGGTAGAGGGGGAGAGGGTTGAGAGGGGGAGAGGGGGTGTGGAAGGGGAGAAGTGGGGAAGAGGGGAGAGGTGTGGTTGAGGGGGGGGGGGAGACATAAAGGAGGGAGAGGTCATTGGGGAGACGGGAGGGGAGAGAGAGGGATAGGGGGAAGTGTAGGAGAAAGGGAGAAAAGATGAGGGAGAGAAATAAATAGGAAAGGAGAGAGAGAAACCGGCCGTGATGTGAGAGAGGAGGCTCCCATGAGAGTAGGAGATAATAAACTTTTCCCGGCGCTCTCGAGAGAGAGAGAGGAGAGAGAGACCGAGAGGAGAGAGGAAGAGAGAGAGAGAGAGTGAGAGAGAGATTGAGATCGCGAGAGAGAGAGAGAGGAGAGGAAGGCGAGGATGGGGGAGGAGAAAGAAATAAAATCAGGGAAAGGAGAGAGAGAGAGAGAGAGAAAGAGAGAGGAGAAAGAGAAAAGCGAGGAGCGGATGAGAGAAGCGAGAGAGGTGAGGAGAGAGCGATGACGCAGGAGCGAGAGAGAAGGAGAGAGAAAAGGGAGAGAGAGAGAGAGAGAGAGAGAGAGAGAGAGAGAGAGAGAGAGAGAGGGGGGAGAGGATAGGGGAGGGAAATAAATAGGAAAGGAGGGAAGGAAATACAGGGATATTTACAAGAGGGGGAAGGGGAGAGAAGGGGAGGGGGGGGGGGGAGGTAAGAAGAGGGAAAAAGGTCTCAGATGGGAAAAAAATGCCGAGAGAGAGAGCTGGGACCTGTGAAATCTCGGGGTTTGATAGGGGAGAGGAAGCTCGGGATGAGATGGGTGTGAGCCCCCCGGTGAAAAAAGGAGGAAGGAGAGGGCTAGAGGAGAGAGGATATACGAGGGAGAAGGAAAGATATAGACCCGGGAGTGCGAGTGGATTCCGAGGAGGAAGATGAGGAGTAGAAAATAAGGGAAAAGTAGAAAGAGAAAAAGGAGGAGAAGACAAGTGCGGTTTAGGGTATGATCGGGAAAACAAGGAAAGATCAGGTACAAGAAGAAGAAAGAAGGTATGACGAAGGTGTGAAAGAACAAGAGTGAAGGAGAGAGATAGCAATGTGCGGAGGAAAGAACCAGATAGAGAGAGGCTAAAGAGAATAGGGATGATCGATAGCAACGCACCACGCGTGGGAAAGAGGTTGAGAGATAAGAGGACAGACAAGATAGCAGGTAGAGAGTTAAAAAGCCGTCTAGACGTGAGTCCGAAAGAGGGGGAACGCAGAAGCACCACCTGAGAAATAGAAAGCTAAAGAGCTAAAAACAACCCCAAGAGGTAACAAGGAGAAACCCTCAAGAAGCAGAGTGAGCATAATAGAAAAAAATCAGAGAAAGATAGAGAGAGAGAAAGGGCCAGAGGAGCATATTAGGAAGAAATACCGATGAGAGGGAAACCTCACATACCATAACCTGCTATTGTCAATTTCCTGCTACAAGCAGATGACAGTTCCCTCCCCCCCACCGAAGACAACAGGTTCCCCATGCCGTAATGCGCTGAGGTCCCATGACACCCCCAGAAATCCCTAGCTAGTTGAACCCCAGCCAGTATTCCTGCCATTGGCATTCGCTCTGTTGTGTCCCTCTCTTTTTTTTCTTTTTAATTATTATTATCTCTTTTTGTTTTTGTTTTTTTACTGCTTATTTTCTTTTGAGCTTT
>NW_028234436.1:18292568-18295068 GCF_977035675.1 Penaeus japonicus
GGAGATAGGAGAGTAGAGAGCGTGAGAGGGAGCGAGATTCGGAGCTCTAGAGTCTAGAGCGAGCGCGGAGAGGTTGGGAGAGAGAAGTTGAGATATGGGTAGGGAGGAGATGAGTAGAGCGGGAGACTTTGAGCTTGAGAAGTGAGGTGAGAAGGAGAGGGACGGGACGGGAGACGGCGAGACCGGGGAGAGCTAGGCAGAGAGAGAGATAGAGGGTCGGAGAGTTAGAGATCGAGAGCAGAGATGAAGAGGGAAGAGGAGGAGGAGGAGGAGAGTGCTGAGAGATCTAGTAGAGAGAGGGGATAGAGGGGAGAGAGGAAGAGAGAGGAGGGAAGAGAGGAGGGGAGAGAGAGATAGAGGAGAGGAGAGAGAGAGAGAGAGAGAGAGAGAGAGAGAGAGAGATTAGGACAAGAGAGAGAGGAGAGAGAGAGAGAGAGAGAAGGAGGGAGAGTAGAGAAGAGAGAGAGGAGAGAGAGAAAGGGAGAGTGAAGAGAGCGAGAGAAGAGAGAGGAGAGAGAGCTAGAGAGAGAGAGAGAGAGCCTTCAGAGCAGAGGGATAAGTGCACCTGGGACGATGGGTGTGTGGTGCGAGGCGGAACCGGAGGAGAGCGTTTGTGGGGAATTAGTAGGAAGCACTTGAGCCAAAATTTCGTGGCAGATGAGATGAAAGAGAGAGAGAGAGAGAGAGAGAGAGAGAGAGAGAGAGAGAGAGAGAGAGAGAGAAAGATAGAGGGAGAGAGAGGGGAGAGAGCAAGAGAGAGAGAGAGAGAGAGAGAGAGAGAGAGAGAGAGAGAGAGAGAGAGAGAGAGAGAGAGAGAGAGAGAGAGAGAGAGAGAGAGAAAAATAAAGAGAAAGAGAGAAAGAGAGAAAGAGAAAGAGAGAGAGAGAATGAGAGAGAGAAAGATACTTCCACAGAACAATCTCGCGTTTTACAACCTTTTGCAGCATTATCTCAGCCGGGCGTGCTGGCATTCGTGCTCCTCTCAGCGGGGGCATCTGTATGCTCCTTTCGGTCCAACATTTCTGTTTCCTTTTCATTGCGATATTTATGAAGTAATTTGAACATTCCCATTAGGTGAATGCTTGTCCTGCACACAGCGCTACGGGCTCGGCGCTGTGGGAACCGTCGCTTGGGTTCGGGGGTATTTTACCTTTATAGATGCGTGTATGGGGTTGTGTCTTTCCTTTTTCTTTTTATATCTGTTTCTCTATCTCTCTCTTTCTTTCTTTCTGACTCTCTTTCTCCCCTTTCTCTCTCTATATTTTTTTTTTCTTTCTCTCTCCCCCTCTCTCTTTGTCTCTGTCTCTGTCTCACTCTCTTTTGTCTCTCTCTGTCTCTCTCTGTCTCTGTCTCCCCCCCCTCTCTCTCTCCCTCTCTTTCTTTCTTTCCTTCTCCCTCTCCCCCTCTCTTTCTCTGTCTGTCTCTGTCTCTCTCTCTCTCTCCCTCCCTCTCTCTCTCTCTCTCTCTCTCTCTCTCTCTCTCTCTCTTTCTCTCTCTCCCCTCTCCCCTCTCTCTTTCTTTCTTTCTTTCTCCCTCCCTACCCACCTCTCTCTATCTCCCTCTCCCTCCCTCTCTCTCGTCACTCGTCTCCCCTTTTCCTATTCCCGTTCCCTGCCTTTAACCGCGTCGACTCGCAATGCCGTGCCTTCATACACATTCATTCCCTAGTTGTAAACAAGTCCGCTAGGGCGCTTCTTGTCTTTTAAACTTTCCCGCCAAAAGACCTAACGAGGGACACCCGCGAGGTATCTGCATTCGCTGATTCACTCGTGCGAAAATGCCTCTGCAAGCACGGCATTTGCAAGTTGAAAGAGAGTGCGGGTACGGTGGATGATCAGCGCGATGGTGTTTATGTGATGTTCGACAAGGTTTGAGGTTAGTGGATGACGCGTTTGTCTTTTTTTTTTCTCTCTCTTTTATATATGTCGTCTTTGCGCGCGTGTTTGTGTTTTTTTCTTTCTTTCTTTCACATTCTCACACCTCTTCTTATAAATAACGACTTTGTTTAACTCACACCCGTGCTAAATCTCTCCCGACACCTTTCCTTCCTGCTTCCTTATACACATACCTATATTCTTACGTGACCTACATGGAACCTGCTCGTCTTTGAAAAAAAAAAAAAAAAAAAAAAAAAAAAAAAAAAAAAAAAAACAGTATTGCAGGAACGTCTGTCGAATGCACGTTATCTGTTGACATGACTCTATCACGTATTATTCCCTTCATGAGTATAATGATATCCCATGCCATGATCAGTGTTGAGTTATTCGGGTTCTCGTGAAAATGTCGATATCCTTTTGCTCTCTTTGCTGTTCGTTGCAGTGCATTGAGCTTCTATTGCCTTTACGCTTGTCACTTGAGCCTCTCGGAAAACAGGATGGAATTCTCCGGCTTGCACACCTCTTGCCACTAGACAGAACAGTCGATAGCGTTTTCTCTCTCTCTTTCTCTCTTTCTTTCTCTCTTCCTCTTTCTTTCTCTCTCTCTCTCTCTCTCTTTCTTT
>NW_028234436.1:18302568-18305068 GCF_977035675.1 Penaeus japonicus
TCTTCTCTCCTCTCTCTTCTCTCTCTCTCTCCCCTTTCTCTCTCTCTCCCTCTCTCTCTCTCTCTCTCTCCCTCCTTTCTCTCTCTCTCTCTCTCTCTCCCTCCCTTTCTCTCTCTCTCTCTCTCTCCCTTTCTCTCTCTCTCTCTCTTCCTCCCTTTCTCTCTCTCTCTCTCTCTCTCTCTCTCTCTCTCTCTCTCTCTCTCTCTCTCTCTCTCTCTCTCTCTCTCTCTCTCTCTCTCTCTCTCTCTCTCTCTTCCTCCCTTTCTCTCTCTCTCTCTCTTCCTCCCTTTCTCTCTCTCTCTCTCTCCCTCCCTTTCTCTCTCTCTCTCTCTCTCTTCCTCCCTTTCTCTCTCTCTCTCTCTCTCTCTCTCTTCCTCCCTTTCTCTCTCTCTCTCTCTCTCACAAAAAAACAAACAATGCCTTACAGAAATGAAAAGTAACCGGAATGACTACAATACCTTACAACAACACAGGTAGCAACAGCTATGTGTTCTTACGGTAGGGGATACAGACAGCAACAGCTTATTGGTACAGAATCTGGCTCCCGACTGTCTATTACAGGGAAGCACATGTCTGACAGGATCCCGTCAGGTTCACGAGGAAGAAGGACATGTCACATTAAAGCTTGCGTGACACTGGTAACAAGACATGATAAACTATAAAGCCTTGACAATCAGCTGTTTGGATTCGTCAATTTATCTATTTGTCTGTCTCTTTGCTTATCCCTTTCTCTACCAATTACATAAATTTAGGGTAAAGGAAGGAGGGAGAGAGAGAGAGAGAGAGAGAGAGAGAGAGAGAGAGAGAGAGAGAGAGAGAGAGAGAGAGAGAGAGAGAGAGAGAGAGAGAGAGAGAGAGAGAGAGAGAGAGAGAGAGAGAGAGAGAGAGAGAAAGATAGAGAGAAAGAGAGAGAGAGAGAGAGAGAGAGAGAGAGAGAGAGAGAGAGAGAGAGAGAGAGAGAGAGAGAGAGAGAGAGAGAGAGAGAGAGAGAGAGAAAGACTGAGGGAATGAGTAAATGACTGAGCAACGGAAAAGAGACAAATATAATAATGACAAAAGAATAAGAGAGAAAAAAATGAGTTATAATGAATAATGATAAGGACGAGAAGAGAGATAAAGAAAGAGGGACAGAAGCAAAGAAAAAAACGGTTAAAAAATGAAAGACAGAGTGAAGGAAAAACGAGATAGGAAGATGAAGAGATAAAGAAACGTAGAAGAGAGAGAGAGAGAGAGAGAGAGAGAGAGAGAGAGAGAGAGAGAGAGAGAGAGAGAGAGAGAGAGAGAGAGAGAGAGAGAGAGAGAGAGAGAGAGAGAGAGAGAGAGAGAGAGAGAGAGAGAGAGAGAACCAGAGATCTGTGATAAGAGGGTATGCCTTATACCAAACAGCTTTGCCAATGATAGCACACATTCGATTCATCCGGAAGGGGAGAGATAACACGAGAAGGGGGGGGGGGATGCGTAATGGGGAATAGGTAAAGATGGAGAGAGAAGGAGAAAGGGGGGGCATGAGAGAGAAAAAGGAGAGATAGATAGATAGATAAATAGATAGATAGATAGATAGAGAGAGAGAGAGATAGAGAGAGAGAGAGAATGAAAAAGAGAGAGAGAGAAACAGACACAGAGACAGAGCCAGAGTAACAAAATTAATATGATAAAAAACAAGACAGATAGAGGAAAAAGCACAGCAGAAGAAGAGAAAGAGAGAAAGAAAGAAAAACAAAAACACAGAAGACTTGAGTACGCGTTTCCTAATTCCAAGATTCCTGGAATTCCGTTCCGAGATGCAAGATATATCTCAAGAAACAAGTGTGGAATGTCTTGCTTTAAACATAAAAGGAATGTTTGAGTTTAAGCCTCATTCCACTCTGTTGTGTTTGCGAGGATTATCTTCAACGGGTCACGGTAAGTATAAGTGATGGGATAAATAACGTAATACTGAATCACCTTTTAAGAAATATTGAATTATTAGGTACGTACCCCCCCCCCCCCCCCCATTGCCTGTGGTATTAGGCTAGCTCGTGATACAGAAGTAGTTCGTCTTTTGTTAGGTATTAGGTAGGTAATCCCCTTTTTCTCTGATGATAAAAAATTGAATAATCTTTGTAAAATTACTGGGTATGTGAACCTCCTTTACCCATGATAGGAAATAATCTAACTTTTGTACAATAATTGGGCAGAAAATTAGCTCACTTTAAAAAAAATACCAGGGATTATTACTCATCAAACTTACCATTCCTAATTAATTCATTAGCTACGTAACCCCTCGTCAACAATAATAATCATAAAACTAACTCTTTTTTTCTAAATTACTAGACACGTAGCCCTTGCCCCAACCGCCCGCAAAAACTAAATCACACTTCCTCTCATTCTTAGACACAGGATAATCCTCTCCCTTCATCTATCGACCTTATCTCACGTCTAAATCAGTTCTAAAATGTGGATAAAAAAGGAGTTTGAGTTCACCTTAAAGGAGATGGATAACAAAACCCACCTCGGATTA
>NW_028234436.1:18327568-18335068 GCF_977035675.1 Penaeus japonicus
GATTGAGAGAGAGAGAAATAGATAGATAGAGAGAGAGAGACCGACCGACCGAAAGAGAGAGAGAGAGAGAGAGAGTGAAGGAGAGCGAGTGACCGAAAGAGAGAGAGAGAGAGAGTGAGAGAGAGAAAGAAAGAGAGAGAAAGAGTAAATGGATTCAGATTGATATCTGCCTACGAGCCTCCATCAATTTCGATGCTTGTCAGACGCGACCGGTAAAACACTTAGGCTGTCTGCATTACCTGATCAGCTGGAGCGCAATAAAGCAACACGTGGCAAGAGCAAACGTGAGAGCTGTCGATATTCCAATACTAATGAACCTTTGTTGAATAAGCGTATTTACTATTCCAGCCTGATTTAATTTATACATATTTTTTTTCTTTTTTTTCCAATAAAATATCAACATTTCTTTACGCTGTTTGAATTCAGGATCGATATACTGTTAGAATGATTTTGGCAAGCTGTATTGTTTAAAATATGCAACACTGCAATGTGTCCAAAGTTTCTATTTACAAACTAACGAGAAATTTAACTGCAATTCAGACTCGGAATGCAAGACCCAGTTTCTATATATTTCAAATTGAGACTGGATGAAAAGGTGGAAAAAGATTTTTATATTCTTCTTCTTCTTCACTTTTCCACTTTTCTTTGTTAAAACTGCAAGAGTCCCTAAGGAGAGTTAGCATATACCCAACTCTAAATTACTTTACGTGATGGGAGATGCCAAAGAAATACGGAGGGGTTGGGGTTGGGGTGAGGGGGGGGACTCGAGTAAATTCTGCTTTTCGAGACGGATTTGTTTGTTTTTGCTTCTTTCTTTGTGAAAAGTTGTAAAATTTCAGTTGACATTCGTGTATGTTATTAACCGTGTATTGCTACGTGTTAATATGCTCTCTTTTTTTTTTTTTTTTTTTTATAATTCGTTTTTTTTCTACTTTTTTTACTTTTCTTTGTGTCTCTCTCTCTCGTCTCTTTCATCTTCTTTCTTGCCGTTACGTACGAGTCCTCATCACTCGTTCCTTCTCTCTTTTCTTTCCTCAGTTCTTTCTCTTTTCTTCTTTGACAACTTCTATCTCCTCATTTTCTTTCTGCATTAGATAATAATTATTTTTTATCTGATTCTTCTTATTCTAATGCCACCGCTGTCCCCGTTATTCTCTTTATACTTCGTTTCCTTTTTTTACATTTCATTCTATATTTTTTCCTCCTCTCCCTCATTCTCTATCCTCCCTTGCGGAATAAATTTCTTTATATTTTCTCCTTTTCTCCCTATCTTCGTTCTCATTCTTATCTCCCTGTTTTCTCTTTTCCTTTTTTTTCTCTCATGATTCCACGTTATCATCTTATATTGTATTCGTCATCTTTCAAGCTCTTCTGTCTTATCGCTATCCCCTCCTTTCGATTTTTTTTATTTATTTGATTTTTTTCTCTCCTTCAGTCATTTTTTTCTTGTTTTTCTTTCTCTTTCTATATTTTCCACCATTTTTCTTTTTTTCTGTCTTTTAGTCCTTTGTTTTGCTTGATAATTTTCCTTTTGTCTCTTTTCTTATTTCCTTTCTCTCTCTCTCTTTCTCTCCTTTTTTTCTCTATCTATCTGTCTTTGTTTATCTCACTCACTCTCTCTCTCTCTCTCTCTCTCTATCTATCTCTCTATCTATCTCCGATTCCTCATCCCCATTTCATTCCCTTTTCCTAGCATTCTTCTGTCCTAACCTCTCTCCTTCCTTGCTATTTCCCCCTCTTCCTCTGTTTCACATTCCATTATACATCCATTTCTCTTCCCTCTCCTTTCTCCCCTCTCTCCTCATCGCCCTCATCCCTTCCCCTCATTCGCCAAACCAGACACGAACATTACACAGAACACGACACCCTCAACGTGCAAATATTAATTTCTCAACAAGCTCACGAAGCGAAAGTTGCGAAGTAAATCGTAATAGTTTACTTGCTGTGCCTTTTCGCTCGGGTGTCCATTAAGCTGTGAAGCTTTTTTTTTTTTTTCTTTTTTTTTACGAGCTTTCTATTTTTGTGCTTTATTAACACTGTTGGTATCATTTTCATTGTCATATTCACGGTTTTTATCATTGTCAGTTTTATTGTTATCAGTTTTGATATTATTGTTATTGTTGTCAATTGTTGATGGAATTATCGTTTTATAACTACTACTATTACTATTATCATTATTGTTATTATTATTATCATCATTATAATAATTATTGTTATTAGCATTATTACTATCAGTACTATTGCCATTATTGTAATCATTATCATCATTGCAATTATCATTATGATAATTGTTATTATTACTATTATCAGTGCTATAATTATTATTTTTTATCATTAGCATTTTTTAATTTTCATTGTTATCATTACTATTATAATTATTATCATTATCACCATTGTTTCTATTATCACCATCATTATGAATGTTCTCATTCTAATTACTGTTGTTATCATTATCAATATCATGATCATCAGCATTTTGATTACTAGCATCATCATCACTATTATCGTTACTATAACCATCGTGAGTATTATTGATATTATCAATATCATCATTATTATCATTGTCATTATAAATTTTGTTATCACCATTATCAATATCAGCATTGTTATCATGTATTGTTATTTATGTAATCATCATCCTTCTTACTATAATCTTCATTATCATTACTCTTATCATTATCATTAATATCATCATAATCATTATCATTACTTCTATCATCATCATCATTATCATAATGATGATAATAGTAATGATAATAATATCATCAATAATATTAATGATGATAATAATAACAATGTTAATAATGAAAGCGATGGCAATAGGTATACCAATTATTATTGTTGTTATCATAATAGTTATTGCTGTCATCATTACCATCATCATCATCGTTAGCATAATTATTGTCAATGTCATTAATGTTACAATGATCATCATCAGTGTCATTAATCCTATCATTATTATCATTATTCCCATCATCATCATCATTATCACTTCCATTATTATCATTATCACTAATAGTCGTATTACCATTACTATTTTTCCTGCTATTATCACCTATTATAAGTATTACCTGTATCATCAATATCTTATCATTATCATGGCCATCATCATCTCTATTAATGTCTTATCATTATCATATTATCATTATAATCATTTGTAGAAAATTTTAATAGAGAATTTTAAGTATCTTAAGATCATACGTACACAGATGTACGATTCAAAGATCTTTCTATCTACAGCTATATCTATTTTTTGTAATTGTGTTTACATATGTACGCACGCGTATATATGTATGTGTGTTTGTGCGTGTGTTTAGACAGATAAACTGATAGACAGGTTTAAAGACAGAATGACAAATGTTAACTATGCGTTTAGTCATTATATCTCTATCTTATTCTATCAGTCAGTAGATCATGCGAAACAATTCCCGAACTATTTGAACACCCTCATTACCAATCTGGGTACAAAAGAAAGTGAAATGAGGTGGAAAATTTCCGGAGACTTTTGCATTACTTTCGTCGGTGTTGATGGAGCTCCTGGTAACGGAGTTGTTATCTGATCAATACTTGGCGTCCTCGCCCACACACCTCTCGGCCCTGATTATCCCCCTGGTCTCTCCCTGATATTGTCATAGACATATGATTAATGATCTCGAAGGATTGAAAGCCCTAATTAGTAAGACGAGAAGTAAAGGTTTGATAGATTTCCTACATCTATTAGATTCGAGTTTGCTGTTAGGCCTTTGTAGGGTGGGGGTGGGGTGAGGGGGGGATCGGTTAATTCAGATAAATGACTCACAGGTGCCCCATTTATCTTTGTTCTGTAAATAAATCTTTCCATATCAGTATCTTCCCTAGTCGAGTAACCTGCGTTCGGTCTATTCCTGACACTTGGTTGTCTCGCCTATAATTTGATCTTCGCACTTGACCTTCTTGCCCTTTGATCTTATTTCGCCATAGTATACGTTACCTTTTCCCGTTTTCTTTTACACTTTGATGTCTTCTCGCTTGATTTCTTAATTTTTCTTCTGTAGACCCTTTCACCTCCTCCGTCCCGTGACTATTTTCCTTTTCGTTAAACCTCCTCCTCGTTCATTGGTAATCTCCCTTCCTTTCTCTTTCGACCTTTTTCGTTCTCTTATTTTTCCTTCTTCACCAGTACACCTCTCCGTACGTTTCCCTCATTTATCTTGTCTCTTGGTATTTATCCCCGTCTCTTGATGTCTATCGCTCGTTCCCCTCGTCCAATGGCGTCCATCCCTCGATTCCCCGGCTGTTTGATATCTCCTCTTCGTTCCTAAACATTTTTTTGGGGGGGACGATTCTTGAATGACCTACCTCATAGCATCATGGTGTCCTTTCCTTCATCCTTTCATGTCTCTCCCATCTTAGCAAGACCTCTTTCCTCGTAAGTCGGCGTATGTGAATCGTAATCATATATTTCCCTTTCGTTTCTGTCCTTCACAGGAGACTTATCTTGGTCTCAGTATTTTTCCCTTCTCGTAAGACCTTTCCTTTCGTTTCTTCGTGTCTTTCCTCTCTTGCTGGACTTCCTACTTCTTTCTTTGGCCTTATATTTAGCCCTTTGGGATCTCTTATTTCTTCAGTAGACATTTTCCTTTGTTCTTTGGTCTCTTTACCTCTTCGGTCGACCTCCTCTACGTACCATGGTCTTCTTCGCTCCTTTTTTTCCCTTTGTCTTTTCTTCTTCATACACTTTTTTTTTTCCTTCGTCCCTTGTCATCTCTCACTTTTCATATCCCCTTCTTCTCTATGTCTGGGAGCCTTCCTCCTCTTCATACGACCATTTCTCCCTTTTCCCGAAACCTCCCTGCGACCTTCCATTATCTCCAAGTTTTCCCAGATGTCTTTTTACGCCCTCGCGGTCCCTCTCTCCGCCCCCCCTCCGCCCACCCCTCGCCCTCGTCCTCTTCCTCCTTGACGTCGACTCTTCATCTCTGATCTTACCTCGTTCTCTGATCCTTTGAATTCATCTCGGCCCGGAATTTCCCTTCATTTCGTGGAATCATCTCGGTGACTTATAGGCGCAATATTTTATCTTAAAATCTAAGTGACGTTGGGGAGGGGATAACGGAGCGGAACGGCCAAAATATTTTTGACTTAGAAACGGACTTTCTATCAAAGTCCACGTATAACGTTACCTTTTCCCGTTTTCTTTTACACTTTGATGTCGTCTCGCTAGATCTCTTAATTTTTCTTCTGTAGACCCTTTCACCTCCTCCGTCCCGTGTCTATTTTCCTTTTCGTTAAGCCTCCTCCTCGTTCATTGGTAGTTTTCCTTCCTTCCTCTTTCGACTTTTCTCGTTCTCTTATGTTCGTTGGTTTCTTTTCTATGGTGGCTCGGGACTGGTAAGGAAGGGAAAATGGGGATAAAAATGGTGAAATCGGAATGGAAACGAATGGGAGTAGAGGTAGAAAGGGAGGAGATAGATAAGATCGAGGTAGAGATAGAAGAAAATAGACTCCGAAGGGAGGTAAGAGAAGAAATAGGATGAGAGATGATATATGTGTGATTGGAGTAGAGATAGAAGCAGAAATGGAGGGAGATAACGGAGACAGAAATGAGAAATATGCGATAACAGTTTGTACAAGGAAGAAAATGGTAATTCATATAAATGTAGAGCCATAGCTAGATATGGCTGACAAACTGAAAGAGAAAATTGTAGATAGTTATAGAAAGAGGGATGGAGGGTGGAAGAGAGAGAGAGAGAGAGAGAGAGAGAGAGAGAGAGAGAGAGAGAGAGAGAGAGAGAGAGAGAGAGAGAGAGAGAGAGAGAGAGAGAGAGAGAGAAGAGAGGAGGGAGGAGGGAAGAGAGAGGAGAGAGAGAGAGAGAGAGAGAGAGAGAGAGAGAGAAGAGAGAGAGAGAAGAGAGAGAGAAGAGAGAGAGAGAGAGAGAGAGAGAGAGAGAGAGAGAGAAGAGAGAGAGAGAGAGAGAGAGAGAGAGAGAGAGAGAGAGAGAGAGAGAGAGAGAGAGAGAGAGAGAGAGAGAGAGGGAGGAGAGAGAGAGAGAGAGAGAGAGGAGAGAGAGAGAGAGGGAGAGGGGGAGAGAGAGAGGAGGGAGGGAGAGAGAGGAGGAGAGAGAGAGAGAGAGGGGGAGGGGGAGAGAGAGAGAGAGAGAGAGAGAGAGAGAGAGAGAGAGAGAGAGAGAGAGAGGGTGAGGGAGGGAGGGAGAGAAAGAGAGAGAGAGAGAAACAGACAGACAGACAGAGAGAGAGAGAGAGAGAGAGAGAGAGAGAGAGAGAAAGAAAGAAGTACAAAAAGGGAAAGAAGCAGAGCAAAAATAAATTCCGGAACGTGGATGCAGGGGAAAACCCTCACAGATAAAAGTGAAATGCATTCATCATTGTGATAGATATGCTCACAACAACAGGCAGAGTTACAACACAAACAATGATTGTCAAGGAAAATGGTGCAAAGCAGACATTACACAAATGTTGCAAGATATATAACCTGCCATGAGTGCTGTAGTCCATGTGGTGAATGATGACGAGGCTTTGTCTCGGTCGACGAACTCACATAAGGAGGACATGTGGATGTATGTAGCTCTATACTCATACGTGTACATGTTTGGAGCTTTACGGAGTCATGGACACACATACACATGTACACTCGAAAGCACACACACACACACACACACACACACACACACACACACATAAAGCCAAACACTTTTTCTTTATTGCTTCGGTCAAATATTTCTCATCTCCACTACTTACATTGCAAAATAATTACACATTTCAGAAACGTATAAATAGGACTTGTTTTTTTCTGATGTTAAATCACGTGATTGGACGCAATAAGTATATACAATAACAAGTAAATATTATGACATAATGAGAAAGCTGTCTACATGATTTCTTTTTAACATGAGCTCAGCAAGTCTTGATTGTCATTGCAAAAATCTGATTTCAACAGAAGTTCGACAAAACTAAATCATAGTCGTAAGAATCGATTTTTGACATCGATTCAAGATTTATTCATCAAAACAAGCTCTGTAACAGTAAAAATTATCTTACAAATCTAATTGAAATATGAACGAAATAAAAGGTAGATGTCGCCCTAAAAATGTATATATAGCATGAGCTAAACGAAACTAAATTATAATTCAAATAATTTATCCTTAAGATAAATTCAATAACAGTAAAACATCTTTCTAGGATAATAAATTCCGCAAGACCAAACGAATTCAAATCTAACATGAACTTAACTAGACTTCAACCACATATTAAAGAAAGTATTGCAACTTAACAAAACGTAACCATCGTCCCTGGAATCTATTTTCAACACGACCTCAACAAATATGAAAGACCACCACCTGACTATTTTTTTTTTTTTCTTTCTTTCTTTTCAAACATAAACTCACCACGCTGACACATAATATATACGGTGTCCCTGTTATGGGGGGACTGACAAGGCATTCTCAGGTCGCCCCGAGGGAATTCCACGAGTCCTGAACAAGTTGATGACCTGACTGTGTA
>NW_028234436.1:18342568-18347568 GCF_977035675.1 Penaeus japonicus
CAATGATAAATATTTGCAATAGTATTTACGAGGACAAGAACAATAATCGCCATAGTGAGCAACTTCAGATATTATCCTCACTATAGCTATGGATTACTTGATTACGTAAAGCTTCTCATGTTGTTACTAAAGATAGTGTCCTTTTAAGACGTATAAGAGACCTGGATGTGAGCAGGTGAAGTTTTCTGTACTATTTATAACTTCTTAATGTAATTAATCTTAATGCTCTGAATTCTTTTTTTTCTTCTTCTTCTTTTTTTACATTTTCTCTGCAATCAGGAAGATTAATGTCATTACAAAAAACAGCAAATGCAGGAATATTAACTGAAATGTCAACAAGAACAGTAGTTGTATCTTAAACATGGAAATATTATAGCTACGTATCTCACACTACCTTTCCTGGAATCCAGTCACCGGATTTAGCTAAAGGTTTCAGTCAGAATAGACCAGCTCCTATGGTACTGGTGTATTTGAAACTGTTTAAAGATGGATTTTATCCGGATAATGGATAAACTTCACAGAGGGAAACGCGCTTCTGTCGAACGGTCCCCTTCTACTAGTCACTCCCCTTGCACGACCGCTGGCGCACGGAAGGCATATGCGTGAGCGTGCGTGTTTGAACTTGCATTACACAAGTTTTGATAACGTTATGTATCCCCCCGGACACACTTCGCAACGGCAAGACAGCTGCTTCGATCAGAGGGAACATACCGAAGTAACACACCCATAAATATTTCAATCCCTCATACTTTCACGGTTTTTTTTGTTTCTTTCTTTCTTCTTCTATTTTTGGCGGTATTTGCTTGATTTATATGTCCGTGCCGTCGCCAGAACAAGAAATAGATAAACACACGAGTCGAGTGTCACTTGATCGCAGCTCCCTCCCTTCCTATACTCACAAGGACACTTTTCGCTAACCTCTGCTGAGCTGAGAGCGCGAGCGAGGGCGCAGGGCGTGAGACACGGTCCCTTCGGCAAGCGGGAGCCGGGCGGGCACAACAGGTAAGCTCCGTGGCTCAAGCTACACTGAGTGACGCGCGGGTCTCCCACCCCCGGCAGGAAGGAGGGAGGGAGGGAGGGGGGGCGCTGCTCTCCCTTCCCTTCCCTCCCCTCCCTCCCTCCTTCCCTCGCCTCCCCTTTCCCTCCCCCCCTTCCCCCTCAGTCTTTCCCGGGGCGGCTGCTGGTGTGCGTATGTCGGCTTTAGTAAAGGCAACCTGGATATTCTTCGATTTTTTGTGGTGGCATTTTATGTTTTGGGGAGGAACAAGGCGAAGGAGGGAATATGGGGAGGTTGCATGGGCTTGTGGCTCGCGTTGACCTCACTGTGACGGAGGGTTCGCGTGTGCGTGGTAAAACTGCTACATGTTGGACACATACATATGTATACATGCATACTGTATGGTTGGTTGGTTATTCATTGCACGTCTAATGGTATTCTGTGCTCATTTTTATGATCTAATCATATTCTGGCCTTCCTTTTCACAATTTCCATCCGTGTGTCTCGAAATTTACATAAAACGTTATGCAAACATGAACGTTATGATAAAAAAAACTTGCATATGTTCACATGCTCACACACCCAGCTCCATGCACACCCACATATGTAGACACACACAACCACACACACAAACACACACATTTACTTTCATAGCCTGGAATAACAACTTCGCAACTTAAGTACCCTGGAGCCCTGTTAAGAGAAAACGGAAGTTTAATGCCCATCTCCTCAAGGGGAAACTATTTCAATTGCAATGATACATTTTTGTCAAAGAAATTGGACAGTAATGCCTAAAGAAATAATTTCATCCTACAATATTTACGTCAAACCGGGTAGGTAGTTTCTCAACTTGACGCAAACGTTTAGCAAAAAAGGGAAACGGTAGGTTGTAACACAAGGAAGGGGGGAGAGGGGGGGGGGAAAGGGAAGGAGAGGGGACAGAGGAGGTAGGAGAAAGGGGAAGGGGAGGGGACAGAGGAGGAAGGGGAGGGGGAGGGCGGGGGAGAGGAAGGGGAAGGGGAGGGGGCAGATAAGGGAGGAGGAGGGGAAGGGGAAGGGCGTGGGAGAGGAAGGGCAAGAGGAAAGAGCAGAGGAGGGAGTAGGTGGAGGAAGAGGACGAAGGGGGTAGAGGGAGGAAGGGGAAGGTGAGAGCAGGAGGGAAGGAGGAGGAAGAGCGAAGAAGACGAAGGGAAAGGGGAGAGGCAGAGGAGGGAAGAGGTGGGGGAAGAAGACGAAGGGGAGAGGACAGAGAAACAAGGGGGGGGGGGTTATGAGAGGACGAAAGGAAGAAGGATTGAAGAGGAAGAGGATGAAGAAGAGTAAACGAAGGAGAAAGGGCAGGGGAGAAAGAGGAAGAGGAAGTGGGAAAAAGACAAATAGAAAAAAAGGGAAAAGGGAGGTGGGATGAAAGGAAGAGGAAAGGCATAGGTGGATAGAAAGAAGACGATAAAGGACAAGATGAAGGAAGGAGGGATAACAGAGAAAAAGGTGGGGAGGAAGCGGAAGGAAAGGTAAAAGGAGAGAGGAGGAGGAAGAGGAAGAGGAGGAGGAGCAGAAGGAAGGACAGACGAAGGAGAGAGGAGAAGGAGGAGGAGGAGTATGAAAAAATGCAGGGAGAGGAGGAGAAGGAAGAGTAAGAAAAAGAGCAGAGGGAGGAGGAGGAGGAGGAGGAGGAATAATGATAAGAAGTTGAAAAGTAAGATCAAAAGGAAGAAGTGTAAAAGGAAGGACACAGGTAGGAGTAAGAATGAGAATAAGAAGCGACAGAAGAGGAGGAGGAGGAGGAGATGAATAACGAGAAGGAAGAAGAGGAGGAAAAGAATAAGGAGAAGGAAGAAGAGGAGGAGAAGGAGGAGGAGAAGAAGTCGGAAGAGGAGAAGAAAAAGAAGAAGGAGAAGAGGAAAGTGAGAAGAAAAGGAAGAGGAGGAGAGAGGAGAGGAAGAAGGAGAAGGAGGAGAAGAAGAAGAGGGAAGAAGAGGAGGAGAAGAAGAAGGAGAAGGAGGAGGAGGAGAAGAAGAAGAAGAAGAAGAAGGAGGAAGAGGAGGAGGAGGAGTAGTAGAAGAAGAAGAGGGAGAAAGAGGAGGAGAACGAGGAGGAGAAGCAGTCGGAGGAGGAGGAGGAGAATAATAATAATAAGGAGGAGGAGGAAGAGAAGTCGGAGGAGAAGAAGAAGAAGTAAAGAAGAAAACGGAGGAGGAGAAGAAGGAGAAGAAAAGAAGAGGAAGAGAAGAAGAAAACGGAGGAGGAGAAGAAGGAGAAGAAGAAAGAGGAAGAGAAGAAAAAGAAGAAAAAAAGAAGAAAACAGAGGAGGAGAAGAAGGAGAAGAAGAAGAAGAAAAAGAAGAAGAAGAAAAAAAAAAAAAGAAGAAGAAGAAGAAAAAAAATAATAAGAAGAAGCAGAAGAAAAAGAAGAAGAAGAAGAAGAAGAAGAAGAAGAAGAAGAAAAGAAGAAGAAGAAGGAGGAGCGACGCCTCGACAAGAGAAGTAACAGGTTATTCTCCAAGAGACAGGGAGCGGCCGCCATCGAGCTCAGGGGTTAATGGCGCCATCTTGGGAGGTGAAATACAACCAGTGCTCCCTCTCCTTTCTTCATGAATTTCACTCTAGGGTCGAAAGGCGGAAAGGAAGAGGAGGTTATCTTATTATCTTTTCTTCGCTGGGTATCTGCTGTTCCCGAGTGGTATTTGGGTAACGGGTGAGAGGAAATTGTTGATAGATATTTCTGTTGTGTTTGTCTTGTGCTGTGTTGTCTTGGGTCAGGATTTTTCTTAATTTTTTTTGTTATTATCATTATTATTATTGTTGTTATTTGATTGTTATTATTTTTATTATTGTTATCATTATCATTATTTTTACTATTGTTGTTGTTATCATCATCATTGTTTTTATTATTGTTGTTGTTATTATTATCATTATTTTTATTATTGTTATTATTATTATCATTATTGTCATTATCACTATTACTATAATGATGATGATAATTATAACTATTCTTCTTATCATCATCACTATCAATAGTTATTATTCCTTATTGTTATCATTACCAATGTTCTTATCAAAAACATTCTTGTCATTATCATTACTGGTATCATAATTGATTATTATCATCCTTATTATGATTATCATCATCACCATCATCATTATTCTGATTAATATTGTTACTATCATTATCAATATCATTATCATTATCATTATCATTATCGTTATTACCATTAATACTATTATCATATTATCATTACTCAGTATCATTACTTTGTCGTTTCATTTGTTAATACCATCATTATTACTAATAACTGATTTATCATTATCATTATCATTTATTTAATTATCATTATCATAATAATTTCATGTCATTTTACCCTCATCCAATGTCAGGAGAGGGACGCCCTTGACAGACCAACATGTTTTATCCCCCACGCCCCTCCCCCATTCACCCCCCCCCCACACACACACACACTTCTGCAACATTCAACAAGGGATTCGAAAGCACGTCTGTTTATTATTTCGATCTTGATGTTGCTCTCTATTTTGGATTATTTTTTATATAATGTTTTTTTTTCTTTTTTTTTCACAGCCCCCCTTTTTGTATGGGAGGGAGGGAGAGAGGGTGGGGTGGGGGGTGAAGAATGGAGAGAGAGGGGGTAGTGTGAAAAGCGGCGATGCACTTGAGAAGAGAATAGTGATGATGGTGGTGATGTTGTTGTTGATGGTGATGAGGATACTGATGGTGATAATGATGATGGTGGTGGTGGTGATAGTGTTGACAAGGATAGAAGGAGGATACTTGTAGTGGAAGGAAATGATAATAATGTCGATATACATATTAATAGAAATAATGAGGGAAAGAGAGAGAGGGCGATAAAGAGAGAGAGAAATAGAGAGAGAGAGACAGAGAGAGAGAGAAACTAAGAGAGAGAAAGAGAGAGATAAAGACAGATAAGCATATATATAGAGAGAAAGACAAATAATTAGAACGAGAAAGAAAGATAGAGAGAGAGACTAAT
>NW_028234436.1:18355068-18360068 GCF_977035675.1 Penaeus japonicus
ATTACCACCATCTTAATCACCATTATCATCAAAATCATCACCACTATTCTAATCATCATCATTACCACCATCTTAATCACCATCATCATCAAAATCATCACCACTACCCTAATCACCACCATCACCACCATCTTAATCACCATTATCACCAAAATCATCCCTACTGTCTTAATCATCCTCAATACCATCATTAATAATTATAATTATTAATAATACCATAATTAATAATCAATAATTCGTCATCATTATCATTTACTAAATTCCTTTCACTTTCCTTGCCAGACGTACGATCGCCATGGCGGACCTCCCCTGCATGTGCCCGTCACCTGTACTTGGCACTCTGTCTGAGGTGAGAAGGTGGTGGTGGTTGTGGTGGTTGTGGTTGTAGTGGTGATGGGGGGGTGGGTGATGATGTTGGTGGTTGTGGTTGTAGTGGTGGTGGTTGTGGTTGTGGTTGTAGTGGTGATGGGGGGTGATGATGTTGGTGGTGGTGGTTGTGGTTGTAGTGGTGATGGGGGGGGGGGTGATGATGTTGGTGGTTGTGGTGGTAGTGGTGGTTGTGGTTTGGTGGATGTGGTTGTAGTGGTGATGGGGGGGTGATGATGTTGGTGGTTGTGGTTGTAGTGGTGGTTGTGGTTGTAGTGGTGGTTGTAGTTGTGATGGTTGTGGTTGTAGTGGTGGTTGTGGTTGTAGTGGTGAGTGGTGGTGGTGGTTGTAGTGGTGGTTGTGGTTGTGGTTGTGGTTGTAGTGGTGGTTGTGGTTGTAGTGGTGATTGGGGGTGATGATGTTGGTGGTTGTAGTGGTGATGGGGGGGAATGATGTTGGTGGTTGTGGTTGTAGTGGTGGTTGTGGTTGTAGTGGTGATGGGGGGTGATGTTGGTGGTTGTGGTTGTGATGGTTGTGGTTGTGATGGTGGTGGTTGTGGTGGTTTTGGTGATGGTAATGATGGTGATGATTAGGAGGATATTAATGATGATAATAGTAACCATAATAATACTGATAATAATGAAAGTGATTATGATAATTATAAAAGTATTAATAATGATAATAATGATAATAATAATGATAACAATAATAATAATAATAATGATCATGATAATAATGATAATGATAAGTAAAAGGATGATGGTAATAATGGTAATGATGATGACAATGATCATGATAATGACATCAGTTGTTATGATAATTATTATAATCATAATGATGATGATAATAATGATAATAACAATAATGAAAATAACGATATGAATGATGATGATAACAATAATAATTATGATAATGATTATGATAATAATGATAATAACAATGATAATAGGATGATAATAAAAATTATAATGATGATGATAATTATGATACTACTACTACTGCTAATGATAATAATGACACTAGATATAATGATAATCATCATCATAACTATAGTCATAACATAAGATTATAACAGTAAAGATGCTGATAATAATAATAGTGATAATGAAAATGATGATAACAATGAGGATAATGAATATGATAACAATGGTGATAATGAATATGATAATAATAACAATAATTATATTGATAATAATAACAACAACGATGATAATAACAGTAATTATAATGATTATAAAAATAATGATGGTAATAATGGCGATAATGCTGATAGTAATGATAATAATGATAATAGTATTGATAATAATGAAACAATAATAGCCTGATGATATTGATAATCGTGTTACTAATGATGACAATCTTATTAAGATCAGGATAATGCTGATAGTAATGACAATGATGATAACAACAACAATGATTATAATAACAATCATAATAATGATAACAAGGTGATAAAGACGATGATCATGATAACTAAGGATGGAGATGCTGCTGCTTTAACTACCAATGATAGTGAAAATGGCTGTGATAGTGATAATGATAATGATTATAGGTTTATAGTTTGACTTTCGTCTGTACCCTACATCATCTGCCAGCCGGATCGATCTTGCACATAATTTGCTCTTAGTCTAACTTTGAAAGACGTATGAATCTGTAACTTTGCAGGGATGTTGAATGCAACACGAATCCTCACTTTCGGGTCTATCATCTTGGATCTATTTCGGGGTTGGATTCTAACACTAATTCTGAATCTAGAGGCAATTGTGATACTTAGCTTTCAGAATGATATGACTTTCTTTAATTCGGAATTATATTAATGTCCGTATTCTCATCTAGAATTGAATTAATTCCCTTCTTTGATTAGAAATTTTGATAATTTCTCTGGTTTGGAGTTGCAATTACCTCTCTTATTCGGAATTATTATTATTATTACTTTTATATAATCTATGGTCTAATTATAGCATTAATGTATATTCTTGTGTTGGAATTTTAAGATATCCTTTCTATAATTCGGAATCATTTCATTTTCTTCCTTTAATTCGTATATGTATGACTAGTTTCCTCTAATTTGGAACTACAGCATTTCCACCAACTCGGAATTATATCATTTGCTTCGTGTGATTTAATTATTTTACTTTCTTCCTCCTGTTCGTATTTACATGACTTCCTTTCCTCTAATTTGGAATATGATGCACGTTCAGGATCAATTCCCTTATATTGGAATAATATAATTTCCTTCTCCGAATTCAGAAATATATGACTAACTTCTTATAATTCGGAAACGTGTGACTATATCCTTCTGAAATCGGGAATATAAGACGGGCTACCAATGATAGTGAAAATGGCTGTGATAGTGACAATGATAATGATTATAGGATTATAGTTTGACTTTCGTATGTACCACCACATCCATCATCATTATCATCGAAATCGTCACCGCTATCCTAATCATCACCATTACCATCATCTTAATCACCATTATCATCAAAATCATCACTAATTCTAATGTCGAATCACCTCACTCCCTCCAACTCAGAATCCTGTCATTTATTTCATGCCCTTCAGTTCCCTTTTTCTCTCATTTCTGAACGCGTCGCACCTGCAGGAACAATGCCAAGACGTAGCTGACGGGGATGTAAAAGCTGTTCTAAGATGGCTGGATTCTGGAGGCGACGTGAACGCTGCCAACCGCTGGGGCAACACACTCCTCTCTCTGGCTTGCTCCAATGGCCACGTTGATGTCGTCGAAGCCCTGTTGAAGCGACCCAACCTTCATCTCAACCTGAAAAACAGGGACAATGACACTCCTCTTGGCATTGCTGCTGTGAACGGGCACTGGGATATTGTTGACCTTCTGCTTCGGACGGAAGTCAGGGTAAGATTGCGTTTTTTTTGTTGTTGTTTTATATATATATATATATATATATATATATATATATATATATATATATATATATATATATATATGTATATATATACTTTTTGTCTTGTTATAAACTTGTGCTCAGACAAAGAACGGTGAGTTTTATATCCTATGTCTTTTCCAGTGTCACATCGATGTGCACGAGAAGTCTACGGAAGAACAGATGACGCCCATTATGCTTGCCTCAGAGGCGGGTGAGTGGCCGCTCGTCCGCGTGTTTTTCGAGCACAATTACAAGCTTAGAGAGGATGAAGCTGCCTTTGTGATATTGATGGCCGGGGAATATCATGCGTGGACGACTATTCTGAGAATCCTTAGAACTGATTACCACTTCGCCCCTGAACGGTTCGTGCCTGTGTTGGAGGCAGCGTATGAGGAGGATGCTTGGGATGTCCTTTGCGCCTTCATGCGCCAGGGATTTCCAGACAGATTTGACGATATTAACTACTGGCTCTCGAAAGCTGTTTTGTCCAAGAAATGGCGAGGAGTGCAAGAACTGTTATGGCTCCTGAAGAAAGACATCATACTAGACATAAACCTCATAGAAGCCGCCATTTCCGACCAGATGGAAACCACGAAGAAGCTTCTCGAACAGGCCGACCACGACAGAGACACGGTGGACGGGGTGCTGCTAGTAGTCTCTGTAGCCGGGTGCACGGAGGCCGTAGCAACGCATCTCCTTCAACACTACTCCGAGGGGGAGCAAGGAGTCATCCTGCCGAACTGCCTGTTCCTGGCGGCCATGAACAACCATCTGGCGCTTCTCCCGATTCTACTTCGGAATCACATAAAGTGCTTCAGCTACGAGAACCTCAGCAAGGCCCAGGAAGTGGCTGCTAAGTGTGACTGTACGAATGCAGACAGACTCCTCCAGAAAGCCCTCGAAATGAAGACTAAAGATGTTTTTCAAGCCGGCGGGGTAGGGAAAACGTAAAACTTTTAGTTCAGTCTGTAGACGTCTTAGATTTACAGATATTACTATTTTTACAGTTTGTTTTAAGTGGTATAGCTTTATTGTAAACGTGTATATTGTGATTATGTGAATTGTAAAAGCATGGTACTTTTTTCACGGGATTATCCAAGTCAAAACATACGAAGCAAAATTTTCATAGTATCATTCACATCATCACCTGTTCCACAAGGAACAGATATATTGAAATAAAATAATAAAGAATCGATTTTTTCGTCTATTCTTTTTAAAACACATGCAAACTCACAAATCTGTATGTAATTATACATGCACTTACACACAGAGACAGACACACACTTACTCACACATGCGCGTACACTCACATACACACACATACACACACACACACACACACACACACACACACAGACGCACGCGCACACACACACACACACAATCGCGCACACACACACATACACACACACACACGGACACACAAACACGTATGCACGCACTCCCACACACATACATATACGCCCACACACACACACATTCACTCAATTACACACACGGATACACAAACACGCCCGCACATTACACACACATGGACATACAAACACGCCAGCACACAAACACACACACACACACACACACACACACACACACACACACACACACACACACACACACACACACACACACACACACACACACACACATGGACACACACATACACACAAAAACACGGACACTCAAACACGCATGCACGCACTCCAACACATATACAAACACGCCTACACA
>NW_028234436.1:18367568-18370068 GCF_977035675.1 Penaeus japonicus
GTAGCTTGAATAGTGCAGTAGATACGTACTATTCATAGATAGAAAGTTACTTTAGATGGATGGATAGGCGAAGAGATAGATAGACATGCTGATAGATAAATCGATATATGGATAGGTAGACAGAAAGATTTATAGATAATGATATACCGATAAAAAAGTATGTATGTGCATATGTAAACATGTATAGGCACATATTTACACATAATCATAAACACATGTTTGCACATAATATATAGATACATGTTTACACATAATATATAGATACATGTTTACACATATATATTATAGATGCAGAAATAGATAAATAACAGATAGGGGTATGAACAGGTAGATATTTAAATACAATATATATCACCGATTTATTTTCATTAATCATAACTGAATTTATTTAGAGTATTAGCTGAATGCGATATAACAGAAGTCATTCAAACTATCAAAACACAACAAATAAGCTATCACCTCTTCACACTTATACAACATACCATAAACATGCCGTGATATCAGCAAACCATGCACTCCACTATCTCGATAATGCTGACTGTGTCACTATATGTCCTAGCCGATAACACAGGCAGATAAGCGTGCAACAGTTGTGTATCTCCTAAAGTGATTTCCAAGGGCCGTTTCCTCGCGTAATAGAGGCAGTGCGGGAATTAAGATTAGCATGATAATCGGTGCTTAGATCAAGAATGTTTGGTTGGGTTTATGCATTGGTTTGTATGCTGAAGGATATGTGTGTCTGTGCGTGCAGGCGAGAAAGAGAGAAAGAGAAAGGTAATAAACAGAGAGAGACGTACAGACTGGAGAGTCAAATCAAAAGAGAAGAAAAGATAAATAGAGAGACGAGCAGACTGAACAGTCAAATCGAAAGAGAAAAAACGATAAACAGAGAGACGAGCAGACTGAAGAGTCAAATAGAAAGAGAAGAAAAGATAAACAGAGAGACGAGCAGACTGAAGAGTCAAATCAAAAGAGAAGAAAAGATAAATAAAGAGACGACAACTGAATCCAAATAGAAAAGAGAAGAAATGATAAACAATAGACTAGCAACTGAAGAGTAAAATAGAAAGAGAAAAAACGATAAATAGAGAGACGAGCAGACTGAAGAGTCAAATAGAAAGAGAAGAAAAGATAAACAGAGAGACGAGCAGACTGAAGAGTCAAATCAAAAGAGAAGAAAAGATAAATAAAGAGACGAGCAGACTGAAGAGTCAAATAGAAAGAGAAGAAAAGATAAACAGAGAGACGAGCAGACTGAACACTCAAATAGAAAGAGAAGAAAAGATAAATAGAGAGACGAGCAGACTGAAGAGTCAAATCCAAAGAGAAGAAAAGATAAACAGAGAGAAGGAGAAACAGATAAAAGAGTTGGCAAAGGCGACCGCCATCTTCTCTTACCACTCAACCCATTACCAGACCCATTTCTTCGCAAGGAAACTTCTTCGTAACTTCTGGTATGGGTTGCAAAAGTTGCACACCAGCCAGAAGAAAATACACACGTATGACAAGAGTAAGACTCGTATACCCACAAAGAAGGCAAGACGTAGAATTAGTTTACCCCCCCCCCCCCCCCCCCCCCCCCCCCCCCCCACCCCCCCCCCCCCCCCCCCCCCCCCCCCCCCCCCCCCCCCCCCCCCCCCCCCCCACCCCCCATCCATAGCGAGAAAGTCAAATTCAAAATGCCGATGTGTCTAATTAATTTGTAACCATCTATTGAGATTTATTTGTTTAAAATATAGGGAATAAACAAAGGCTTATTGCAAAAAAAGAAAAAAAAAGAAAAAAAAAGGATCTCATACTGTATACAACACTAATAACTGTATATACTTTTTTTCTGCCTCGAAAATTTGAGTTGCAATTAGCAAATTAGGAAATATACAAACAGACAACACAACTTATTGTCAAAAAGACATTCATAGTGGGTGCAGTACCAATGCACGATTTATGATTAAGGGAAATCTCTCATAAGAATATGGACTGAAATCAAGCAAAAAGGAACGTGTAGACAATATCAATAAAACCATTATAGACTCGCCTATATAAGGAAAATGAGGCACAGGGAAAGACATTTAATACCCCCCCCCCCCACCACCACCTCTCAACCCATTCTGCTTCTTTTATGTTATTTCTGTCTCCTCTTGTTCCTTTACTATCTTGGATCTATCCTTCCATCATCTCACGCTCCTCCTGTTTCCCTATCTATCTATTTATCTATCCTCTCTCTATCCCTCTCGTCTTCTTTCCGTTCATCCACTATTCTTCTGTCTCTCCGCCATCCTCGAACTATTTTTCCCATCCCCCTTCCATCCTATCTCTTGTTTCTTCTGTTCTTCCACCATCTTCCATCTATCCTTTCCACCCATATTCCAAACTACCTTCTGTTCCTTCTCTCCGCATTCCATCCATCTATCCCTTTCGATAACCCGTCTTTCCATCTATTCTCTCTTCTCTCTCTAGCTTTCATAAAACTCCAAGTCTCCATTTCCATCATGTAAGGAAA
>NW_028234436.1:18382568-18385068 GCF_977035675.1 Penaeus japonicus
CACACACTCACACACACTCTTACACGCATACACACACACACACACTTACACACACACACACTCATACTCACACACACACTCATACACACACACACACACTCACACACACACACTCACACACACACACTAACACACACACTCACACTCACATACACTCATACACACACACACACACTCACATTCACACTCATACTCACACTCATACTCACACACACACACACACACACTCATACACACACACTTACACACACACACACTCACACTGACACACACACTCACAATCACACACACACTAACACTCACAGACATACTCACACACACACACACACACACACACACACATCACACGTCCACACACACTAATAACATACACCAGTCCCACGCACACTCACCAGAACAGCCAACAGAAAAAACATGCAACGCCTGAGGTATCTAAGTTTGGGAATTTCATATTCTTTTGAGAAATGAGTCATTCGAGACAGTTAAAATTTCCAAGGACAGACCTGGCTCTGTCGCAGTTGCAGCTGACCTGGTCTGCCGCCGGCGTCGCGGGGGGCACCACGTTCCCCTTCCCCGACGGCAGCCGCGACGTCCAAATTCAGCTGGAGAAAGGCATCGCCACGCGCCGCACGCAAGGCTTCGTGAGGGTCGCTCTCTCCTGGCGGAACTTGCGAAGGGCAAGACACTCCGCAGGAAGGACCTTCCTTCCTCTCCCGCGGAAAGGCCGTGGGTCGACTGCCGACTATGGTCTATCAGCAAGCACGTCCTGCCGGGTGGACGCCCCCTGAGGTTGACATCCCTGAGGTTGATTGCTACTTGAGGGTTGACATCCCTGAGGTAGAACGCCGCCTGAGGTGGGACGCCGTCTGACCCCTAAGTGGACGCCCTGAGGTAAACACCCCTGTGGTAGAACGCCCCCTGAGGTGGACGCCCCTGAGGTGGGCTCAAAGCGGCGGTGTGGAACGGGTCCCCCGGCAACGGTGGAGGCACGTGGGGCGGGACGGCGGGGGGTGCAGTCGGGGGGCGGCGTTTCTCCGCTGCTGGGAGGACAGGCCAGGTGGTTGGGGGGGGGGAAGCCCAAAAACAACAGTAGGCCGGGGCCACCCTTTTCGAATAAAGGTCGGGTGCGTCCCTGTGGTAGGCGAAACAGAAGAGTGGAGCCTGTGGGGTGGGGCCCTGGTGGGGGCAGTGTGGATGCCTTCTGAGGAGATGTTGACATCATGAGGTTGGACCTCCCTGAGGTATAACATTAGGACGGCCCCTGAGGTGTAGGGTTTGAGGTGCTTGGACGCCCCTGAGGTGGAGGGGACGCCAGGAGAGTGGAATGCGACAACGCCCCTGTGGTTGAAACGTCCACTGAGGGAGGCGGACGCCCCTGAGTGTGGACGCCACCGGAGGTGGGTTGCTACTGTGGTGGAACCCCTCTGCGGGTGGACATCCCTGAGGAGGGAACCGCCCCTGAGGTTGGAGGGTTGGGGACCCTACGCCACCTGATGCGTGGTAGTTGCACTGACGGTATGGGACGGCCCATGAGGTGGACGCCTTCTGAGGTATGACATCAACTGAGGTTACTCTCCTCTGTAGGTAAGACGCCCCTGAGGAACGCCCCCTGAGGTTGGAACGCCACTGAGTTGACGCCACTGAGGAGGACGCCCCTGAGGTGGACGCCACTGAGGTGGACGGCCACTGAGGTGGATCGCCAACTGAGGTGGACACGCCACTGAGGAGGAGACGCCCTGAGGTGACGCTCCACGAGTTTGGACGCCACCACCCATGAGGTGTGGGACGCCCCTGAGGTGGACGCCACTGAGGTGGACGCCACTGAGGAGGACGCCCCTGAGGTGGACGCCACTGAGGTGGACGCCACTGAGGTGGACGCCACTGAGGTGGACACCACTGAGGAGGACGCCCCTGAGGTGGACGCCACTGAGGTGGACACCACTGAGGTGGACACCACTGAGGTGGACACCACTGAGGTGGACACCACTGAGGAGGACGCCCCTGAGGTGAACGCCCCTGAGTTGGACGCCACTGAGGTGGACACCCCATAGGTTGATGCCCCTGAGGTGAAGGTCCCTGAGGTGGACGCCACTGAGGTGGACGCCCCATAGGTGGACGCCACTGAGCGTGAGGACGTCTGGTGGTGGACGCCACTGAGTTGTGAGCCCCCGGACCTGAGGCGGGACGCCCACTGACCGGAGGTGGAACGCTTTGAGGTGGACGCTCGGGGAGGTGGGACGCCACACGAGGATGAACGCCCCCTTGAGGTGGACGCCACTGAGGTGGACGCTTCTGAGTGGACGCTCTGAGGGAACTCCACTGAGTTTGAGACGCCCCTGAGGTGGACGCCACTGAGGTGGACGCTTCTGAGGTGGACGCCTCTGAGGTTGACGCCTCTGAGGTGGACGCCTCTGAGGTGGACGCCACTGAGGTGGACGCTTCTGAGGTGGACGCTTCTGAGGTGGACGCCTCTGAGGTTGACGCCTCTGAGGTGGACGCC
>NW_028234436.1:18407568-18427568 GCF_977035675.1 Penaeus japonicus
TTTCATGTAAAGGCTGTCCATATACTTTCTCCGGAAGTAAGGTGTTTCCGACTTCCTTCACGGTTGGCTGCTCTCCTGTCACACCTGTAATTAGTGACACTCGATCATATGACTGCATTTCTAGACTCTTATATTTCATTCTGGTCACTGACTACTATTATGTAGTGTAAGCTTTCTTTTAATTTAGGGATTTTTTGTCACGCTTATTTGAATCCTGTTGTGATGTCTAGGTAAGACAGATTGTTGTTTATTAAGCAAGCTGGAAGTTTATTTTGTAGTTACTTTGTTACTTATTTACTTATTAAGTAAGGAAATTAGTAAGTAGTAAAGTCAGGGAATTTGTACTGGTATGGCAAATCCAGTGCTGCTGTGGCCTCCATGCTCCGGAAAAGGCAGACAAACCTCCGCCGTTTATGCAATTCTGAGGAGATAGTGCGTGTTGACCTCCCTGGTGATTTACCATTAAATAAGGAACCAGCTCAAACTCTATTAAGCAGAACATACACAGGGGAGGTTTGTTGGCTTTTGCTGGAGTGCAAATTATGGTATCACTTCCCTAGATTCTATTTCAAATTACCTGTTCTTAGTATAAAGTATGCAGTTTTGTTGATAGTTATATGCTCCTTTTATGGGGTAACTCTGATGATGGTAGACAGATTTCTTCATATCAAACTTGCTTGATCTGAAACTTTCATTGGGTTTTAGATATAACATCATTATAATCTTGATTTTGCAGCGCATTTACAATCAAAAATCATTTAGAAGTGTGTTTAGTTGGTATAGATATTCGTTATTTATATATTCATTCATGGCTTTAAGTATAACTATTGTTAGTGACTGGGAATTAAAGATATATATTACTAGCATGGATTAACATCCATTGCTAGACAGTTCTAGTAAATATAAAGGGTAATTTTGCATTTGTAGGAAAACGTCTTATGCTCATTAAGGTTTTAAAATATACTGTATAACCACTTCCTCTTAATTTTACAAACTTTACTGATGGTGTTATAATGTCTTTATTTGGTTTTGGTTATATCATGGTTATATATATATATATATATATATATATATATATATATATATATATATATATATATATTTATATATATATTTATATATACATGTATATATATAAAATTTAATGTGAAATGAGATTATACATTTATTTAACCTTTAGAACTGTAGCCATCAAATTATTTTCTCATTAATTATTATATATCTGTCGTGTGCTGGATAGCCATCTCAAACCTTTTTTTTTCTTTCACAGGTTTTCATTGCTCCTGCTTGAACCAAGTGAAATTTACTTTGAAGATTTTGCAGCCATCTATCACCTTCCCGAAGATGCTGCCAATAGGGAAGATGGCTGGGAGAAGATATGTGAGGATGGACAGCTTCGAGGGAGGCTGAAGGTCGGTTGAAAGCAATATATAAATATATACATACATGCATACATACATACATACATACATACATATATACATACATACATATGTATCTGTATCTGTATCTGTATCTGTATATGTATATATATTTATATATATATATATATATATATATATATATATATATATATATATATATATATATACATAAATTTATACATATATACACATATGCATTAGATACTTTGAGTAACAGTATCTTAGTTTGTTTTATAGGCTAAAATTGATGAACTTATTGTAGCCTTCCTACAGGCAAAAACAAGTACAAATGCACACAAACATTAGTCCTAAATAACTTAAATTTTCGTAAGAGCATTCAATGATCACCTCTCTTATCTTCTAGGTTTGTTCCAAGTCTCTTGTCTTTGACCCGCGGGACACGCGCGCGCCAATTATCAAGTTTCCTTTACGCTCATTTGAGTCCGTTCAGGAAACTCAAGGAGAGGAGAAGAGTGAGCTTCTTAGTAGGTAAGAAGCTTTGCTTTTAATCATATTTTTTTGAGATTGTAACAGGTGCAATATACGTAATGAGAAAGCGCTGTAATGAATGCATCACTTTTGAAATATGAAAGTTGTGGAAAGACAAATCCTGATAGAACAATATATGTTGCTTATAGAGCAGATGATAAGAGATTAATATTACCGTTAGTTGCCTTCAACATGAATTAGAGTACTTCACTACTATGATTATTTTCTGATCTTTTAGTGAGTGTTTCCCTGCAGGGAGAGACATATAGCATTTGAAGAAAATGAAAATGAATTTTTGATTGCATTGTTTCCTCCCCTTTCCTGTTATTACTTTTGGGAAAATTAGAAAGTATTCCATTTCCAAATGGCCTCTTCCCCACACAGAACCTCATAGTATACACAGTGATCATTGTCTATTTGCAAAAAAAATGATGAAGGAGCCTCATCCTTTCTCCTTTTTAGACTTTCACTTAATTTGAATAAAAATATACAAATAAGTAAAATTGAACAAGCACAGCATAGTACATAGTATCTGTTTGGTTTTGCATCAGAAACTTTTTTTTTTTTTCATAAGCTAGAGTGAATTCAATTCGATTTCACATCCGAAGTCTGGCACAAAATGTTAAAGAGGTCTTTCTGTTTTTTATTTCCAGTGATGGTGATAGAACATTCATAGAAGTAAAATGTGGTATGACTGTGGAGATGTTGGAAGGAAATGTTCTTCAGCCTTACAAATTTTGCAGGGTAAGGTGCAGATTTTACTTGCATAATTCTTGACTTTTGGTACATAATTAGTAGAACTTTTTTGCAGTTTAGTACTGAATATGTCTAGCAAGAGTTAATGTTTCCTAGCTTCTTAAATAACACTCTACATCAGTTGATTAAAGACATTTTTTATATAATTTTCTTTTAACCCAATAACGATGGGTCTATTAGCTTCAAATGGTCGAAACGCTGGGACATTTCAAATGTATAAGCCTAACACCTTGAGATTTTTGCCTGCACTGGCTGCGGCAAGTGCTGTACGCCCAGTTACCTGCCACGATGAAATATCTCATCCCTGGTGACTGATGATGCTACCACTTGACGTGATATCTTGTCCCCTGTCGTTAATGGGTTAAAAGTTGGCTTTAGATATGAAAGAAAGTATAGAGCTATATGCACACACACATACAAAAACAAAAAATTCAGTAAAATAAATATCACAAAGTTTGGTTCAGGATAGTACTAAATACAAATGTAAATTTATGCAATAGTTGCCACCTCTCATTATTTAACTGGAAATCAGGGATAAAAAACAATTTTCTGAATGACAGGACATATTAATGAAAGCAAATTTGATCATGGTAAGGAAATAGTTAAATGTGTATTGACTAAGCTAATATTTTTCTTTGTACTGGCTAACTAGATACATTTATTCACAGGAGGTTCACTGCCACACATTTGAACTGGTATATGTGAAGGCTGCAAATGTTTTGCCACAAGTGTGCCAGCTGCAGAGGGCATCAACTTTGCCACCAAATGACCAAAACACAATGGTAGGCCTATTTTTTTTGCTAATTTATTTTGATTTTTCCCCCTGTTTTTCTGTGAAAAAGATGGATTTTTCATGTATCAGTCCATTTAAAAACAATGATCTAAATGTTTACAATTTGTATCTTGGTAACTCTTTCTAAACGACATTGTGTAAAGTCTCATTAGACTCGTAGCTAAAGGGATTTCGAGTTACAAGTGTATTGGCATTATCTTTGCTATGATGCCTGGGATTATACATGTATATATGTTCTTTGTGCAGTGGTATGATAGCTTCACATATCCACTCAATTTTGCCGTGAAGGTGAATAGATGCTGGCAAACTCAAAGCTTTGAAATTATGATATAACATTGCATGGTCATGGACACTGACTTTCATAAATATCTAGTCAAGGTCACAGTGTGATGCTCTTTGCTAAATGGTGACCCTTGTCTCTCATGTATGATACTGTAAAGGAAGAAATGGGGAAAGGTGCTGAAAGGGAATACATAAATGTCAGGTCAAATGTGTATGGGGTAGGAGTTCTGCAAGATATTTGAATGGCGACGTGTAAGATGAGGTCAGTGGATCACGAGGAAAAGTGAGATGAGGGCAGTGCACCATTTGGATAAATTGCCATCCACTACATTTTAATACTTGTGATATGATGTCCCTACCACACACTGAAACCCTGGCATGACAAATGGGCCTCATGCTTCTCTGCAACAAAAAATTCCCATGACATTGTTTCCATGAACTAAATCAATAGTATTTCATTCTGTGGAGTCTGGCTTTGCCTATGTAATAGTATGATAAGGAAATAGTTATATACATACACATATATACATATATATTTATGGAGAAAGTGCCTCTATTCCACAGATTCAAGCCATTGTACGGTCAAGGCAGAGAAGAAAAAAATTTGACCGGTCATTGCTCGGAGACATCTCAGAAACGGTTGTGCTGGAGAGTCAGGCAAACAAGGTCACCCCCCTTGTGACTAATCCTGGGACAGTTCTACTTACAACATCAACACTCTACTTCCAGCCACACAATAATGCTGAAAAAGTAGGTATTTCATTCAATTTTTCTATGCTGTAACATTAGGACTATGCATTGTTTTGTGTGTGGTATTTCAGTATAAGATGATGAATGTGTATTGATATATTTTCCTGTAAATCTTGAGTATCATGAGGAAACTGTGTTGTGAAGTTGCATTCATATAGTTAATTTGTATTTTCAATTTATGATTTATCTTAAATGACTAAACCATAAAGGTATGATATTTGATCACATTATTTCAAACCTTTCAGTATCCCGTCATAAGAATTGGTCTGCATGAGATACGACAAGTCATCAAAAGACGCTTCTTACTACGCCAAGTTGTAAGTGTTGGTGGGCTCTTCTTTATCTGTGAAAATCTTTTGGAAAATTCATGGTGTAATTTTCTGTACTGTTCTATGGCGAATATGATTTACTCAAAGAATTCCAAAGTATTGGTGTGAAGCTTGGATAGTAACAGAAAATGGAAACATACGTTAGGATAATGAAGATGTATTATTTTGTTTGTAATAGTGAATAACAATGCTTTTGAATGTATAGCATGCATTTTTAGTGTATATCTTGAAATATCTTCAAACTTACATCTTACATAAAAGGATTTTTGTTTCCTGAGATAAAATTGCACTGCAAGTGGTCTCACCCATTTGATGTATATAATTAATGTTTCAAGATTACAATCAAGAGCATTACTTGGAAGGATTTTCAATTTTTATTGTTTTATTATTATTTATTTATTCTATTTATTTATTTATTTATTTATTTTTATTATCTTTTTTTCCTTTTTTTATCACTCTTATTTAGTGCTTGTTTGAGTGTGTGTGTGCTTATTGTTACTCATCCTCTGATATCCTTATGGGAAAAATGAAGATTGCTTAAGCTAATGATATAATTCTCATAGGTTTGTTTTGTATAGCAAAATTTTAATTGAGTTTAATGTCGTTTGCAAGATATTTGATCAATTCTAGAGGATGCAAATGCTTTATTACTATAATTATGCTTTCTATATTTGTAATACAGGTTACAGAAAAGATACTTAATTATATACTCATATTTCTCAGGGACTGGAGGTATTCTGCAGGGATCAGTGTATGGTCAAACATCTTCTCTTGACTTTCAAGGTATTTATATATATTATAGTCTTTTGTTCTTCAGAAATACATTACAAATATTTTGCACATATTTGCGTTCCATTGTTTATAGTGCAAATAATTTCCATTGACCCATTTGTGATTAGGTCTATATTTGCCTTGTGCTGCTCCTGCTAGCTAGATAACGAAGGAGCACAGTGACAAAGTGTGAGATCTCTGCCAGTACGATCCCGCTTGGCACCTGTTAGAGCCCGGGGTGATAATAGGAGGTTTTTGTATTTGTTTACACTATTTTCACAAGTGAAGAAATATGTGTTTATACAAATGGAACTCCTATGAGTACATGTATACATAATGATGTAAAATGTGTGTTTTGAGGGAGAGATCATGATGTGATAGGACATCATCAGGCAAGAGCGGAATATTCCCATGACATGATATCACAGGATATCACGTCATCGTGGATGAATGGGTTTAGAACCCAGTGAAATTGATTTCACTTATCACAGCCATAGATGTGTAAGTGGCTTCATAGTATTGGCTTTTTAAAATTAATAATGAAGATATTTTATTGCTTAGAGTTCCGTTTTAGCCCTGGTTAATGATTGGATAGGTAAAAGCTTAAATCTGAAGTCCAAAGAAGTACAAAATATGAATGCTAAAATACAAAATGATAACAACAGGAAAAAGAAATAAAAGTTGTCTACAAAAATAAGAGGTCCTTTCTTAGTAGGTGGGTTCCGTGATTCACCATATAAACTCTTGTTCTTTCTTGGGAAGGATTTGTAAATAAAAGGGGGATAAGGGACTCATGAGTATGTCACCATATGACTTGTTGATCTCTTCTATTCCATTAACTTTACAAATTGTTATTTAGATAATGTATGTATAATGTAAGGGAGATTTGTATTTTTTTTTTTTTTTTGTCTTATTTTTTCATTTTCACTTTTTCACTTTATATTATAGACAGGGATAGCTAAGAGCTTTATTGGGACTTTTGCTGAATTATACTGGGGCCCACTCCACTGCCTCAGCACTACCAATAGTTTTGCTTTGTCGGTGTTTGATCATTGTCATGGGATAGTTATCTGTATATCATTCCCTGTTAACTCCTTCACTCCGAGCAGAAGAAAGCGCACCCCATGCCGAATCCGGGATGCCTGTGCGCATCAAATTTAAAATGTCGCTGTTGAATATAAAAATTTATAAAAATCAAAACCTTAACAAGTTTTAAGCCAAAACCTCAACATAATCATCATGTCCTATATATCAAATATATACATAATCAAACTCTCAGTTCAGTTCAGTTCAGACAGATTTGTAAAGACGTCGCTTTGCCCGGGCTATATGCACAAGGCGGCCCGGCCTCTGCCAGCTATGAGTGCTGACTCATCTTATTTAATCTTATCTGATCATCCTCGCTGAATTCAATTCAGCTCAGTTCAGAGAGATTTTGCGAAGACGTTGCTTTGCCCGGGTTGTGTGAATGGGGTAGCCCAGTCTCTATTGGCTGTAAGTACTGACTCATCTGATCATTATAACTGAACTTTTACCGTGGCGGTCGGATTGCCTGTAGGCGCTCCAGTTGCCAGGGGGCTAGTGACAGGCATAGCCGTCTGACCAGACCGGCAGCTGTCGTCTCTGGGCCCTGCCTGAGGAAGCGAGTGTGCTCGCATTCCATCAGGTAGTGCTCTAATTTGGCGTCCGGCTTGCCACAATACTCACAGCGTCGCTCATCTTGCCCAATAGTGGGGATGATTTGCCACGCACAAGGGTAGCCTATTCTCAGTCTGTGCAGACTGACTTCAGCACACCTTGATATTCTGGGAGAGAGTATCAGCGACTCACAGCCTGTGACGTCTGAGTACCAGCTGGCCAAGAGGGAGGTTCTCGCTTCCTCTCTGTGTCGCTGCAGGGCACCGACCTGCCCTGCAACCATCGTTTTACGCCTTAGCAGTTTCCGGCTAGGATGCACCATAAGATCACTCAAGGGTTTCTTCCTGCCTTCCTCCGCTAACCTGTCAGCTACGTCATTCCCTTCAATACCAACATGGCTTGGGATCCAATTGATGATGATGCGTCTTCCCTGATCCAGGATTCTCTGAGCAATGGTGAGAATCGAGGTTACCAGGTAAACGTTATCAAGGGGCGTGCTTTGTTGCAGGCTGTCAATGGCGGCCCTAGAGTCTGTGTGTATGACAACATGACCGTCCGTCTGGGCTGCATGGGCTAGGGCTCCCATAATAGCTACTGCCTCTGCCTGGAGCGAGGAGGCATTGTCAGATACCCGCATAGCTTTCTCTATGCCCCTTGCTGCAAAATCGGTGCCTGCAGTGCGGGTGATGGGGTCTACAGAACCATCCATGAAGTAGGTTTTACTATTCAGCGGCGTGATTGCTGTAATGTTCCTCTCTGCCTCAGCCTTCAATAGAGGCGGTGGGTAATGTGTTTTTCTTCTTGATAGACTCATGACAGAGAACTCTATCAACGATCGTGCCCACGGCGGGGCTGTGACATAGTCAGGGTGGGGATGGTCCATGCCCTTAATCAGTAGTGTCTCTTTGAGCTCAAAGTGTTTCAGCACTCTGGTTGTGTGAGACAGCCAGGTGTTGTTAGCAAAGAGCTCTTGGTTCTGTGCAAGCCGACGCTGCACTCTCTGTCTTAGCTGCGAGTCCAGTGGAGACTGTAGGACGTTGGCAAGGAACTGGGCCGCCATCTGATCAATCCGGGTGTCCAGGGGAAAGAGTTTGGCCTTCAAGAGGAGGTTAGTAACCTAAGCCCACCCAGGGGCACCCAGAATAATCCTGGCGGCTTCCTTTTGCATGATGTCGAGCCTTTTCCTGAGTCCAGGCTTGACTGTGATCAGGGCGACGGAGGCGTAGTTCACAATGGGACGGACAACGTGCACGTAGAAAGATCTAAGTACGCGGTGCCCAGCCCCTAAGCGCTGCCCAGACAGAGCTCTCATGACAGAGAGCCTTCCCTTGGTCCGGTCTAAGAGATGTTTGATCTCGGAGCGGAAGGTGAGGTTCTTATCAATCCATACTCCCAAGTATTGGTAGACGTGTACCCACTCAAGCTCTAGACCTTGGACTCGCAGTCTTTAATCACACTCTTCCCCCTGTGCATGTGACAAGTTATTTACATGGGTTGGAAAGAGAGTGAGAAGAGTGACCTTGGTGAGAGAACTTGTACCTCTCCTGGTATAAACGAATCACACTCCTATGTAATAATAAAGAAAAGTAAGCCATCGTATCATATACGACCTATATTCTGAAAGATCTCGAACAGTATACGTAAGAATAAAGCACTAATGCTAACACAACTCGGCCATGACACATGTGTTTCCTCTGATATGCCATGAGGGCTGCGAGGATGCAGTATATGCTTCCTTGTGTTCAAGGGGTTAATATGATATTACATCTTTTATGATGACTATTGACATAATGACCATGGCTCTGCTCAGCAGCCACGTGGTTTGTACTTGCCATGTACTGGCTCTGGTTATAGAGATTTTAATCAATGTTTTTTCCAGGAATCAGAAGAAAGAGATAACCTATATGAATGCCTGATGCAGCAAGAGAATGTTAGTGTAGATGACACGCGT
The DNA here is from genome assembly GCF_977035675.1 of Penaeus japonicus. NCBI lineage: Eukaryota > Metazoa > Arthropoda > Malacostraca > Decapoda > Penaeidae > Penaeus > Penaeus japonicus. The sequence continues at coordinate 18,416,752 of NW_028234436.1, forward strand.
CAGGACAACATCAGCTATCAGTGGCAAGCGGGAGCCATATCTAATTTTGAGTACCTCTCCTATCTAAATAGGTGAGTTAGCTAATGTTATGTAAAGCATTGATATAGAATTACAGTTTTTCAAATTTGTATTACGAGGTACTAGAGGTGCAAGTATATACATTTTTTTTTTTTAAATAGAAAATAGCCTTAATAATTCCCCACACTACTAATGGAATAAAAAAAATCTAAATCCCATTTCAAAGAAATGTCTAATCTGACAACAATTACCATTTATTGAAATTTATGTATTGATTCCTAGAAATAGGAATTTAGAGATGCTATTTACTCTGACATTTGAGTACAATAAAATTTAACAAAGCTATATATCAATTTGTAAGATTTATGATTTCTAAGAAATGTGAATGTAAGAAATATTGATAAAATTTGTAGGCATTTCATATCCTTATACCAATATCTTCTTTCTTCCAGCCAAGCAGATCGCAGTGTTAATGATTTGACACAGTATCCAGTATTTCCATGGGTACTGGCAGATTATGTTAGCGAATCTCTTGACTTGGGAGATCCCGCTATTTACAGGGATTTATCAAAGCCTGTAGGAGCGCTTAACGAATGCCGACTAAAAAGACTAAAGGTGAGACCGAAACAAATAAAGGTCTTCACTACTTTGTATCATTTTTGAAAATACATTTCATTTGAGTTACTGTGATGTTTCCTTTTTGATGTTTTTTTTTGTTTGTTTCTTTTTTATAATTCAATAATTGTGTTCTTCTAGAGAGGGAGTGCAATATAAGCTAGGTTATGGAAATATATCAATATTCATATGGAAGTTGAATCATTGTAGGACAATATCTCATCTGGGAATATTTATACAACAACAGGAGCGCTGCAAAGACATGCCAGAGCCGAGATTCCTCTATGGCTCTCACTATTCTACCCCAGGATTTGTGTTATTCTACCTAGTGCGACAGTACCCACAGTACATGCTATGTCTGCAGAATGGACGGTTTGATCATCCAGATCGTATGTTCAATAGGTGTGCTTATTATGGAGTTTTAAAGTTTGTGGAAATATTTTTCAAAAACTGTTCATCTTAATGTTAATTTTTCATTATTACACTGTTGAACCTCATGATTTTGATATTTATAAAGCAATAAGCGAATATATTTCTGAAATGTTTATATAGTATATATTTCTGGAATATCGTTATTTTAACGATTGTAATAGAACATTTTACATTATCTCCAGCTTACCGGACACCTGGTACAATGTCACAACAAATCCTTCAGACTTCAAAGAATTAATCCCAGAGTTCTATGACCTGGATGGCTCAGCGGACTTCCTCACAAACTCCATGCAAATAAACTTCGGAGTGAGACAGAATGGAAAACCGGTTGGTGATGTGGAGTTACCCCCATGGGCCAAAGGTAACAGTCTTCAAGTCATCGCAATGTTGACATTTAAAATGTTATCGCGGGGACTCGAGTACTATAGTCATCGGTATCGAGTCGTGTGAAGTTAGTCCCGTCCCCTTCGCACCTTTACTCCTCATTTAGCCAGTTAGGTCATTTGTATTCACTCATTTGACTTGTATCCTGTGAGAAATGTGATTGTGATTGGTCATGGATATTTTGGGGGCTATTTTTGCCTGATTTTGTGCCTGTGACAGTATTTTCTTTATGAGTAACATGTTATTCATATCTGTTTGTGCTGTTGTATGAGAACACTTTTATTTGTCATGTGTAATTGTTATGTAAAACAAGTCAGTGTATTTTTATCAAATGTTTTTAGTATGTGATGATATAATTTGTTGAAGTTGATTACTTTTTATATTGATGATTATGTTTTATGTAGTATGAATGCATTATATATCCTTCTCTAATGCTGTCACTCAGGAACTCTTTTCTCACATCTTATGCACAGCCAAGTTCAAGATTCTCTGGACAGTGTTGACATCTTTGCCATTTCTACCTTGATTGTTTTGAAAAGTAAGTCGTAAAATCCATGAATGAACAGAATGGTGATCAGTGGTTGGTCTTTACTGTACTAAAGAAATAACAGTAGGAGTCTCTCTCTGTCTCTGTCTCTGTCTCTTTCTCTCTCTCTTTCTCTCTCTCTTTCTCTCTCTGTCTCTTTCTCTTTCTCTCTCTGTCTCTTTCTCTTTCTTTCTCTCTCTCTCTCTCTCTCTCTCTCTCTCTCTCTCTCTCTCTCTCTCTCTCTCTTTCTCTCTCTCTCTCTCTCTTTCTCTCTCTTTCTCTCTCTTTCTCTCTCTTCTCTCTCTTTCTCTCTCTCTCTCTCTCTCTCTCTCTCTCTCTCTCTCTCTCTCTCTCTCTCTCTCTCTCTCTCTCTCTCTCTCTCTCTCTCTCTCATACACACACAGTTATTTACAATACATTCACGTACATGCACACACCTCACATATATCTTTCATGTCAGGAATAGCATTATTAAGATCTACTTTTATTAATCACACCAGGGCCAGAAACTGTGATCAAAACGATGCGAGATGCGCTTGAGTCCGAATATGTATCACAGAATCTTCATCTTTGGATTGACCTCATATTTGGCTACAAGCAGAATGGGGAGGAAGCAGAGAAAGCTGATAACTGTGAGTATATTCTCATTCCATTGTAAAGTATCCATGAGTAAAAACAAATGGATATACGTTATATAACCTAAGACTGCATCCACACTGGCAGCAAATTGGGCAGACGAGAGACGTTCTCAGTTCAGTTCAGTTCAGACAGATATGCGAAGACGTCGCTTCGCCCGGGCTATATGCTCAAGGCGGCCCGGCCTCTGCCAGCTATGAGTGCTGACTCATCTTATCTAATCTTATCTGATCATCATCGCTGATTCAATTCAGCTCAGTTCAGAGAGATTTTGCGAAGACGTCGCTTCGCCCGGGTTGTGTGGTAGGGGTAGCCCGGTCTCTATTGGCTATAAGTGCTGACTCTGATCATCATAACTGAACTTTTACCGTGGCGGTCGGATTGCCTGTAGGCGCTCCAGTTGCCAGGGGGCTAATGACAGGCATAGCCGTCTAACCAGCCCGGCGGCTGTCGTCTCTGGGCCCTGCCTGAGGAAGCGAGTGTGCTCGCATTCCATCAGGTAGTGCTCTAATTTGGCGTCCGGCGCGCCACAATACTCACAGCGTCGCTCATCTTGCCCAATAGTGGGGATGATTTGCCACGCACAAGGGTAGCCTATTCTCAGTCTATGCAGACTGACTTCAGCACACCTTGATATTCTGGGAGAGAGTATCAGCGACTCATAGCCTGTGGCGTTTGAGTACCAGCTGGCCGAGGGGGAGGTTCTCGCTTCCTCTCTGTGTCGCTGCAGGGCACCGACCTGCCCTGCAACCATCGTTTTACGCCTTAGCAGTTCCCGGCTAGGATGCACCACAAGATCACTCAAGGGTTTCTTCCTGCCTTCCTCCGCTAACCTGTCAGCTACGTCATTCCCTTCAATACCAACATGGCTTGGGATCCAGTTGATGATGATGCGTCTTCCCTGGTCCAGGATTCTCTGAGCAATGGTGAGAATCGAGGTTACCAGGTAAACGTTATCAAGGGGCGTGCTTTGTTGCAGGCTGTCAATGGCGGCCCTAGAGTCTGTGTGTATAACAACATGCCCGTCCGTCTGGGCTGCATGGGCTAGGGCTCCCATAATAGCAACTGCCTCTGCCTGGAGCGAGGAGGCATTGTCTGATACCCGCATAGCTTTCTCTATGCCCCTTGCTGCAAAACCGGCGCCTGCAGTGCGGGTGGTGGGGTCTACAGAACCATCCGTGAAGTAGGTTTTACTGTTCAGCGGCGTGATTGCTGTAATGTTCCTCTCCGCCTCAGCCTTCAATAGAGGCGGTGAGTACTGCGTTTTTCTTCTTGATAGACTCATGACAGAGAACTCTATCAAGGATCGTGCCCACGGCGGGGCTGAGACATAGTCAGGGTGGGGATGGTCCATGCCCTTGATCAGTAGTGTCTCTTTGAGCTCAAAGTGTTTCAGCACTCTGGTTGTTTGAGACAGCCAGGTGTTGTTAGCAAAGAGTTCTTGGTTTTGTGCAAGCCGACGCTGCACTCTCTGTCTTAGCTGCGAGTCCAGTGGGGACTGTAGGACATTTGCAAGGAACTGGGCCGCCATCTGATCAATCCGGGTGTCCAGGGGAAAGAGTTTGGCCTCCAGGAGGAGGTTAGTAACCTTAGCCCACCCAGGGGCACCCAGAATAATCCTGGCGGCTTCGTTTTGCATTATGTCGAGTCTTTTCCTGAGTCCAGGTTTTACTGTGATCAGGGCGACGGAGGCGTAGTCCACAATGGGACGGACAGCGTGCACGTAAAAAGATCTTAGTACGCGGTGTCCAGCCCCTAGGCGCCGCCCAGACAGAGCTCTCATGACAGAGAGCCTTGCCTTGGTCCGGTCTAAGAGATGTTTGATCTCGGAGCGGAAGGTGAGGTTCTTATCGATCCATACCCCCAAGTATTGGTAGACGTGTACCCACTCAAGCTCTAGACCTTGGACTCGCAGTCTTTGATCACAGACATCATGTTTCAGCGCCATTGCCTTCGATTTGGCTGCTGAGATCTTAAGCCCGACTCTGCAGCATTCCTCAGTTATTAGGTCCAGACAACGCTGGGCCTTTCTGACTGGATTCACATTTCTTCTCCCAGTGGAGATAATTGCTAGATCATCTGCATATGAAATGATCGTGCACCCCGCTGGGAGTGGAATGTCGAGAATGTTTAACATGAGGATGTTGAACAGGGCCGGGCTAAGGACCCCTCCTTGAGGGGTGCCATTCTCTAGAGGCAAATGCCTGGAAAGGTGACCTTGGAACTTCACTCTGGCAGTTCTGTTCCGAAAGTAATCGCCAATCCAGGCAAGCAGCCTGCCTTTGATTCCCTTGCGGATCAGGATCTCCTGAATGGCTAACGGGTTTGCCAGTTCAAAAGCCTTCTCCAGGTCAAGGAAGACAATGACAGCGCTGCTGCTGCTGACAGTGCTCAGTAAGGTGGCAATGCTGTGGGTAGTGCTCTTGCCCCTTGTGAACCCGTGTAGGTGTTCATGTGGAGGTCCCAGCTTCCATTGGAGCCGATTCAGTACCATTTTCTCTGCTGTCTTTCCTAGACAGCTAAGCAGGGAGATGGGGCGGTACCGTCCTGGCTCCTTTGGTTTGGGGACGGGAATTATATCAGCCCTCTTCCAGCACTGTGGCAGTGAGGAAGTTTCCCAGGACTTGTTGATGAGATGCAAAAGTGCAAGCTCACCTTCATGTCCTAGGTGGGAAATGATGGGGTGGGAGATCCCATCGCTACCCGGGAACTGGACTTGTATGTTCGCCGTAATTCCCTCAGAGAGAACATGGCATCTGTATCATCAGGCTCGACCGCCTTTTCTCTGATGAGGGCATGCCTGCCTGGGAGCAGTTGTTCTTGGCATGCCCTCAGCTCTGCTGGTAGTCCGACGCTACTTGTTCTAGCAGAGAACTCGAGTGCCAGTCTCTCCGCCTCCGACCGCGGGTCATGGTGGGTCTTTTTGGGGGCTGAGCGATTCGTGGCCCGTCTGATACGGTTCCACAATTCTGATAGGGAGGTTTGGTGGCCAAAGGACTCACACCACTCCAGCCACTTTTCCTGCTTTAACCTCTTAGCAGTTTCCTGAGCATCCCTGAGAGCCTCTCTTAGAAGAGTGTGGTTCTCGGGAGTTCTCTGTCTGCGAAAGTGTCTTCTGCACATATTGATTCTGTGGTTAACCTCCTTAATCTCATCATTGTAGTACCAGGCGTCCTTGAAACACCTGGACCACTGACGAGTTTTGGGGATGGTTTCTGAGGCTGCCTCGTCTATGGCATTTACTAGTCTGGCCTCAAGTATGTCCACATTATCATTAAGTGAGGAGTCACTGGTTCTGAGGCACACGGCCAGAGCCTCTTGGAAGGCTTTCCAGTTGGCTCTTTCCACCTTCCATCGAGGATTGTGCTGGGGCATGGGTGCCGGGCCAGCATCCAAGATGGTGGTGACTATCCCATAATGATCGCTCGTGGCAGTGTTGTCCACAGACCAACTAATTCTCTCGACCAGAGCCGCAGTGACAAAGGTGAGGTCAAGGACCCCCCCGCCAACATGCGTGGGCTCCTGGCTGTTGAGAAGAGCAATCTCTGGGCATGACTCTAGCACCTCGGCTATATGGCAGCCTGCCATATCACGTCTCTGAGTGGGAGCCAGTATAGGGTGGTGGGCATTAAAGTCCCCCCCTATAAGAATTAGCTCATGTGCTGCAGCAGCACAGGCTTCACTGATGTCTAAGCCCCTACAGTTTGGCCTACTGTATACATTGTACAGCTTGAGAGGACCCCCGGCCAAATGGATCTCAACAGCAAGGGATTCGACACCTTCTCCGCACTGCCCAGGATCGGCAATCAGGGAGCAGGGGATAGTCGACTTCACAAGGGTAATCAGGCCTCTGGTACCTTGCGTACTCGGTAGCACAAAGGGATGATATCCCGAGAAGCGTACAGATTCCCCTGTTAGCGTCTCTTGGAGCATGACAACATCAATGTTCCGAGATCGCACGATCGCGTGGAGAAGGGCGGCCCTAGGGGAGAAGCTGTTGATGTTCCACTGCAGTATGCTTAAGTTAGTGGCCATAGTGCTTGTCTGCGTTCACTAAGTCATTGACGTCAAGGTATTCGGTCTCTATGTCCGACGCCCCCGTGTGGGTAACGTTAGACATTTCGGAGTCTGACAACTCCTTGGTGAGTTCCACACTGAGTGTGATTTCCTCACTTGACTCGTCACTGTCGTCAGGACAGGTCGAGTTGGAAGGGCTGGGTCTCCTGGGAGGTGGAGTATTCCTGGTCGCCTTGGCCTTCTTTTTGGGTGGCTTTGGCTTCCTCACCCTTTGGGGTTTGGGCGCAGGCTCTGCCAGTGTGGTCTTGGCCGCAGGTTTGTCGGGGAGACAGGGCTCGCCCTGAGTTGGGGTGGGAGAAGGAGTCTCGCCCTGAGTTGGAGGGGGAGTTGTGGCCTTGGGCCTCATGTCCTTTTCCTTCAGGGCATTGACGGTCTGAGTCATTGCCGTCATGGCTATCTCGACTGCCTTCTCCGTCTCCTCGCTGGTCCTTCCCAATGCCGTCGCAACTGCTGTGACAACTGTCTTCAGCAGGAGCGTCAAGTCCTTCTCTGTGAACAAAGTCGGACTCTCCGCTCTTGGGGTAGCCTTTGAGGTGTTCCCAGACCCTTTCCGGGTCTGTTTCCGACTTGGAACATCCACCAGCGCCGGGAACTCTTTTGTGTTAGAGGCGTCCGGTGCTGGTTTCGCTTTGGGCGGTGCTTCCTTCCTCTTAGGAGGGGGGGGAGCCCTTACCCCTTTGTTCTGCCCCCAGACATACGTGCCTAGAGGGGCGGGAACAAAGTCTGGTCGTTTTGCAACGATCTCTTGCCGCCGTAGAGCCTCTTCCTTTCTGACAGAACATCCGAGGCTCCAGGCGTGGTGTTTTTTATGGCAGTTTGGGCACTTGGCAGTGATGTCTCGCTTGCCATCTTTGTGTGCTTTGAGACACACCTCTGTTCTGTGTGCCTTACTACAGACACCACATTTCGGCTTTGCAGAGCAAGTGGCCTTGTGGTGTCCGTACTTCTGGCACGTGAAGCATCGGAGCGGGTCTGGGACGTATGTCCTGAGTCTGTAAGAGCCCCAATTGCCAAGATCCAAGGACGCAACTGGAGCTCCCTCCAAAGTGACCAGAACTTGTCTGGTTGGGTGCTTCCCTTTCAAAAGTCGAGAAGCGCCCACCACCTTGGAATGTGCAGTGATGACCTCGAGGTCATACATCAGAGGAAAGCCAAGAAGCACCATCTTGGACTTCCTCTCTTCGGGAGTCAGAGCCGACAGGCTCACCTTCCGCCCATCCAGGAGCTTGTCAGTCTTCTGGAGGAAGGTGAGGGTGGCTTGGTCCTTTGGAACGATTATCATGCCATTGTCTCTGGCAATTCTAATCGTCAGACGGCACTGTCTCTGGGTTTCCAGAGCCCGTACCATCTGGTAGGCATTGTCGAATCCTTCCGGTTTAGGAGGAACCCTAAACTGGGGGAACCGACTTGGGGCTGCAGACTCGCCCTCTGAGTCCGAAGCCGTCCGAGGTCGTTTGCCTCTTCTCCGAACCGACGCCGGAGTTTTGCCAGTGGGGCCAGTAGGGTTGGAGGGTCCTGTCTGGCTTCCATTTTTTGATTGACTTCTCGTCTGGACCGACGCCAGAGATTTGTCAGAGCCTGGGGTTGGTTTGGAGGGTCCAGCCCGAGGTACTTGGGTGGGTTTTTCCTGGACCGACGCCAGATCCCTGCCCATCTTTTCCCTTTTGTCATCAAAGCCCTCGAAGGGGTCTAAGGTGACAGCCTTTGTCATCTTCATGCAAGGTTCGTCAACAGGGATGTCAGTCATGGGTTTATGAGTTACGGTTGCCATGTAATAAGCGGTTCGTTTCATCCTCCCACGCCCCCACCCACCATGCTCAGGAGCCACAGGGGTGGTGGGAGGATATACGCAACCCCAGCCTCGCGTTAATGGCACTCTCAAGACCATGCGATTGCCTGCAAGGCAGGAGCTACTTGACCCTAGCCTAGCTCACAAGAGAGACCAGCCGATTGACCTGACCGAGTCGAGATCAGGCCACCCGTCTTGCTGGAATAGAGGACCAAAGAGGCGTGTTGCTAGCCGCAGGGCGTACTCATACACGGCATCGCTCAACCTCCAGGACTCCCGTCTCCCAGCGCACAGGGGCACCACGCACGGCAAACACGTGGGTAGGTGTGGCCCCCTTGGGGGGAGGACCAGGGGGGGTGCGACCCCACCTACTAGGTCAGCACCTAGGAACACTTAGTCATCCCTCCTCAGAGAGCCCGCCGCTAGAAGGTCACCTCAACGGGACAGAGAGACTGGCCAAATCCAGAGCGGGCTTGTCCAAGAAAGGAGTTCAAGCCCCCGCGCCACGACAAGGTGGTTCCTTGGCGGGGGAGAGACGTTCTAGAACACTATATCCAGTAGATGTGTCATGGCAGCAAGGGAGAGTGGAAGAGTTAAGACTTCACTCTTCTCACTCAAACTTTACAGTTCAAGCATTAATTCAGTGATGACAAAGAATAAGCTTACTCAGTTTACTCACAAAAAGTTTGTTTACTGAGAATAGACTAATTAACAATATTCGTACCCACTCTCACCAGCCCATACCTGCTTGCTGATATTGAGGAAACAGTCTTAGATATACATATACCCTATATAATTTAAGATATACCCAGTATACCTCATATATACCCAATATACTTAAGATATACTTCATATAGCCTCCTAAGAATATATGGATATATTTAGATATATGTATATAACTTAATGTATGTGAATAGATTTAGCTACATGATATATTCCAGTTTAGATATATATAATTTTATAAGAACTAATTTAAATTTAATTTGATATGAGGTAATAGAAGTGTCTTACATAACCTATATTCTTGCCTTACAGTGGTTCCAAGAGAATAGCGCAAACATAGTGATAAAGCCTTGTTTTGATTTTCCAGTGTTTTACCATCTCTGCTACGAGGGTTCAGTTGACCTGGCAGCCATCACAGATCTGAATGACCGACTTGCCCTAGAGGTCCAGATCACCGAATTCGGACAAGTGCCAAAACAGCTGTTCTCAAAGCCTCATCCCCAGAGATCACGGTCCTTTGGGGTTTATGACTCAATGTACTTGAGTAACGGAATCTCGGAAAGCAGTATTTGCAACGAGGTGGAGGAAGAGAGACTGAGAGCAAATAGTGGGGGTAAGTAGTAAACAGGGAGCTAACAGTGGAAGTTAGTAGTTAACAGGGAACTAACCACTAACAGTAGAGGTAAGTAGTTAACATTTGTACAGTTAATCCTAGGGGATTCAATTTTACATATGGTGATGCAAAGGTTCTACAAGTATAAGGGTCCTATACAAAGGTATTTAATGGATATTGATAAAACAATGGCATTATAACTGGTTTAGGAGTAGTTTTTACCTGAAGTATTGAAGCTTGAGGGATAAACAAATATTGAGGATGATTTAGTACCCTTGAGAAGAAGAAACAAAATGTATATGTATTATATATATATTTATATATATATATATATATATATATATATATATATATATATATATATATATATATATATATATATATATATATATATATATATATACATATATACATATATACATATATACATATATATATATATATATATATATATATATATATATATATATATATATATATATATATATATATATATATATGTATATATATATATATATATACATATATGTATAATATATATATATATATATATATATATATATATATATATTATATATATATACATATATACATATATACATATATATATATATATATATATATATATATATATATATATATATATATATAAATGTATATAGAGATATATATAATAATTTTATTAATGCAAATAGAAATACCATGGTAAATCATAGTATTGAAAAACCTCTTTACACATTCTCAGAGAGTAACGAGAATAAAGTCGTCAATCCTGGCTCCACCAATCTCTGGCAGCGTCTGGCTGAGCTCAGATTACTGCGGGAGTGTAGGGCTCACAGGGAAGCCATCACAGGGGTTATCTTCACAACAGACAGCCAGAACATCCTCTCAGTCGGCCAGGATGCATTGCTGAAGATGTACACTCTGCCAAAATTAAATCAGGTTGGATGTGTGATTGATAGTAATCTTGGCCCTGATTAGTATTATATAATGGGTGATGTTCA
>NW_028234436.1:18432568-18435068 GCF_977035675.1 Penaeus japonicus
GAGTGATGATGACAACTGCAGTCATAATTACTATAATTCCCATGATATTAGGCAAAATAGGTTTCACCAAACATCCAAAACCTAGATGGCACCACTTGAATGGCACCCATCCACTTTCTCTAGCAAGCACTATCTTTATAGAGTGATGGCACACAGCAAGTTGCCAACCTCTTGCTCTAAAGTACCACAGATGAAGGATGAGTGATGGCACACAGCAAGTTGCCAACCTCTTGCTCTAAAGTACCACAGATGAAGGATGTGCAGGCAGAACGGGAAGAGGAAGGTGACTCAAACTGTGCTCAATGTCTACATTGTACCCCTGTTACAGTAGGGATGCTTTTTATTGTGGCACTCACAGTCATAAGCACGTTTCCTTCCTCTTCCCTATCTCTTCATGTTATCTTCATTTTGGATGGTTACATGTTTTGTATTTGTTCATAGCAGTACACAAATACAAAAAAATAGAATTTCTATTTGTCCTCCCATAAAACAACAATACTTCTATTACACTGAGTATAAAAAAAATAATAAGCTGATATGGACCCTAAGCTACAATTTTAGTCAACTGCAGTATTGATAGAGCCTGTGATATGACAGACATATGTCAATAAATACATTAACCCACTCATGACAGGGGCATTCCAGCCTTGCATGTTACAATGCTGGGGCTCTCGAACACATAGGCCTAAATCAGTTAAATAAACGACACCGTATGGCGTCACCCAGCGAACGGGCCTAGAATACGCGGTACTGTAGTGTACCACCCGTCCAGAGAGGGTTAAAACACACAAAAATTAAAACACAAAAGTGGCTCTAGCTTTATAACAAGTAACTACAAGAGAGTAGGAAAAATCAAGGTATGTTGCATGATACTGTATTGAAATAAAACCCATCCTGGAGACTGGGCAAGCGAATCTATCCCCTGTCCGCAACGGGCAATCACTATCTATTCTTACTGAATCAACACTAAAAATGAGTTATAATATTTGGAATCAGCAGATTAAAAGCTACTCTATGAGACTTGAAAGCAATTGGAATCTGCAGATCAAAAGCTACTCTATGAGACTTGAAAGCATTACTATAATTTTCAGGCTGCCTGTGAAATTTTGGTACAGGTTACCCATGACAAAAAATAGTATGTGTGTCCTTTTTGGGTTAAAGAATATGATGTGTAGATACTCTGTATGTCACAAGGGCTTGGCACTGATTGCACATTATTCTTACAGATGCGTTGCGTGGGAAGGACGGCTGGTGATAGGTGGAAGCGTCAGTGGGGACGTCATTATGTTTGACATGGGAACTGGGGCTGTGATCAAGAGGCTGACTTCTCACACTGGTTTGTGTTCTTGTTGTATTCTATTGTTATGAATGATGCAATAGTTGTGAGGTATGATTTGATATTTTCAGATTTGTTTTTGTTAGAATGCTTTAGTCATCGAAATTCATTTTTTCTCATTGTGGTATGGATTGATAAAAAGGTGAATTAAAAAAAATATCCATAATATGGTACTGGGCACATGTGAGTAAAAGATTCATCAAAGTATATAAAATTATTGAGAAAATAACATGGAATATAATTTATTCAAGGAATGTGTATCATAAAAAGCATTTACCTATATATATGTGTGGCATAAAGATTGACACTTAGTTATCACATGCTACTCAGATACATTTATTAAAAGAGAATAGATGAACCCTTTGAATGGTAGATTGATATCCAGACAATAAAGACAGGCAGACCTTTCATATTGCTTAGTGCTTTGTGTACAAAACTTAGATCTAGTGAACCCACTAGCAGCAGATGGCATGATTTGCTGCAAAGGCAGAGTCGGTCATAGATGCGGATGGCACCGTGCCAGACAATGTAAACCAGCCATCCTACTGCAGAAATATTTATTTAAAACCACGACCAGTGGTTAAGGGCACAACAAATGAGCAGAATATTATAGAGGCCTGCTATTGGCCCTCCAGTGTTGTTTCAGTCCTATTTTCACATTTTAATGTGTGTCTGGTAGAATTGCTCCACCCACACTCCCCACCCCATATCTCCACACTTAATCTCTCTTACGCGACTCCACCTGCCTTTTCATCCCACCCTTCACATCTCTCTTCCCACTCACACATTTTTTTCCACCTTTAACCCATTCACGCCGGATGATGTGCTGACACATTTCATGGTTTTTGCGTCAGATGCCAGCAACAAGATATTTGGTCAAGGCCAAAGCGTGCGTACAGCCCAGGCTCACGGCTAGTGCACCCGAAAACCCCGGCATTGTGACCATTCAAAGCCAGAATTGCCCCGGCGTGAATGGATTAAGTGACTATGCGATGCTATGCTTTGTCATTTTGCTACTTGGCAACCATTTGACATGCTAGTGAAATAAATTTCTTCAAACTTCACAGGTCAAATCTTCTATTCATATAATATAAAGATTCAATTATCATTGTGGCTATTGGACAATGATTTGCGGTTTTTGGGAGTCTATTGTGATCATGAATT
>NW_028234436.1:18465068-18472568 GCF_977035675.1 Penaeus japonicus
AGATATTTCGTTTAAGGCCGTTTTTTCTTTCTGCACTAACTCAGATCATAATTTTTGAGCAAAAAAGAGGCAAATAGTCTTATTTCATCTAAAAGACAACGATTAGGATGTATCTGATCCAAAGACAGGGGAATACGACAAGAAAGGTCTCAGTATTTACAAAACGAACCTTATTTTGGAGTGTTATAACGCGAATATGAGATCGAAATTCTTTTTTTTTTAATAAATTGAGACCAGTACGCCCTTCATATATCAAAAATTACGCCCCGAATAGAGCAGAAAGACCGTACCTCTTTTCACCAGAAGATTTTCAAATATTCTCACTCCTTTATGTCATAAAACAAACGGATGAAAATGAAGCTTTGGCATCTCCATTCGGTGAGGATAACGGATGTAAAGTAGAAATCGCAAATTCATCTTGTATTTAGGACGAACCTCATGTAATATCAGTGATGATGATGATGATAATGACAATGGTGATGATAACAGCAAAAGGAGCGATAAGAACAATAACAAGAACATAATAACAATAAGATGATAGTTACTAAGGAATACCGAGCAACGAAATTTGTGCTTCCTAAAAAAAGATATACATGAAACACCGTTGAAACAATACATATTTTGGATATTCTTAAAAAAAAAAGAGAGAAAAAAAAGGGGGAAAAAAAGGCGTGTCTTCCTTCCAAATGTACGAGATGCTTAACATTGTCTATAGAACTTTCAGAGGAAAAAAATATATCTAAGCTACGCTCAGATTATATTTTTCTCTAGAATAGCCTCGTGTTTTGCCAGCAAAGTCAAGGAAACTGTGCATATATATGTATATATATATATATATATATATATATATATATATATATATATATATATATATATACATATTTATATATATGTGCATACATACATATTATATATATAAATATATATATATATTATATATATATATATATATATATATATATATATATAAAATATATATTATATATATATATATATATAACATACACACACACACACACACACACACACACACACACACACACACACACACATATATATATATTTATATATGTATATATATGTATATATATATATATATATATATATATATATATATATATATATATATATATATTCGTAATATAAAAAAAATCATCCCGAGTTGTCAGCTGTGTCGTCATCTACAGAAACATGTTTTAATCAAGAATATTCTAATGGCGTAATATTCCTTTGAAGTCTCCGAGTCTCTTTCAACCAATATCTATTAACATTTTTTTTTTCCTATTCTAATATTGACGTAAAACCTGAGTTGGATTGCGAAAAAAACGAAAAATTGCCTATGAATAAAGACTTCGATTTTTGAAGTTATTCGTGGTGTTTGACAGAGAAAAGGCTCCACTTATTTTGTTTATTTTATCTCTTGATTAATGATGATGCTGATGATCATTATCCGTATTACTATCATTATTATTGATGTTATTGTTATTATGATCATCATCGTTATCATCATCATTATCATTATTAGTAATAGCATTACTATTACTATCATTATCATTTAGGAAATCTGTTGTTTTAACATCATTGCCATTATCATCATCATTATCAATATTATCGTTATTATCAATATCATCACCATCTTTATTATATTTGTCATCATTTGTCAGGAAACGCACTGATAAAATCAAGAAAACCTGACAAAGAAGAAGAAGAAGAAGAAGAAGAAGAAGAAGAAAAAACAAAGAAAAAAAAAAACGAAAAAAAAAAAACGAAAAAAAAAAAAAAAAGAGAATTTAAGGAATTTGCAGTGAAATCTGATGTTGCGACCTGCACTTCAAGGTTATTCTTGCACAATGCATGGGACAGAACGTAATTAATCTACCACTGTGAGTAGTAAAAATAACAATATGTCTTGCACTATATATAATCCATTCTACAACTCACTCACACTTGTATATGTACTCAGACCTCGATTAATAAAATCTGTATATAAAATGGGTTATGATAGATAGTGTTCTTGGCTGATAATGTGTCCCTATTCACGAAATTTCCCTACATCGAACAAATGCTACGAAAAAGGCAGATTAAAAAAAAAAAGTTATCTATGTATTTATTTTTGACAGAAAAAGGAAAGAATAATTTACATACATCAAGAAAATCGGAAAAAAAAATCAAAGACTGAGTAAAAAAAGTTAACAAGTTTTTAATCATATAGTTACAGATTTACTTCACATGTGGTTTACCTTAACACAATAGTCCTTGACATCCCTCCAAGAAGCATTAGAACTTTGTTTTTTTCTTAAAGAAGAAGAAGAAGAAGAAAAAAAAAATACTTTCTACCTTTCTGCTAAGCTAATGAAAAGATTTATATATATTACTCAATAAATATATGAAAATAAATAACTGAAAAGCAACCGACTGCTGGTCCCCACATTAGTTCAAAATTGATTATAGACTTGTTTGGAAGTACTTGTTTGACGATGATTTTTAATTGCTGTTATTATTATTATTATTTTTATTAATCATTTTTGTGATAATAAAATATTGAAGAAGGGAGTGAGAGGGGGAGGAGGAGAGAGTGAATATACATATAGCACAGACAAAACTTCATACACAGAATACACGTATTTCCATACATATTCCTGAAAACACACACACACACACACATATGTATGTGTTTGTGTGTGTGTATGTGTGAATGTGTGTGTGAGTGTGTATATGTGTGTGTGTGCGCGCGCGCGTGTGTGTGTGTGTGCAAGTATACAGTTGAGAATATATTTCCCCATGCGAATCCACGTATCTGCATTTCGTCATGCATAACCGCATTGTAACCGACCGCACGAGGAGGAAGGAAGGGTGTCATGCAGTGCCTTTCCCCGGCCGTCCCTCGCTCGTCGCCGCTGTCGTGTAACTCGGCAACGATGACGGCCATGTTTGTTCGGCTTTAAATACTGACACAGCATTCAGAGTGGCAGTTAATTCACATGTCGTCTTGGGAGGTCACGCAACATTTACATGTGAACGGTTTAATTTATCTCATTTACTTGCGTGAGATTTTGATGCTTCTAAGTGATGTGAGAGGTCGCTATTATCTTCTTTTATCAGTATTATTTGTATCGTTATCATTATTATTACTATTATCATTATTCTTATTGATGTTATTGTCATTATCATCGTTTTCAGTGTTATCGTTTTTATTTGTATCATTATTTTTACCTTTATCTTTATAGTCATTATTATTATCGTAAACATCATTATTATCATAATCATCATCATCATCATTATTAACAGTTTGTTCTCTTTGGATATTTAGTTTCTGGTTATGTTACTAATTATGGAGTGTTTATTTGAGCGTTAATAATTTAGAAGAACACAATCACACACACACACACACAGACAGGCAAACACACACACACACACACACAAACACACACACACACACACACACACACACACACTCAGTCATCTATCACAAGTCAAAGCGATTGAAGCAGACTCTTTGTACACTGAATGAAGTCTCAGTATCTTAGACACGCAACATCGAATTACACATGTAATATGGTACAAAAAGATTACAACCCCCCCCCCGCCCCCCGAAAAAAACGACAGCAAAACAACAACAACAACAATAAAAGGAAAATCAGTGACTCTGAAAGGCTGTGAAGAGGGTGTTAGATCCCATATTCGCATCTAACAAAGATATTCATGCAATCACACACACCTAACTTCCATTCCTAGATACTCGATAACATGCACATACATGCCAATAAACCCATCATGGCCTTAGAAAGCGTAAAAAAAGGAACATTTCGTGCCACGCCTAAAAGGGCTGTAATTACTCCATAGTCTGAGGGAAGAGAACAGCATGGACCCGACTCAGCCCTTCGTCAGCGCATGCGTCGTTCAACTGCCT
Source organism: Penaeus japonicus (assembly GCF_977035675.1). Lineage (NCBI taxonomy): Eukaryota > Metazoa > Arthropoda > Malacostraca > Decapoda > Penaeidae > Penaeus > Penaeus japonicus. The sequence goes on from NW_028234436.1 coordinate 18,468,979, forward strand.
TTCCTGAGGGAGAACAAAGACATTTTCATAGGATTGAGATACTTTATGAGGACTGGTTTTGGTAGCAATGGCATGTTTCGCTTGGTGTGTAATGTAAACGTGTACATACACACACACATATACAAAGACACAAATACACACACAAACAGACACACACACACACACACACAAACAAAGACAAACACACACACACAAACAAACACACACACACACAAACACACACACACGCACAAACACACACACACAAAGACACACACACACACACACACACGCACACACACACAAACAAATTAACAAACACACACACACACGAGCCCCTTGATATTGAATAAAGAACCGGTAGTTGTACTGTATTGTGGTATTTTTTTTTACTACTTTTACTATCAATATTCAGTAGAAGCATCTGGAGGAGATGAAGACGATGGATGATGCTGAAGGTGATGATGATGATGAAAATGATGAGGATGAGGATGAAAATAATGATGATAGTGATGATGAAAATTGGGATAATGGTGATACGGATTATGACGATGATAATTATAACAATGATTATAATGATGATAAGGATAACAATAGTAATGATAATGATGATAATAAGGATGATAATAATGATAATGATGATGATAATAATAATGATAACGGTGATAATGATGATAACAATGATAATAATAGTGATAATAATGATAATTATGATAATGATGATAGTGACAATAATGATGACAGCAATAATGATAAAAAAATGATGATATTGATAATGATATAATAATGATAACCACAATAATGTAAAAAAAAATCATAATGAGATATCAAGAGAGAAAGAGAGAGAGAGAGAGATAGAGAGAGAGAGAGAGAGAGAGAGAGAGAGAGAGAGAGAGAGAGAGAGAAAGAGAAAATAGAAAACCTACATTAAAGCAATGCCAAAAGCAATAACAACACTCGCCCCAAGGTACCTCTCAACCATTTCTTGCCCTTCGTAATAAAGCGATGAGTCGATTCAACGAAATCTCACGCCCACTCTGGTTAAATCTCTTGCTGAATTTCACAGGAGGATCGCCTCTGTGGACAGAAGACGTGCTGCTAAATCCTTCTAAAATTTAATCCTTAGGGAGTCATTATTTATCATGGCTGTAGGGACGTGAGTCACGGTATGGTCTAAAGAGGTGGTTCGAAGAGCGGTCATAAAGAGTCGGGGAAAGAAAGGAAAAGGGGACATTTTGGAGATAAAGATTGTAAGAAGGGAAAGAAAGGAAGATTAGATTTAAGAAGGTAGGAACAGAGAGAGAGGAATAAAATCAGGAAAGTCTGTAAAAAAGGAATAGGTTGAAAAGCGTAGAAGTAAGAGGAAAGGTAGAAACGAGAGAGAAAGAAAAAAAAAAATGAAAATCTGAAAAAAGAACAGAAAAACATAGCATTAAGAAAGAAGTAGAAAAAGAAAGAGGAAAAAAATAAAATGATAAAATTTGAAAAGTAAAAAGAAAGAAAAACAGAATTAAGATGAAAAGCAGAAAACAGAGAAAAAAATGAAAATCTGAAAAAAAGAAAAGAAAGAGAAATATAAAATCAAGAAGGAAGGTAGAAAAAAGAGAGAAAAATGAAATAATGAAAATCTGAAAAAATGAAAAGAAAAAACAGAATTATGAAGGAAGCTAGAAGAGATAGAGAGAGAGAGAGAAAGAGAGAGAGAGAGAGAGAGAGAGAGAGAGAGAGAGAGAGAGAGAGAGAGAGAGAGAGAGAGAAAAACAATAAAAATCTGAAAAAAGTAAAAAGAAAAAAAAAAAGCATAGAATTAAGAAGAAAGAAAAGAAAAAAAAGACAGAGATAAATAATGAAAATCTGAAATAAGGGAAAAGAAGAAGAAGAAAAAAATCGTATTAGGAAGAAAGCTAACGTCCTTAAAGTTAACGCCTTATTCGAAAAGATGGAGATGTCAAATTTTCTCGCAAGTTGATATAGCGAAGATGATGATATTAGTCAAACAGGACACGTCGACCACGGAATGAACATCAGATTTTGCTATTATATTTTAATCAAACGCGTAAAAGACAATTCCGCCAATTTAACAATGCAGCGTTAGGCAAGACTCAAGTTAGGTAACCAGAAAACAAAAGAAAAGTGATGATCCTATCAATAAAGATCAACCGGTATATTGATAAATACATAATGATAATGAATTTCCAAAGATGATAATTATTATATATCAGTGACAAAAAACCAACCGTGGTTCAGTTTGGGAACACGAACGCTCCATCTCTGTACTGAAAGGTAACCCACAATGCCATTGCGTAATAATATCCATAAGTTAGATCTCATTGCTAATAATACAAGAGTCCGGTCATATATCGAGTCACATACGATTGAAACTTACGACTGGGGTGTAATTAATACCTTTCCATATTCTTCATCCGAATTACATACTCCCTCAAGCTTATAAAACGCATATGTACTAACCGAAGAGCTAACGGACCATCTGGCATCTGTGGCCTATCGCTCGTTATCCGCATAATAGACAATGCCGCGACCTTGGATGGTTTGAAAAATGAAGCTACCTGCATGACGTGATGTTCATGTTCTCCTCCGTCGCGATGTGTGTACCTTCCAGTATTTTCCTTTTTATGTTTGTACAACCCTTCATGGATAATTTAGGCTCGTTTCCAGTCTAGCAGATGTCCCGCTTCAGCTACGTGAACCATCATGGCGTTAGAAATTGTTTGTTCGCTGGTTCTGGTACTAAAGCCAAGCGCTAGACGGTATGCACTATGGGGCGCTCTATGGGTTGTTTGTAAGCAGATTTTTGTCTCGTATTCGATTCCCTACTTTCGTGCCAGTTTGATATGGCGATTTTGATAGTGTTGCCGATATATCTGTTGACCGTCTCGGAGATGTTGCACTGAGGTAGTACTTAAGAAAAAACAAAAAAAACAACAACAGGGGAGGTAAGGATTCGGTTACTAACCTCGTTATAATGAACACCACCTTCTTTCAGTCTCAATTGTACCTTTATCTATTTTTTTCAACACTGACTCTGCTCACTTGCAACCCATTAATGGAATACGACAACGTGGATAGTAGCATCCGATTTTACACTCTAGATATCCAGTAACGTAGTTTATTAAGAAAAAAAAAACGAATTTAATGCACAGTGCAGGCTACATGATCATATCCGCAATAAATAACTCTTACCAAGAATACATATTGATGTGATATTAAGTTTCCCGTTATTGCAACATAATTCGGCAAGTATCGCGTATATATTTAATACCATCAGTATTCATCTCTGTACTGAGTGATGAAATGAGTAACGTAACACTTCAATGAGAGACTGTGATGAGTCATACAGAAGATTGATGCACTTTCCATCTTTATATGGCTGAGAGATTTTTCGAAATTAGCGTGAAAAGGAAATGTAAGTCATGGCTTTAATCCTATGAGAAAGGGGGGAGGGAGGAGGGAGGGGAGGGGGTAGGAGGGAGGAGGGAGGGAGGAGGGAGGAGAGGGGGTAGGAGGGAGGAGGGAGGAGAGGGGGTAGAAGGGAGGAGGGACGGTAGGAGGGTGGAGGGAGGGCAGGAGGGAGGAGGGAGGGGAGGGCAGGA
>NW_028234436.1:18475068-18477568 GCF_977035675.1 Penaeus japonicus
AGAAGAAGAAGAAGAAGAAAGAAGAAGAAAAAAAAAGAAGAAAAAGAAGAATAAGAATAAGAAGAAGAAGAAGAAAAAAAAGAAGAAGAAGAAAGAAGAAAAAGAAAAAGAAAAAAAAAAAAGAGAGAGAGAAAAAACAACAACAACAACAGACTGACAAATACAAGAAGTGGACCATGTTTACCTCAATTAGTCAACTTTGACATCGTTTTGCCATAAGAAAACTTGGCGACGAGTTTGACCAAAGCTCCGATAGAGCAATTATAAACCCCATTGTAACCCATTCTTTCCCTTTCCGTAAGCCGTTCCATGTGCTCGAGTACCGTGCGTCAGACATTGCTAAATACGGTACTTCAGATCAGTGCTATTCGAAGTACTGTGCGCGAGGTACAAAATGCAGAGAGTTTTCCAGAAAGAAAGACGCAGTTGACAATGAAACGTGATATTACTTGTTTAGAAAATATGCACGAAAAAAGTTAACTTTCATTATATCCATTATATTAATTTCGATATAATTGGTATTACTCGGCATGTTCAGTAATCTTTTCTGTGTCAACTAATTGTGATAAAATCCATTATTTGGTATTTGAATGTTAATTAATGGTACACCGCATCCATCAGATCAGATATGAACTTTCTATTAATTCAAATGATCAAAATATAATGCTAAATTTCATATCGTCTATCACTTTGTTATTTTCCATGTGACATTGTAACATCTATGTAGTTCCACATGTTGCCACACACGATATTTACAAATAATATAACTGCGATGAATCTATTGCATGATTTATGATATTTGCAGGAGGATGTCCTCAAGTAAATTCAATATATAAAACACTCTTCAACGATATTCACGATATTATCAAGACAAATGTATTTAGTATCAAATGATATGTATAATATGACTATATTGCTGCTGAAGTCTGCTCCTTTGGGTGATTTTATTACACAGAGGGCAATGAGGAGCATGTCATCCAGACCCACAGCCGTGTGTATGTGTTTGTGTGTCTGTGCTTGAGTTTATGGTGAAAATTATAATCCTCTTGATTTTCAAATAAAACAATGTTTCAGCAGCCTTGTATATATGTTTTACTTACGATAAAGACGAAAGATCAATGTTAATATCACAGCCATATCTAAATAACAAGGAAATGGTATAGTACGGACAACATAGACATCATTCTAAGTACCATTAATATACAACAGGAACACACATCATAAACGAGAAGAATGCACTCTAGTCGACTCATAGACGCTAGCCCTATAAATCTAGCTTCAACCTCAATTCCTTTGAATTTTCCTGAAGGAGACCCAACCGCCATTGGCTCACGTTCTTCCGCTGTCTTGGAATCGCGTAAAGCCCCGTTGCCTGTCAATTACGACCTTATCTCCTCGGCGCAGGTCCCTTTGCCGTTACCGAAGTGCCGTGACACTGACGCAGACGGTCCCGCGCTTCCACCTCGATCTAGCTTCTACTTCCCTTTGACGGTTTCCAGGTCGTATTTTCGTCTCAAGGTCACCGGCACAGAAGTGGTCTCCTGTTGGTGTGAATCCTACTCGTTAGAATCAGATTTTTGATAGTTTATCGTCGGAGGATATTGTGATAGAAGGTAAGCAGCCTATTTGTGATAATTGTTTCGAGCAGAGATCTTTGAGTGTGTATGTATTCTTCCGCGCTCTTGTTGATTTGTTAGTCGGGATACATCGAGACTCCTCTTGTTTCTTTTACTTGGGGTTCAGGTCTCACTTCCATGTGTGATTGTTGTAGATTTCCTGCATTTATGTATTTTTTTGTTCACAATTCTTGGGTTCATATGCATATGCTACATCTAATCAATACAAAGGACTTTGTATTAACGTTATCATTTATTATACAACGAGTGATTAATTTGGATTTTTCAAGAAGGCCATTGTCAATGTTTCTTTTTTTTTTTTTTCTTTTTTACTTGTTTCCATACCCTGTTCTTCACTTGCTTCGCATAATAAGGTAAGCAGTGTCTGTAGCTTGACTTCTGAGTCGGTATTCTTTGAACTCTCACTGCTCTTAAGATCACTACCAAATGAAAATAGATCTGGTGACATTACGCAAGCTAATTCCTCGTCTGATAGTTTTCCAAGTAGTTAATTGACCTGCCAGCGATTCATATCTCTTGAAGTATCCTTATAAGCTGATCTTATTTCAAGTGGCTAATGAAACACAGGGAAAATGTCGTATTGCATTGCTGTTGACTCTTCGGCAAGCATGTGCATGAAAAGACTCGCATTCTCTGTTCCCGTTTTCTTCGATAAATCCGTATTGCTCTTCAGGCTAATTTTGTGACATAGCTCATTAGAGTTCTCGTTCTGTGCTAAGTGGTCTTTGAGCTGGTCTTTTTCGACTTTTTATTTTTCAATGTGTAGAGATAAATGAAGAAATAAATGAATACATATATAAATATATATATATATATATATATATATATATATATATATATATATATATACACTGTATATATAT
>NW_028234436.1:18480068-18485068 GCF_977035675.1 Penaeus japonicus
CGAGCAGGGAGTGAGCATCTAGTCCCATCACGACTGGGGGAGCGAACCTGTGAGCACGAGCAGTGAAGTCAGCGAGCAGAGAGTGAGCATCTACCCCCATCACTATTGGGGGAGCGAACCTGTGAGCACGAGCAGTGAAGTCAGCGAGCAGAGAGTGAGCATCTAGTCCCGTCACGATTGGGGGAGTGAACCAGTGAGCACGAGCAGCGAAGTCAGCGAGCAGAGAGTGAGCATCTGTCTCATCACGATTGGGGGAGTGAACCTGTGAGCACGAGCAGTGAAGTCAGCGAGCAGAGAGTGAGCATCTAGTCCCGTCACGATTGGGGGAGCGAACCTGTGAGCACGAGCAGTGAAGTCAGTGAGCAGAGAGTAGTGAACCAGTGAGCTCGAGCAGTGAAGTCAGCGAGCAGAGAGTGAGCTTCTAGTCCCGTCACGATTGGGGGAGCGAACCTGTGAGCACGAGCAGTGAAGTCAGCGAGCAGGGAGTGAGCATCTAGTCCCATCACGACTGGGGGAGCGAACCTGTGAGCACGAGCAGTGAAGTCAGCGAGCAGAGAGTGAGCATCTAGTCCCATCACGACTGGGGGAGCGAACCTGTGAGCACGAGCAGTGAAGTCAGCGAGCAGAGAGTGAGCATCTAGTCCCGTCACGATTGGGGGAGCGAACCTGTGAGCACGAGCATGAAGTCAGCGAGCAGAGAGTGAGCATCTAGTCCCGTCACGATTGGGGGAGTGAACCAGTGAGCACGAGCAGCGAAGTCAGCGAGCAGAGAGTGAGCATCTACCCCCATCACTATTGGGGGAGCGAACCTGTGAGCACGAGCAGTGAAGTCAGCGAGCAGGGAGTGAGCATCTAGTCCCATCACGACTGGGGGAGCGAACCTGTGAGCACGAGCAGTGAAGTCAGCGAGCAGAGAGTGAGCATCTAGTCCCGTCACGATTGGGGGAGCGAACCAGTGAGCACGAGCAGCGAAGTCAGCGAGCAGAGAGTGAGCATCTACCCCCATCACTATTGGGGGAGCGAACCTGTGAGCACGAGCAGTGAAGTCAGCGAGGAGGGAGTGAGCATCTAGTCCCATCACGATTGGGGGAGCGAACCAGTGAGCACGAGCAGTGAAGTCAGTGAGCAGAGAGTGAGCATCTACTCCCATCACTATTGGGGGAGCGAACCTGTGAGCACGAGCAGTGAAGTCAGCGAGCAAAGAGTGAGCATTTAGTCCCGTCACGATTGGGAGAGTGAACCTGTGAGCACGAGCAGTGAAGTCAGCGAGCAGAGAGTGAGCATCTGTCTCATCACGATTGGGGGAGTGAACCTGTGAGCACGAGCAGTGAAGTCAGCGAGCAGAGAGTGAGCATCTAGTCCCGTCACGATTGGGGGAGCGAACCTGTGAGCACGAGCAGTGAAGTCAGCGAGCAGAGAGTGAGCATCTAGTCCCGTCACGATTGGGGGAGCGAACCTGTGAGCACGAGCAGTGAAGTCAGCGAGCAGAGAAGGGAAGTGGGATGAAAGGCATGCTTGGTTAATGGATCGATGATGAGGAAGGTTATTATAATTGATCGTCATCATCCCCATTTTTGTTATTATAATCCTGGTTAGCGTAGTCATCTTTGTCATCATCCTCACCCTCGTCCTTGTCCTCATCCTCATCATCATCCTCATAGTCATCATCACCATCACGATTATCACCACTATCATCACCATTCCTATTCCCATTCCCATCCTCACCACCATCATCATCATCACTACTGCTAATATCATTAAGATTACTATCCTTTCTATTCACTCCCATCATCATTCTCCTCCTCATCACTATTATCAAAACTATCACAAACTTGACATCAATATAACGCCAATTCCAAGTCGATTTAATTACAGACAAATTCATTCTCTTATCACGAATTAAAAAAAAAGAAAAAAAGAAAAGTATATAAGGATTAAAAAGAAACCAATTATGCGCCCCTTACTGCTTATATTTTTGCTATACGAAGCAATATCAAACAAAGTTGTGCAATATTCCGTACAGAGTCTTGCAAACTAAAGCGTGTCATATTAAGGCAAGGGGAGTGAGGCTACACCGTACCTTGGCTTAATGGAGAAGCTGCGTCTAGACCCTTTGACCAAGTACATAGCAGACGCAGGGACACACGCTCGCATGATAAAGGGCTATGGGGAGCTAGATGATGCTAGGTAGATGCGTATGCGTACACACACACTCACACTCACACATAAACACATACACACACACACACACACACACACACACACTCACACACACACACACATAAACACATACATGCACAATTTACACATACACACACACATAAACACATACAGACACAACTTACACACACACAGATACACACATATATACACACATACACAAAAAGATAAAAAGATATATAAACGACTCATTTACAGATATCATTACTAACAAGATAATTTTATACTTTCAATATCGAAATCAGTATAATTTTTTTTAGCATTATTCAATGAAATATTGAAGAAAAAAAACAAACATACCATTTACAAAAACATAAATAAGCTTTTTCATTACTTAATTCAAAACCTTTTTTCATATCTAATTAATTGGTTTGAATATTAATATTATCTATCTATATCCATATGATTTCTCCTATAAGCAACGAAGCAATGGACATGCCGTAGCCATCGTATTTATCAAAAGCCATACCTGTAAGGCACGTACATTCAAGCATGATGAATAACAACAATAATACTCAATAATACTCAACAACACGAATAAGTATATATTGTACATATATTGGCATCACTATAAGCGGTCATTGCTCACAACTTTTGATATATATCTAAGTTTCTATTTAAGTATTACCAGCTTTGATTTACGGTTTACAGAGATCTAAGTGACTGAAGTAAATGATTTACAGAGATATTAGTAACTGAAGTAAATGATTTACAGAGATCTAAGTGACTGAAGTAAATGATTTACAGAGATGTAAGTGTCGGAAGTAAATGATTTACAGAGATGTAAGTGTCGGAAGTAAATGATTTACAGAGATCTAAATAACTGAAGTAAATGATTTATAGATATCTAGCGGTGGAGAAAGATAGTGCACTTACAAGATGCATAATATTCATTATAATTAAATATTGATTACTTCTGGGACAATGATAATGAGGAGGAATATACATCTGACAAAAAAGGAGGATACACAATGAGGTTTGTGATATACATGAGGATGATAATGGTGGTTGTGACGATAGTGGTTGTGGTGAGATACTCATGCCAAGGATAACAATATCAATGATGATGATGAGGAGGAGGTTGAGGATGATGATGATGATGACGATGACGATGATGATGAGTATGAGGGTGATGTTGACGTTGATAGTAAAGGTGATGATGATGATGATGATGATGATGATAATGATGATGATGATGATGATGATAATGATGATGAGGATGACGATGACGATGAGGATGATGTTGACGTTGATAGTGAAGGTGATGATGATGATGATGATGATAATGATGATGATGATGATAATGAGGATGAGGATGACGATGACGATGAGGATGATGTTGACGTTGATAGTGAAGGTGATGATGATGATGATAATGATGATGATGATGATAATGAGGATGACGATGACGATGAGGATGATGTTGACGTTGATAGTGAAGGTGATGATGATGATGATAATGATGATGAGGATGACGATGACGATGACGATGAGGATGATGGTGACGTTGATGATGAAGATGATGATGACAATATATAGATATAACAGACAAGAAGAGAATAAAAGAGAAGGAAAACAGATGTACGAATCAAAATCAAACTGAAACGGCAAGAACACCATAGCGGCTCTAAAGAGATATGGTGCTGAGATGGTGAAGTGGAAACCAAGGAAGATTAGAAGGATGAAGAGAATGTTACGTCCAAAAAAGTGGCATCAGTAAGCTTGTTTGTTGCAAGGTCGAGAGGCGGTGGACGATTGCAAAGTGTCGTGCGAATTATTCAGACAGAGTGACGTAGTCTTAGAGCAGTGCTTTTTTTTTTTTTTCATAATGACCCTTCTAGTGGTTGATCCTTACGCCCCCACCCCTCATACTCACATATTCAATCAAATTGTTAAAAAAAATCCTTTCTGAGTCAAAAGGAAAAGGGAGCAATTTTTATTTTTTATTTTCTTTTTTTTTAATTTATTTTTTTATTTTTTTTATTTTTTTTACTAATCAAAGGATGGTATATCAGGAACATCCATTTAAAATCAACACCTCTGAAGAGAATTACGAATATGATATAAAAAAAAAATATATATAAATTTTTCCATCGGGGTCACGTCCTACAGGTTACGAACCTCTGTCTTATATAAAACATTGAACAAAGTCAGGGACATCTATTTATAAACACGGCGGTACAAGAGCAAGCAACACGTAAGAATATCATCGAACAACATACTGAGTAATCAAGAGATTCGCACATTTGTAAAATATGTTGTGAAAAGGAGATAACACAAAATCACATCATACACGAATGTAGCGAATTGATCCATAAAAAAAAAATAAGCGACGTCATTACAGCGTAACACCGAGAGATTTGCAAGAAAGACGAATTACCACAAACTGGAAAGTGGTGCAATGAAGCAATATTCAAGGAGTATGCAGTGGCACTTGAAGGCGTTACTGAAAATGAAAGCAAAATGGTACTGTAGAACTTTGACACACACAAAAGGTTGCATGATCGATTATGCATGACATTGATATCGTTGTTGAGCTTAAAGAAAACAGGATGATGATAATTGCAACAACCGTGCTAGGTGAAACACGAATATAATAGAAAATAGAAAAATCAGAGAGTAGCAAAACTTAAAAAGATGATTAAAGGCCCTTCGAGATATTATGATGATGCCATAGAGAATTTTCTAGAGTAACTTATCATCTGCCTTACCTTTTTTGTATCTCACTAATGTCCTCCATGGATGAACTTAACACGATTGATGGACATGAGATAAGGGAA
>NW_028234436.1:18495068-18497568 GCF_977035675.1 Penaeus japonicus
GGACGGATTTTAGAAGATGCTTAAAACAGGAATAGTCCTGGTTGACCTCACAGCAGCTTATGACACGGTCAACCACCGCAGCCTGCTAATGAAAATGGCCAACATGGGGTTAAATGGACACATGGTTAATGTGCTAAGGAATCTACTCAACAACAGACGATTCTATGTCGAAATGGATGGCAGAAAGAGCAGATGGAGAAGTCAAAAGAACGGACTCCCACAGGGATCAGTGTTGTCTCCTTTGCTTTTCAACATCTACACCAAAGACCAGCCTTCCTATCATCCCAATACAAAACGTTTCATCTATGCTGATGAATTTTGCATTGCCACCCGAACAAAGAAATTTACAGATATTGAGGCGACTTTGACAGAGGCACTCAATGTAACTGGGAGATATTATGAGGACTGTTTACAAAATGCCAACCCAGGGAAATCGAAAGTATGTGTATTTCACTTTAATAACCGAGAGGCCTCCCGAAAGCCTAACATCGATTGGAATGGTAAATCCCTCATTCATGACGAGCAATCCACCTTACCTGATTATAACCCTCGATAGGACGTTCTCACTCAATTCACATATAGAGAAGCTTCGGAAAAAATGTCTTCACGCCTTAATCTTGTATAAAAAAAAAAAAAAAACTGACTGGAACGAAATGGACCTTAAGGACAGCTGCCCTGGCGCTGAACTATTCTACAGCAGAATACTGTGCCCCAGTGAGGTCTCGATCCTCACATGCCAGCAAAATCGACCCAATTGTAAACGAAGCTTGCCGTGTCATAACTGATGCATTGAGACCCACACTAGTGAATTTCGTAAAGACTCTCAAGTATTCCACCTCTAGCCCTGGGAAGAGAAACTACCACCAAAGTGGAAAAACGCATATATATATATATATATATATATATATATATATATATATATATATATTTATATATATATATATATAAATTATATATATATATATTATACAACACACAGCAGCATATACACACATATGCATATATATATATATATAAATAATATACTAAATATTATATATATATATATATATATATATATAATAATAGTATATATAACATAATATATAATATTTATATATATATATAAATATATATATAATATATAGATATAGATAATATATATTCTAATTATTTATATACACTCGCACAACACGCACACACACACACACACACCACACACACACACAGTTCACACACACACACACACACAATATATATATACATACAAACCATATATATATATTATTATAATATATATATATATATATATATGTATATAAATGTTATATAACTATATATAAATATATATATATATATATAATAAATATATATATATATGTATGTATGTATCGACCCCCGGTAAAAAACTCTCCCCTCAATTCCAGAATGAGGGAGCTCACATTGGAAATTAAATCACTAAAAGGCAAATAAAGCAATCGGTTATTGATGGCTTCTTTTCGCTTTTTTCCACCGATGTTTTCATCCGCTACGACTCACCAAAGAAATGGAAAATGGCTAGGTATGTAATTCTCCTAAAATCTGGAAAGACTTAGAGAATCCGAGAGTTACCGCCTATCTCGCTCTTTGTTTCCTTCTCGACATATTTCGAAAAACTGCACCCTTCAACAGACTAGTTCATCGAGGAACACGCTGGGCTTCAGAAAAGGCCGCTCCTCTTGTGGCCAAGCTCTTAATCTTGTCAAGTTTATTGAGGACGGATTTCAGAAGAAGCTTAAAACAGGAATAGTCCTGGTTGACCACACAGCTGCTTATGACACAGTCAACTACCGCAGCCCTGCAAATGAAAATGGCCAACATGGGATAAATGGACACATGTTTAATGTCCTGAGGAATCTACTCAACAACAGACGATTCTATGTCGAAATGGATGGCAGAAAGAGCAGATGGAGAGTCAAGAGAACGAACTCCCACAGGGCCAGTGTGTTGTATCCCTTTGCTTTTCAACATCTACCCAAAGACCAGCCTTCCTATTATCCCAATAAAACCGTTTTTCATCTATGGCTGATGAATTTTGCATTGCCACCCGAACAAAGAAAATTTAAGCAGATTCTTGAGGGGGAGGGGGGAGAGGAGGGGGTAGGAGGGCGACTTTGACCAAGAGGCGCTCAAATGTAAACTGGAGATATTATGAGGACTGTTTACAAAATGCCAACCAGGGAAATCGGAAAGTATGTGTCTTTCACTTTAATAACCGAGAGGGCCTCCCGAATAGCCTAACATCGATTGGAATGGTAAATCCCTCATTCAAGACAGTACAAAAAGGCAATCCACCTTACCTGATTTTAACCCTCGATAGGACGTTCTCACTCAATCAACCTATAAGCAGCTTCGGAAAAAATGTCTTCAAGCCTTAATCTTGTATAAAAAAAAAAAAAAAACTGACTGGAACGAAATGGACCTTAAGGACAGCTGCCCTGGCTCTGAACTATTCTACAGCAAGATACTGTGCCCCAGTGAG
>NW_028234436.1:18522568-18525068 GCF_977035675.1 Penaeus japonicus
AGTGAGCAAAGGAAGAAAGTGAGGAGAGAGCGAATAAGAGAGAATGAGGAAATAATAAAAAAAAGGAGAAAAGGGTTAAAAAATTAAAACATATGGATAGGAACGACGGACGAAAGGAGGAAGGAAGAAAAACAATGAACGAGGGTGAAAGCAAGGACTCAGAGATAACAAAAGAGTGAGGAAAGATGAACCGAAAGAGTGAGAGTTGGTTAAAAAAAAAAAAAAAAAATGAGGAAGGATGAACAGCAAGAGAAAAAAGAAAAGAAAAAAAAGTGAAGCGTAATAAAAAGAAAGAGTAAGACTTGGAAGATAAGAGTAATAAAGAAACAAAAAGGAAGGGTCAGATTAGGAAAGAGAGTGAGAAATGCATAAACAAAAAGAATTAAATTTAGAAAGGAACATTCACAACAGTGACCTAATTCACCAAAAGTTCATGAGGCAACCAAAACATGGACGTTACTGAGAATGACCTAAACATGCAAAAAAAAAAAAAAAAAAAAAAAAAAAAAAAAATATATATATATATATGAAGAATAACCAAAGAAAGGCAGTGAGTGAAATACCGTATACATGATAAAGAACCACAAAGACTATGTTCCAGTAGGCAGCCATAATGTGTATTTATGAACAGCAAGGTAGACAAAAGGTATTCCATTAATTAAGGAAAAATAATGGAAATTGAGATGAAGGAAAGGGTGTAGTTAGGGTGACGATACTTAGGGTGTGAGGAGATGAAAAAGGTGTTTTATTTAAGGATGAGTATAAAGAAAATGGGTGGTTAGTGTTTTTTTTTTTTTTTTTTTTTTTTTTTTTTGTGTGAAAGTGACGGTGACCTGAAAAGGATTTTTTTTCTTCTAAAATCAAATTTGGAATTGGAAGAGATTTCTGAAGACAATGAGCTGTGAATCTGTTGGTGTTCTTCTTCAGGTGTGTTGCATCGATTGCCGTAGATGGATCATGGTGGTGCAATCTCCCTTCATGCTCTCCTGTCTCTTGCAATCTTGCCTATCTGTCTTCCATAACTGACATCCAATTTCCTCGTCATCCAATCTAATATCTTCGATCTTTTGTCTCTCTTGTTCTTTGTCCAGCCGTTTCAGCTTCAATTATATATATTTTTTTTCTATCCCTCTTTCTCTTCTTAACTCATGCCCAATGAAACCCCATTGCCTTCTCTTAAAGTATTCAACAGCTGTCTTTTCATTCCTACCTTGCCCAAAACTTCTTCATTCGATATTCTTTTTTTCTACCCATGATATTATAATTTCCACGTCAAGCCTCTTTTCCAAATTCTTGCTTATCGTCCATGACTCGCGTCCATACAATAGCACTGACCAGATGTAACACTTCAATAAACTCTTTCTAACTTACATATCCTTACTTCCTTACACGCAATACATTCCTCAAATCCATAAATGCTTTCTTTGCTAAACCAATTCAATACTTAATTAAATCCATATCTGAACTACCATCCGATGTTATCCAACTGCCTTAGTACTTGAATCTATCCACTTATTCTATTGGCACCCCATCCATCATCACACGACATTCTGTACCTTCTTGCTGGTAACCATCACATCCGTTGTTTTTATCTTCAAACCGATACACTCGCTTTCCTTTGTTACAATGTCCAACAGTTTATCAAGCTTTTCCTCAGTGTCTGCAATCAAAGCTGTATCTTCTGCGTATTTCATGTTGTTGCAATTTGTTCCCTCCAGTTCGACTCCCACGCATGTCCTGATTTTACTATTAACTTCTTCGATATGCAAGTTGAATAAATCTGGTGATAGAATGCAACCTTGCCGAACTCCTTTCTGTAAGTCTACCCTTTCACCCAATTCTCCCTGAATCCTGATGGCAGCTTTTTGATCATAGTACAAGTTCTTTATTAATCTAAGATCTTTCCCATCAATCTTTAACCTCTTAAGTAAATCTATCAGTTTGTCATGTTTCACACAAGCGAATGCTTTTATATAGACAATGCAACAAATCCCTCTGCTTTTCAATGGATTTTTCTCTTGGCATTCAGAGATAGAGAATCGCATTTCTTGTTCCCTCTCCAGGTCTGTATCCAAATTGTTCATCCGATACCTTTTCCCTGATGGGACTCTTATCCCGATTTAACATTACTCTTAAATCTATCTTTGTTACGTGAATCATAGGACTAATTGTTATCTGTGTTTTGTTATCTATTGTTCCATTTCTTTTTCGTTAAGGCAATAAAGATAGACTTAAACATATCCCCGGGAACTTCCCACAGTCATACACGTGATTAGCAATTACAGTGATCTTGTCAAGGCCGAAATCTCTCAAAGCTTCTATCAGTTCAATCGTGATCTTATCATTCCCTACTGCCTTGCCTTTCTTCGTCTTTTTCATAGCAACTCTTTTTTCTTCACTCGTTATCAGTTGTCCAGTCATCTGCCTCCTAGTTGCTGGTCTTTCCTTTCTACTCGCATCTGAATATAGACATATGATTTAATCTGTGTACCTTCTCCTA
>NW_028234436.1:18555068-18560068 GCF_977035675.1 Penaeus japonicus
ACATGTAATGTTTTAGCTCTAAAAGAAAAAAGTGTACTGTTTGTAAAATTATAGTTTCATTCAATTTCACTGTACCGTATCTTTTTGGCTTAGAGAGAGAGAGAGAGAGAGAGAGAGAGAGAGAGAGAGAGAGAGAGAGAGAGAGAGAGAGAGAGAGAGAGAGAGAGAGAGAGAGAGAGAGATAATAGAGAGATAGATAGATAGATAGATAGATAGATAGATAGATAGAGAGAGAGAGAGAGTGTGTGTAAAAGAGTAAGAGAGAGAGAGAGAGAGAGAGAGAGAGAGAGAGAGAGAGAGAGAGAGAGAGAGAGTGTAAGAGTAGTAAAGAGAGAGTGAGTGTAAGAGTAAGAGCGAGAGAGCGAGACAGAGAGAAAGAAAGAGAGAGAGAGAGAGAGAGAGAGAGAGAGAGAGAGAGAGAGAGAGAGAGAGAGAGAGAGAGAGAGAGAGAGAGAGAGAGAAGAGATGGTAAAAAGGGGGATATCTATCGCACCAAACATTACTTGGGGAATATTGGATGTAGAGATAAATATCTTTTTATTTTCTCTTTTGCATATCCTGCTATTCTCCCCCCCTCCCCTCTCTCATTCTCTTCTCTTGTCTCTCTCTGTCTGTCTGTCTGTCTCTGTCTCTCTCTCTCTCTCTCTCTCATCTCTCTCTCTCTCTCCCTCTCTTTCTTCCGCTTATCATAACACAACGCAATGCAACAACCTCCACCACACAAACAAAATGACGAGATCCAAATATGTAAATCAAGTATTAAGGTTATTGTACACCCCCACCTACCCCCTCACCCCCCACCCCACCCCACCTCGATTGAGACCCTTGCTGTCTCGTCTTCAGTGGCCCATGGATAGCGCGGCCACTTTATCGATCATTTGTAGTAGATTGCGCTTATAACGAGCGATGTCGACTATACTTAGGCGATCGTACGAGTACTTCCCCGAAGTGATCGTCATACCAGCATGCAAGCTTGTTGAATGAAGATCTGCAAGTTGAATGTTTTTTTTTCTTCGCATCGCCGTAATTCGTGGAATGTTTTCGATCTTCAAGCAAAACGTCTTTTTTTTTTATAGATGTGGAAAAAGAAAGGAAGATGGAAGGACTTAAAGAAAAAAATAGTGAGGAAAAAATATATATATGGTGTTTGTTCGTTCGATTTGAATGAGAAATAGGGTATTATCAGCATCACCCCCCACCCCCCTCTCTCTCCCTTCCTCCCCCTCTTCTCCCACCTTCACACACACACAAGTTTGAATATGCGTTCTGTGAATAGCTTCTTATAGCTGTCGGTTGTTTGTACTTGTGCTTCATTGTGTTAGTGAAGTACAATTCATACCCGGCAATTTTTTTCTTTCTTTTTTTCGTGTCGATTTCGTGCCGACTTTTTTTTTTTTTTTTTTTTTTTTTTTTTTTCGTCCGCCTCCCTTCTGTGTCTGAGGTTGTCATGGTTTGCTGTCACGACCACACATCGCGAGTTCCTGGTTGCGATGGTCGTCTCTTCTTGAACGATGTTCTATATTTATATTTTCCTGCCTTTTTTTCGTTTTTTTTTCGTTTTTTTTCTTCATATTTGTCTATCTTACTTTTTTTTTTTTGGGGGGGGGTGTGTGTGTCTCAATTTGCTTTATTGATTATTTCATTGATTTCATATACTGTCTTGTGATTAAGACTTTTTTATACTTTTTATTGAATTATCATATTCATTTTTTTACTTACTTTCTTTACTTGTTTGCTATATTTTTATTTATTATTGATAGGATGTATGGATATGCGGTAGATGCGATCAAATTGTTTAATTGTTGGGTATTTGTTACAGAAAAAAAATATCATAATGATAATGATAATAATCATAAAAACTTGTAATTATCATCATCGTCGTTTTATTGTTACTGTTACTATCATTATCATTATTATTGTTTTTATTCTTGTTATCATTACTATCATTATTATTAATATGATTATAATTATTATCATCATTTTTATATTTCGATAATTATCACTACCATTGGTATTATCATAATCGGTATCATCATCGTTGTTATCACCATCGTCATTATCATCATCATCATTATTTCCATAAATCTTATTACTGTTACCTTTATCAATTATCATCACACTCATCACTACTAATATCATAACTATTACTTTCATCATTACAACCATCACCATCAGTAATAGGATCATTGTTATTATCATCATTCTTTCCATTATCCATATCATCACCACTATTGTTATCATTATCCTTATCATTATTATCATCAGCATTTGATAATGATGCCTGTGGTAGGATTAGCATTAGTAGCGTCAGTATTTCCAGCAGGCTAATCTCAAGCACAGTTTTCTTCCTATTGTTAACGGAGTCATTAGTTATTATCAGAATATATGAGCTTATTATCATCATTGCTATTCTCACTGTTTCTTTATCATGCCCTATTATCATAATCCTGATTGTCATCATTATCATCGCTATTATCACTTTTATTATTATCATTACCATTTTCATCTTTTTCATCATTATCATTATTATCGTTATCATTATCACCATTTTCATCGTCATTGTTATCATCATCATCATCATCATTTCCATTATTACTTTAATTATCATAATTATTGTTATACTATTGATAATGATGATGGTAATGATAATAAAAATGATAATAATAATGAATGATAATCATAATGATAAAAACAATGATAGTAATGGTAATGATTAAAATAATAAAATAGGTTAATAACGATAATAAAAGTCAATGATCAATATGATAATGATAATAACAATTCCCGCAATGATACTTACATCAATAATGTTATTACGTATATCTAAAAAAAAAAAAAAAAAAAAAAAAAAAAAAAAAAAATATATATATACATATATATATATATATATATATATATATATATATATATATATATATATATAGATATATATATATAGATATATAAAGAAAAAAAAGAATCGGCTTATATTATTAAATCATTTAAGTATTTCATTATCATGTCATCAAAACATCATTTGATATCGTTCCGAGGGTCGATTTGTCATATTATGCTCTACGTAATGTCATTAAACTTTTTGTTTTTTAATCTACATTCTTATCTACTTATCAAGGAAATTTCTAAAAGGATTGAAAAGTTTCCGACTTTTTTTTTTTTCTTCTTTTTTTTAGACAAAGTATAATGTTCAAGGTTTATATGTATTAGAGTAGTTCTTTTAATGGTAATAGCACTAACAATGATGATAATGAAACTAATGACAATGAAGATAATAAGAGTAAGGAAGAAAAAAAAAAGAAATAAGAACCACAGTGATAATGATCATCATCATTATGATAATGACACTGATTATGACAGTAATGATAATAAGAATGATAATGATATCGATAAGCATATTACCAACTATCATATGAGATAGTGACATTGATAAATAAATACAAATTAAACGGATAGCACAGGAGGCGGTGCAATTGTTCTGCAATAGGCTATAAAAGACTGTCCAGATAAAGTTGAAAAGTTTGATAAATTATCACGTTAGGCTTTGCAGTATTTTGTTTTGGAAAGCTGATAATACATACTTTTTTTTCTTTCTTTTTATGGTTTTAAAATTTTGAATTTGTTTTTTTACGGAATGTTTTTTTTTTTTTATCTTCTCTTTTTTGGGGGATGCCAATAGTTGATTAAGTAAATATTGATAATTCTGTTCATTTATCTATTCCAATGATCATCAATATCATCAATCAACATTATCATAATCAAAATTATTATAATCATTATCATAATCAAAGTCATTATCTTTATCATCATCAAAATCATTATCATTTTCATCATCATCATCATCATCATCATCATCATCATTGATATTGTTAATCCTATCCTACTTATCAAAGCACTGCCAATGATTTCTATCGCTAAAAACAATGATCATTATAAAAACAACAATGATTTAAATAATATCACTCCTTAAGGGAACAGTATTGTAAAAGGTTCGGTCTAGGTTTCCTGTCCCATGTTTACTGTTATTATCATTATCGTCATAATCATAACATCATCATTATCATAATCATCACATCATCATTATCATCATAATCATCACATCATCATTATCATCATAATCATCACATCATCATTATCATAATCATCACATCATCATTATCATTATCATCATAATCATCACATCATCATTATCATTATTATCATAATCATCACATCATCATTATCATTATTAATCATCACATCATCATTATCATTATTAATCATAATTATCACATCATCATTATCATAATCATCACATCATCATTATCATTATTACTCATCATAGCGAACCAACATGTCTCATTCATAAGATGCACGCCCATAATGAGAATAATGTTAAGGTTGAAATCTCGAACATCCATTTTCCGTTGCGTGGCTTATGAACTAACGTTAGCATTGGGCGATGCTTTGGAATGCTTGCATGCTTTTTGGAGTAAAGGGGATAACCTTCAATAAAGAATATACATCTCTATTTGATGGTTTTTTTTTTTTTTTTTTTTTTTTTTTTTTTTTTTTTTTTTTTTTTTTAGAACAAGCGTTAAGGAAGGGACTAGTTTCCTAAATGAGGGTAATATTAATGATACTACTACTACTACTACTATTTATGATGATGATGATAATGATGATGATGATAATTAATATGATGATAAGTTCTTGGACTTAAATGCATCTCAAATACTTACATCAATTATGAAGACTTAAGATTTAATCAAAAGGTCGTTGAGGACAGTAGGTAAATAAAAAAAAAGTAAATAATAATTAATAAGTAAAAAGAATAAAGAAACTATATAGTAAAGAAAAACTTTTTTAAAGCCAGTTATCTTCCGGGAAAAAAATAAACTGTATTAGTCTGAATCAGAAGAAGATTTGTAATATTTCTGATATTAATACAAAGTAAACATAATCCTTATCGTACTTATTTCAACACTTATGATATTAATCTATTATTTGTAGTATTTAGTATTATG
>NW_028234436.1:18567568-18571510 GCF_977035675.1 Penaeus japonicus
TCTTGGGGGGGAGGTTGGTGGGCCGGTCTTGGGGGGGGAGGTGGGCGGGAGATGGTGGGCGGTTATGGGTTGGGCGGGGAGGCGGGGGGCTTGGTGGTGTGTTGTGAGGGTGGGTGGGATGGGTAGGTGGCGAGCGAGTGGGGCCTTGGGGGGAGGTGGCCCTTGGAGGTGGGGGTGGTATAGAGGGAGTGGGTGGGGTGTTGGTGGGTAGGATAGAGAAGGAGGGTTATATAGGGAGTGGGTCTGGGGGGAAAAGGGTGGGTGGGTGGGGGGGGATAGGTTACGAGACATTTTGTTAGGGATGTGAGGGCTGGTATTAAAGGATAGATAAAGAATGGAGGGAGAAGAGGGGAGGGGGGAGGGGGAGGGGGATAGATAGGGATTGGAGGGTTGGAAGGATAGAGAAAAGGTAGATAAGCAGTAGGGCGTTGAGGATAGGAGTAGATAGGGAGTAGGGTCTTGTGACAGGAGGGAATGAAGAGAAGTAGACAGGGTGTAGCCATTGTGGCAAGAGGGACAGAAGAAGGTGTAGAATAAAGAATAAAAGTTTGAAGAGGAGGGAGTAGTTAATGAGTGGAGGAGGAGTAAATAAAAAGACGGG
Source organism: Penaeus japonicus (assembly GCF_977035675.1). Taxonomy (NCBI): domain Eukaryota; kingdom Metazoa; phylum Arthropoda; class Malacostraca; order Decapoda; family Penaeidae; genus Penaeus; species Penaeus japonicus. Next base: position 18,568,170 of record NW_028234436.1, read on the forward strand.
GGAGTGTATGTATGTATGAAGGGAGAGGGAGAGATGAGGAACGGAGGGAGAGGGAGAGATGAGGAGAGGAGGGAGAGGGAGAGATGAGGAAGGGAGGGAGAGGGAGAGATGAAGGAGGGTAGACGGGAAATGACGAGTTGGAAGGATGGGGAAGAGGTAGAGAAGGAGGATAATAAGGAACATGGGAAATAAGAAATAAGACTTTAGGGAGGAGGAAATAGCTAAGGAGTGGAAGAGGAGTAAATAAAGAGTGGGTGTAGCGGATTATGGGTGAGCGAAAAGGAGGGAAAAGAACAATACTGCGAGAAGAAAGGACAAAGACCTTAATTTTTTTTTTCTTTCTTTCTTTTTTATTATACAGCTTGGTCCTAGGTGTTGGAGCACGAGATACTATTAATAGAAATGTAATATAAGGCCCAGTTTGTAGTTAGATTCATATGTGTTTTTAGATATCAACAAATATGAGATGTACTCAGGGGCGAATATAGTTTAAATTCAATATAATTTAATTTGTCGTATTTAAAATCTCTATCTCATGTCATGAACAGCACTACCTGTTTCATCTTTCAGTCAAAAAATAAAACACCCACACTTTTTGTTACAGATATTAGCCTCATCAGCCGTGACAGTTTTTGACAGGATTTTAACAAAACTGATAGACTGTTATGATGTTAGTACTACACTAACTTTTTAAATGAAAATGATTGATCAACTAGGCTATATAGTATGGGGTGTTGTACACTCCTAACTTTACACAGCGTACTTTTATGGGCTTATTATCTCTTATATTATATTAATTATTAATGTTCTATATATATATCTTATATATTATATATATATATATATATATATATATATATATATATATATATATATATATATATGTATGTATGTATGCATATATAAGATATTAATGTTCTACATATTCTTAGCTTTACAGAACTCATTAACGTTTTATATATGCTTAGTTTTACAGAATACGTTATTGAAATCTATGGATTAGTTATACAGGGTGATATCCATACTTATCATTAATTGCAAAAGGAACATATGTACATCCTATGTGTATGTACTAACCAAACACGTTTATTATTTTTTTCATTTCCAACCAAAAGCGAATTTTCCATAATGTTTAATGTCGAGATTTGTCAGAATGTATGACCTATGAACCGACAATGTCAAGGCCTTTCACATCATGAAACCTTTGACTCGATTTTGTTGAGACCTTTCACCTTATGTGACCTATGACCTGACTGTTTTATTCATCATTAAGCAACCGTGTTATTACAAGTTCTTCTCATGATCATCTATCTATGCATTATATTACATAAAACAAACAAACAAACAAACAAAAAACAACGAAATACTAATTCTTTCTCTAGTAGTAATAAAATATCAGAAACTCTGACAATGAATATTATCATCATTATCATTATCATTATTATCATCATCACAATTATTGCTATTATCATCATTATGAATATTAATATTATTGTTAAGATTATTTAGATTATTGTTATCATTATCATTATCAGTGGTTATCATTATCACTATCATTATCTAGTCTCAAATCTTTTAAGATCTTTATCATCATTAGAAAGTAAATCTATCAATCTTCTTATGCACGAAATCCACATATTTGTGCATTTCGCATGGAAATAAATTCAATATCTATGTCTATACCATCTGCTTTCTTATTTGTCTCTCTCTATAGAATTTATAGCAATATTACACAAGGTGTGATAAGATTTAGACTGTCCCTTAGTTATCACCAATTATGATATGTAGAATTACACTCTAATTCATTTTTATACATATATTTTAACACAATCATACATTCTCACAAGTTCATATTGCATCACCAATTATGATATGTAGAATTACACTCTAATTCATTTTTATACATATATTCTAACACAATCATACATCCTCACAAGTATATATTGCATCACCAATTGACGTATACATACTTCGTACTTCTTAATTGCAATATCTCCATGCATTTCAATTAAATTAAATCAGGTGCCTCTCAGCATAAAGAACTACGTGGCATTTCCCAGTACATATCATGTATTTCTAGTATATGATATCTATTTTGTTAATTTACTGTCAGCCACGAGCATATAAGTTATTCTTGATTGTATTGATATAATTCACCGTCGGTTTAAGCTGCGTTTTCTGAATTGTTTTTAGTTATTATCATTATCATTCTTAATATTTATTAGTTTTGTTATCATTATCATTAATGTTGTAATTGTCATTGGTATTATCATTACTATCATTACTTTTATCATTATCATTATTATTATCTGCATTAGTAATATCATCTTTATGATTATTACTTTTGTTATCATCTTTTATTATCATCATTCTTATTATCATCATTATCATTATCACTATTATTATCATTATTATTTTCATCATCATTATTGTCATTATCATCATTATCATTATCACTATCATTATCATTATTATTTTCATCATCATTATTGTCATTATCATCATTACTGTTATTATTTTCATTATACAAATGTTAATGATAATGATAATTATTGTTATAATTGTTATTATCATTATTATTATCATTAGTATCAATGTTATCATCATTAACTTTATATCATATTTTTTCTTTTATTAAAAGTCGTAATAATAATATCATCATCGTCATCATCATCATTATCAACATTACTGTTGTTGGTACTATGATCATTAATGTAACATATATCTATCTCATCTATTTATATTCGATGATCGACAATGATAGATTGGAGCTATGGCTGATAGAATAGAGAGAGATTATGTATTAAGTATTAGCGTCTCTCTATATTGTCTCGATACGTCAACAGACGTCGAGAGAGCGAGATACAGAGAGAGAGAAAGAGAAGAAAGAAAGAGCGCGAGAGAGATACATAGCTATAGGAGAGAGCGAGAGAGATAGAGAGAGCGATGAGAGAGAGATGAGAGAGCGAGAGGAGAGGAGAGGCCTAGCGTGCGGAGAGAGCGCAGGGAGAGAGGAGAGAGCGATACAAGAGATTAGAGAGAGAGAACAGAGGAGAGAGGCGTTGAGCGGAGGACATAAGAGAGAGAGAGAGGGAGAGACGTTGAGAGAGCGAGAGAGAGATACAGAGTGAGAGACAGAGATGAGATACTGAGAGAGGAGAGAGAGATGAGAGGAGAGGATGAGAGATGAGAGAGAGAAGAGGGTGTGAGAGAGGGGAGAGTGGTGAGTAGTGAGAGATACAGAGAGGGAGAGAGAGAGGAGGGTGTGAGAGTTGATGGGAGAGAGTGAGAGAGAGTGAGGGATGAGAGAGACAGAGAGTGAGAGAGAGATACAGAGAGAG
>NW_028234436.1:18584110-18586610 GCF_977035675.1 Penaeus japonicus
TTTCTCTTTCTCTCTCTCTCTCTCTCTTCTCTCTCTCTCTCTCTCTCTCTCTCTTCTCTTTCTCTCTCTCTCTCTCTCTCTCTCTCTCTCTTTCTCTTTCTCTCTCTCTCTCTCTCTCTCTCTCTCTCTCTCTCTCTCACTTTCTCTCTGTAATATATATATATATATATATATATATATAATATATATATATATATATATATATATATATATATATATGTATATATATATATATATATATATATATATAATATATATATATATATATATATATGTATGTATATATATATATATATATATATATATATATATATATATATATAAATTTTATATATATATATATTACATTGGAACCTTCCTAAAATTACTTGCATTACTCCTGCACAAAACATGTAAGGAAATATTATAGATGTAGATAATCGAATCAGATTTGGCTTTCACTGTTGTTGCAAGTTTGATGATTCGACAAATTTCGGATTATTCCGTCTTAACAATTCCCCGGAAATGCTGAAATTGGTTTACATATTCCGTGTAAACAGGAAGTGTGAAAATAGGAGGCTTAGGTAGAAAAGATACTTATATATGTATATAAAAAGAGGGAGGGCTTTCGCGTGTTAGTATAGGTTATATGAAACATGATTACTGTTGCTTAGCAATGCAGTAAAATAAAGGATAACATAGTAGTAATTTTGAAAGGTTGAGAAATGAGATTCTAACAAAATACGCCGAGACATTTTTATTTTCACTTGTTATCGTATGATTTCAGTACAAAGAAATGTAGTTTTGATTAGCCTTTGAGTGAACAGAATATTTATTTAGGAAAAAATTGTATATGTCTCATGGGCTTTCATCCTAATTTACTTAACAGTTTCTTAGCTACTTAGAAGTTACTTTACAAAATGCGCTACGAAGGTTTTTCGATGATATTTATCTTTTTTTATGATAAGTTTTTGACCTTCATTGCAAAGGCATTTTGATATCTGTTTTGTCAATTCCGTGTTTTTTATTAGAAGTGCGTATCTGATCCTAAAAATGTGGGATTAGATCGAAAACATGAAACATGTTATAAGTTGAAGCTCGAAAGAAACTATCAAATGCATTCCGAGATCCTCTCTCTCTCTCTCTCTCTCTCTCTCTCTCTCTCTCTCTCTCTCTCTCTCTCTCTCTCTCCTCTCTCTCTCTCTCCTTCTCTCTCTCTCTCTCTCTCTCTCTCTCTCTCTCTCTCTCTCTCTCTCTCTCTCTCTCTCTCTCTCTCTCTCTCTCTCTCTCTCTCTCTCTCTCTCTCTCTCTCTCTTTCTATATCTTTTATTCTCTTTTCACTTATGCATCACCTTTTGCCAGTGTATCCTTGGCTCCTACTCTTCTTCTCTTTATCTCTCCTCTCTCTTCATCTCTCCTTCTTGAATTCTCCTCACCGCTTTCGCCTCCTTCCGGTTATCGTCTTTATCTTTCATTCTCTCGACGTCGTCCGCTCTTATTATCATCATCTGATCTTCCCAACGGCTACCCTCCCCCCCTCCCTCTCCCCTACCACCTCTACTCCTTGGCTGTTAGCTTCCCCTCTCCCCTCCCCATGGCAAGCATATTATCTCTTCTCTCTCCCCTTTCTCTATGACTTTACCTCTCTCCCTCTCCCTATGGTTATCACTTCCTCCTCTCTTTTTCCCTACGGCTATCACTTCTCCCTCTCCCCCCTCCCTCTCCCCATGGCCTCTTCCCCGTCTCCTCTCCCCTGTGACTACCACTCTCCCCTCATCCCTCCCCCTATAGTTATCCCTTTCTCTCTCCTCTCCCTTCCTTTGGCTACCACCTCGACCCTCGTCTTTATCCCCATGGCTACCGCCTCCCCTCTCCTCCCTCTCCCCATGGAAAATCCCCTCCCCTCCCCTCCCTCTCCCCATGGCAAGCCCCTCCCCCTCTATCTCCCCCTCCTGGCTGCTGAATAGGCTACAATGATCCATCAGATATGAGTCTGCCCACTCAACAGATCATGGCACGATTGCAACAGTTTATGTACTCGGTGTAACTCTAGATCCCTCTCGGTTCTGAGCCATTAAGGGGGTTCTCGAGGCAAGAGAGGGGGGTGGGGGGGAGGGAGAGGGGGTATGGTCAGAGGGAGAAGGGAGAGGGGGTATGGTCAGAGGGAGAAGGGAGAGGGGAGTACAGGTAAAGGGGGAGAGTAGAGAAGGAAGAGGGGGAAAAGGGGAGGAAGATAAAGGAAAGAATTGATGGGAGTGAGGGAGAGGAAGGGAATGGATGGAGGGAAAGGGGTGAAGGGAGAAGGAAGGGAGTTTAGGTGGAGAAAGGAGAGGGAGAGAAGGGAGGGGAATCTGGGAAAATATGAAGAAGAGAAAGGGGTAGAAGGGAGAGGGGGAAAAGGAACAGTGGGCGAGAGAAGTTGGGAAAGGGAGAGAAGGAGAAACAAACAGAGGAGGGAAGGGAGATGGGGGAAAGGGCATGGAAGGAGAAAGAGGGGAGAGGAGGAGAGATAAGAGACAGG
>NW_028234436.1:18596610-18599110 GCF_977035675.1 Penaeus japonicus
AAGTCTGCCTGTTTCTCTCTCTCCCTCTCTCCCTCCCATCGTCCTTCTCTCCTTCCACCCCCCCCCCCTTCTTGCCACCCTCCATCTCGAAATGAAGACCGATTATCCCTCCTAACTCTATATATCCCTCCCTCCCTCCCTCCCTCCCTCCCTCTCTCTCTTTCCGCCTCCCTCCCTCCCTCCCTCTCTCTCTTTCCGCCTCCCTCCCTTCCTCCCTCCCTCTATTCCCGCCTCCCTCCCTCCCTCCCTCTCTCTCTTTCCGCCTCCCTCCCTTCCTCCCTCCCTCTATTTCCGCCTCCCTCCCTTCCTCCCTCTCTCTCTTTCCGCCTCCCTCCCTCCCTCCCTCTCTCTCTTTCCGCCTCCCTCCCTCCCTCCCTCCCTCTCTTTCCGCCTCCCTCCCTCCCTCCCTCCCTCTCTTCCCGCCTCCCTCCCTCCCTCCCTCTCTCTCTTTCCGCCTCCCTCCCTTCCTCCCTCCCTCTATTTCCGCCTCCCTCCCTCCCTCCCTCTCTCTCTTTCCGCCTCCCTCCCTCCCTCCCTCTCTCTCTTTCCGCCTCCCTCCCTTCCTCCCTCTCTCTATTTCCGCCTCCCTCCCTTCCTCCCTCTCTCTCTTTCCGCCTCCCTCCCTCCCTCCCTCTCTCTCTTCCCGCCTCCCTCCCTCCCTCCCTCTCTCTCTTTCCGCCTCCCTCCCTTCCTCCCTCCCTCTATTTCCGCCTCCCTCCCTTCCTCCCTCTCTCTCTTTCCGCCTCCCTCCCTTCCTCCCTCTCTCTCTTTCCGCCTCCCTCCCTTCCTCCCTCCCTCTATTCCCGCCTCCCTCCCTCCCTCCCTCTCTCTCTTTCCGCCTCCCTCCCTTCCTCCCTCCCTCTATTCCCGCCTCCCTCCCTCCCTCCCTCTCTCTCTTTCCGCCTCCCTCCCTTCCTCCCTCCCTCTCTCTCTTTCCGCCTCCCTCCCTTCCTCCCTCCCTCTATTTCCGCCTCCCTCCCTTCCTCCCTCCCTCTATTTCCGCCTCCCTCCCTCCCTCCCTCTCTCTCTTTCCGCCTCCCTCCCTTCCTCCCTCTCTCTCTTTCCGCCTCCCTCCCTTCCTCCCTCTCTCTCTTTCCGCCTCCCTCCCTCCCTCCCTCTCTCTCTTTCCGCCTCCCTCTCTCTCTTTCCGCCTCCCTCCCTTCCTCCCTCCCTCTATTCCCGCCTCCCTCCCTCCCTCCCTCTCTCTCTTTCCGCCTCCCTCCCTTCCTCCCTCCCTCTCTTTCCGCCTCCCTCCCTCCCTCCCTCTCTCTCTTTCCGCCTCCCTCCCTCCCTCCCTCTCTCTCTTTCCGCCTCCCTCCCTTCCTCCCTCTCTCTCTTTCCGCCTCCCTCCCTTCCTCCCTCCCTCTATTCCCGCCTCCCTCCCTCCCTCCCTCTCTCTCTTTCCGCCTCCCTCCCTTCCTCCCTCCCTCTCTTTCCGCCTCCCTCCCTTCCTCCCTCCCTCTATTTCCGCCTCCCTCCCTTCCTCCCTCCCTCTATTTCCGCCTCCCTCCCTTCCTCCCTCCCTCTCTTTCCGTCTCCCTCCCTTCCTCCCTCTCTCTCTTTCCGCCTCCCTCCCTTCCTCCCTCCCTCTCTTTCCGCCTCCCTCCCTTCCTCCCTCTCTCTCTTTCCGCCTCCCTCCCTTCCTCCCTCCCTCTATTTCCGCCTCCCTCCCTTCCTCCCTCTCTCTCTTTCCGCCTCCCTCCCTTCCTCCCTCTCTCTCTTTCCGCCTCCCTCCCTTCCTCCCTCCCTCTATTTCCGCCTCCCTCCCTCCCTCCCTCCTTCTATTTCCGCCTCCCTCCCTTCCTCCCTCCCTCTATTTCCGCCTGCCTCCCTTCCTCCCTCTCTCTCTTTCCGCCTCCCTCCCTTCCTCCCTCCCTCTATTTCCGCCTCCCTCCCTCCCTCCCTCCTTCTATTTCCGCCTCCCTCCCTTCCTCCCTCCCTCTATTTCCGCCTGCCTCCCTTCCTCCCTCTCTCTCTTTCCGCCTCCCTCCCTTCCTCCCTCTCTCTCTTTCCGCCTCCCTCCCTTCCTCCCTCCCTCTCTTTCCGCCTCCCTCCCTCCCTCCCTCCTTCTATTTCCGCCTCCCTCCCTTCCTCCCTCCCTCTATTTCCGCCTGCCTCCCTTCCCCCCTCCCTCTCTTTCCGCCTCCCTCCCTTCCTCCCTCCCTCTATTTCCGCCTCCCTCCCTCCCTCCCTCCCTCTCTTTCCGCCTCCCTCCCTTCCTCCCTCCCTCTATTTCCGCCTCCCTCCCTTCCTCCCTCCCCCTTTCCCTCCCTCCCCCTTTCCCTCCATCCCTTCGTTATCCACCTTCTAACTCACCATGTGGACTATTCTTTCCTCCCAATTCTCCATCTCGCTAATGGCATCATCCTTCAACCTACTATCTCCTCTTTCTGGTGTGACACTCACTAATTTCCCTCATCCTTTCCTCCCTCCATCTCACTCTTAGACTCATTCTTCTCTTTCAATGTCTCGTTCAACCTTCCTTCCCTCCTGACCTTCC
>NW_028234436.1:18616610-18619110 GCF_977035675.1 Penaeus japonicus
TTCGTAATAAGGTCTTGGTTGCTCTTTCCTCTTGCAACATCGGGAATTCAATCATTTATAATGTCCCTTTATCTCATGTTTAGTTAAAGTGAAGCGAGAAGACTCACTGAATGTTTTGAACTATAAGATAAAACGTTTTCATTCAGTATATGTTACTGACTGAAATAGTTGTTTTGAAGTCCATTTTTTTTTAGCTAAAAGGTTGTATTTATTCTCGAGGGGAGAGAGTGATGTTTCAAGTAGCAATCAAAATATTTATGTTTTTTCTATAACAACAACAAAATCTTGTCTCTTATCTTAATGACATGAATCAATGAGTGTATGTGGATATGTTGAATGACATTATAACTAAATTGTTCTTTGAGATAGGACTATTATTGTTTCTGTTAAAAATAACATCCGAATCCGTTAACGTAAATAATCTTTAGATCTGATTCCGAAAAATGATTTAAGATTCAATAACATGTCACGTACCCATTATCTCTATCATAAAGGAAAGTACAGCGACGTCATTCGCTCCCCCCCCCCTCCTCTACCCCTCCCCCCACCATTCCCCCACCTACCGATTTCTCCCCAAATGCTCTCCACCTCTCCACCTCTCCCCCTCCCTCCTCTCTTCCCCTTTCCTCCCCTTTCTTTCCATCTTGTTCTTCACTCCTCCCTCTCCCCCTTCCTTTTCTCTCCCACCCTTCGTTATCCCCTTCACTTTCTGCCACTCTCCCCACTCCTCTTTCTTCTCTTTTCCAGCTTTCTTTATCTTCTTTTTCCATCCTACCTAATTCCTTCCCCGCTTTCATTCCTCCCCACTTCCCCTTCCCTCTCTCTCCCACTCTTTCCTTTTCCCTCCCCCTACCCTTTCCCTTCCCCCTTCCCTTTTCCCTCCCCCTTCCCTTTCCCTTTCCCCTCCCCCTTCCCTTCCCCCCCCTTCCCTTTCCCCTCCCTAAGCTAAGAACTCGTGTGTTAAAGAATATTTTTTCAGTCTACAAGATGGTGAGTATCATGACAACTTTATGATGCCTCGGATACATAACTCTCGGCCATAACGACCAAAGTCCTGTGGTAATATAGTGTGTATATGGCCACTACAGGCAAGTCATTTGCAATTACCACCAGGAATGCTTGTTCATGGGGGAACAAAATATTCGTCTGTATTTTGATATTGAAATTGTACATGTTCTTAGGTCTTATTTATGTTTGCGTGTACTTAGTACTAATATGTGCTGCTATGTTGTCTTAGTGGTTATGCGATTATGTGTTCGTGTTGGTATGTATGCAGATTTATACAAGGGGATTGTGTAAGTACTTTTTGTACAGCTTAGCAACAGATTGAGTGAAAAGGGCGTGAAAAAGGCGTACTATTCATGAAATTTTGAATTAGAAGATAAACTAGATCTTGTAAAACGTGAGGTAATCGGCCGTAAAAAGGCAACATTATAAGGAGTTTAAAGTGATGAGGTGATCTGAAAGGAGATAACTGAGAATTTGTCATGAGCTGTTCTACCACCAAAATCTTTATATTTATATAAAGGATGCGATGTTATATGTGTATGGTGATTAAAGTGTACTTAAATGGAGATATAAATGTAGATACACACATACACACACACACAAACACAAACACAAACACACACACACATACAAACACACACAAACACACACACATATACAAACACACATATACAAATACACACAAACATGCATATACAAACACACATAAACACACACACATATACAAACACACACAAACACACACACATATACAAACACACACAAACACACACACATATACAAACACACATATACAAATACACACAAACACACACATATACAAATACACACAAACACATACACATAAACAAACACACACACATAAACAAACACACACAAACACACACACATATACAAACACACACAAACACACACACACATAAACAAACACACACAAACACACACACACACATACAAACACACACAAACACACACACACAAACAAACACACATAAACAAACACACACGCCAATACACACTAAAGTAAACACAGAGGACGGATAAAAAAATCAATAAAAATCATCACAAAACCTACCACGACACATGAGAAAATCGATCCCGAACTCATAACTTAGAAACACATACGATAACACTATCAAGGATAAGATAACAGATCAATAACAACATTGACTGTAAAAGGGATTCTAAAAGAACAAAATAACTAATTTCCCTAAGAGGATATGATGAAAATGAGGCAAAAACGAGACAAATACACTTGCAGTCTGAAAGCGAAGCAAGGATACCGGGAGGGAGGTCAGATGACAAAATAAAGTACAGTGTATTTCTGGTGAAAATCAACATCGAGAGAGAAAGAGAGAGAGAGAGAGAGAGAGAGAGAGAGAGAGAGAGAGAGAGAGAGAGAGAGAGAGAGAGAGGGAGAGAGAGAGAGAGAGAGAGAGAGAGAGAGAGAGAGAGAGAGAGAGAGAGAGAGAGAGAGAGAGAGAGAGAGAGA
>NW_028234436.1:18654110-18656610 GCF_977035675.1 Penaeus japonicus
ACCCCCCGCCCCCTCCTTCCACCTCCACCTCCTCCCCATTCCCCCCATCTCCTTTGCTCCTAGTTACATAACAGTTTTCCTCTCCGCCCCACTAGCGACATAGCAACACACACACACACACACACACACACACACACACACACACACACACACACACACACACACACACACACACACACACAAAACACCCACCGTTAGTCTACGTACAATAAATACCTTGTTCCCCCCACTGACGAATCCCCCTGACTATGTCATCCACTGGATTTACATTCTGAATTCGAAAGTGAGTTTCCCTGATGACGAGTGCCGTAACTAAGTGCCACGACTGACCTAGTTTGGCTGATGAGATTATACTTCAATTTTCACCTGTCGCGCAGCATCTCCCAGGTAGAGACGTGAGTGACATCTCACCTGTCAGGCATCACTCTCGGGACTCACTGACCCCGGCGCTATGCTGGGATTTATCGCGTTTTGGGCTTTGTGAGATGGAGGTGATGGAGGTGGAGGAGGTGGAGGAGGTGATGGAGGTGGAGGTGCTTGAGGTGGAGGAGGGGTTGGAGGTGGTGCTGAAGGAGGAGGAAGTGGTGGAGGGGTTGGAGGTGGAGGAGGTGGTGGAGGGGTTGGAGGTGGAGGTGCTTGAGGTGGAGGAGGTGCTGGAGGAGGAGGTGGAAGGGTTGGAGGTGGAGGTGCTGGAGGAGGAGGAGGAGGAGGAGGTGTTGGAGGAGGAGGAGGTGGTGGAGGAGGAAGTGCTGGAGGTGGAAGAGGTGTTGGAGGAGGTGCTGGAGGTGGAAGAGGTGTTGGAGGAGGATGAGGTGGTGGAGGAGGAAGTGTTGGAGGAGGTGCTGGAGGTGGAAGAGGTGTTGGAGGAGGTGCTGGAGGTGGAAGAGGTGTTGGAGGAGGAGGAGGTGGTGGAGGAGGAAGTGTTGGAGGAGGTGCTGGAGGTGGAAGAGGTGTTGGAGGAGGTGCTGGAGGAGGGGGAGGTGCTGGAGGAGGAGGAGGAGGAGGAGCTGGAGGAGGGGGAGGTGGTGGAGGAGGAGGTGCTGGAGGTAGAGGAGGGGGAGGTGCTGGAGGAGGAGGTGTTGGAGGAGGAGGTGCTTGAGGTAGAAGAGGTGAAGGAGCTTGAGGTGGAGGGCCTGGAGGTGCTGAGGTGGAGGAGGTGCTGGAGGATGATGAGGGGGAGGAGGTGTTGGAGGTGGAAGTGTTGGAGGAGGTGGAGGGGGAGGTGTTGGAGGAGGAGGTGCTTGAGGTAGAGGAGGTTCTGGAGCTGCTGGAGGAGGAGGTTGAGGGACTGTAGGAGGAGGTAGAGGTGCTGGAGGAGGAGGCGGAAGTTCAAGTGGATGCAGGAGAAGTTGGATGATCAGGTAGAGGTATTGAGGCTGACTTGAAGAAGAGGTGCTGACTTGAGGATTGAGGTTGCCGAAGGAAGTAAGGAAGGAGGGCTAAGGAAGAGGAGCTGTGAAGGTTGAGGCTAATGCTGAGGTGCTGAAGGGTGTGAAGGGAGAGGTGAGAAAGAGGGTCTGAGGCTGGGATCTCATTCTCTCTCTCTCTCTCTGTATGTGTGTGTGTCTCTATCTCTCTCTCTGTCTCTTCTTCTACCCCTTATTCTCTTTCCCTCTTGTTGCCCCCCCCCCTTCCCTTTAAACTCAACCTTGCCCTGTACCACGTCCTCCTTCCTCTCCCCCCTACCCCACCCCACCCCATTCGACCCCCTTACCCTTCCCTACCCACCTCAGTATCCCCTCCTCTATCCCCCCCCCCTTTCACTCTTCTTTTCCATTTCCTCTCTCCTTCCACATCTAAAATATTTCCCCCACCCTACCCCTTTCCGATTACCGTATGCCCCTACATAACCCCTCCCCCCCCTACCCACTTACCCCAGTTCCCATACAACAGACCCCCTACCCCCCTTCCTCTCTACCCCTTACCCCTATTCCCTCTACTCCCTCCCCCCCATTCCCCTATTCTCTCGTCCCCCTCCTCCCATTCCCCTCTTCCATCTCCCCCTACCCCCTCTCCCCTACCCCCACTCATCTCTACCCTCTACCCCTCTACTCAGTCCCCTACTCAACCCTCACTACACCCCCCCCTTACCCAACCCCCTACCCCCTACCACGCAATCCCAGGCCTTCTGTTCGTACGATTATTTCAACCCTACGGCTACTCGGATGGTCAAGGTTATGTATGGAAGGTTATTGAATATGGTTTGACTTTTTTTTTTTTTCTTTTCTTTTTTTTTTTTTTTTTTTTTGCTTTTTTTTGTTGTTGATTTTTTGCTTTGTTCGCTTTGTTTGTTTGTTTGTTTGGTCTTGTGATGGATGGTGTGATTGTTGTTTTTAATCGTTATTGTCATCATGATTGTTAGGATTGCTCTTGTTGTTGTTGTAAGCATTATTATCATTAGTATCATTATCTTTATCCTTATCATCATCAGTATCATCATTACCATTATTATAGATATTATCATTACCATTATTATAGATATTATCATTATCATTATCTT
>NW_028234436.1:18669110-18674110 GCF_977035675.1 Penaeus japonicus
CGTTACTCACTTATTCACCTTCACGTAACTCACTTATTCACCTTCACGTTACTCACTTATTCACCTTCACGTAACTCACTTATTCACCTTCACGTTACTCACTTATTCACCTTCACGTAACTCACTTATTCACCTTCACGTAACTCACTTATTCACCTTCACGTCACTCACTTATTCACCTTCACGTAACTCACTTATTCACCTTCACGTTACTCACTTATTCACCTTCACGTTACTCACTTATTCACGCTCACGTTACTCACTTATTCACCTTCACGTTACTCACTTATTCACCTTCACGTTACTCACTTATTCACCTTCACGTTACTCACTTATTCACGCTCACGTTACTCACTTATTCACCTTCAAGTCACTCACTTATTCACCTTCACGTCACTCACTTATTCACCTTCAAGTCACTCACTTATTCACCTTCACGTCACTCACTTATTCACCTTCACGTTACTCACTTATTCACCTTCACGTTACTCACTTATTCACCTTCACGTTACTCACTTATTCACGCTCACGTTACTCACTTATTCACCTTCAAGTCACTCACTTATTCACCTTCACGTCACTCACTTATTCACCTTCACGTCACTCACTTATTCACCTTCACGTAACTCACTTATTCACCTTCACGTAACTCACTTATTCACCTTCACGTTACTCACTTATTCACCTTCAAGTCACTCACTTATTCACCTTCACGTTACTCACTTATTCACCTTCACGTAACTCACTTATTCACCTTCACGTAACTCACTTATTCACCTTCAAGTCACTCACTTATTCACCTTCAAGTCACTCACTTATTCACCTTCACGTTACTCACTTATTCACCTTCACATAACTCACTTATTCACCTTCAAGTCACTCACTTATTCACCTTCAAGTCACTCACTTATTCACCTTCACGTTACTCACTTATTCACCTTCACGTAACTCACTTATTCACCTTCACGTAACTCACTTATTCACCTTCAAGTCACTCACTTATTCACCTTCACGTAACTCACTTATTCACCTTCAAGTCACTCACATATTCACCTTCAAGTCACTCACTTATTCATCTTCGTGTTACTCACTTATTCACCTTCACGTTACTCACTTATTCACCTTCACGTTACTCACTTATTCACCTTCAAGTCACTCACTTATTCATCTTCGCGTTACTCACTTATTCACCTTCACGTCACTCACTTATTCACCTTCAAGTCACTCACTTATTCATCTTCACGTTACTCACTTATTCACGCTCACGTTACTCACTTATTCACCTTCAAGTCACTCACTTATTCACCTTCACGTTCACGTTACTCACTTATTCACCTTCAAGTCACTCACTTATTCACCTTCACGTTACTCACTTATTCACCTTCACGTCACTCACTTATTCACCTTCACGTTACTCACTTATTCAACTTCACGTAACTCACTTATTCACCTTCACGTTACTCACTTATTCACCTTCAAGTCACTCACTAATTCACCTTCACGTAACTCACTTATTCACCTTCACGTTACTCACTTATTCACCTTCACGTAACTCACTTATTCACCTTCAAGTCACTCACTAATTCACCTTCACGTACCTCACTTATTCATCTTCACGATATTGTATTATCTAGTTATGGTAATAGATGGCAGTGATGATAATGATGCTAGTAATGATTATGGTAATGATTATAAGTAATGAAAATGATGATAGTAATGATAATTATAATGGTAAGAGCAAGGATGATAGTTGTAATGATGATAACAATGATAATAATGATGATAATAATAACGATAATAAGGGTGATATTAATGCTAATAATATTAATGAAAATAATAGGAAAAATAGGAATGATAGTAATTGCAATAGTACTAATATTGATTATCATAATGATACTATTAATAATGAAGACAAACATTGTGACGATAACAATGGTAATTATGATAATCATAATCTTAATCATGAAAAATAATAATGATAATGATAATGATGATAATCATAATCATAATAATGATGATAATGGTAATAACGATAATTATAATAACAATACTAATTACAATGATAACCGTAATGGTAATAAATAACATCAGTGCTAATCATAATAATAACACGAAGTAGAAAATAAATCTGTGTCTAAAGCGTGCATTTTCCGTCTTATAAGATGACCTGAAGGCGAGGACAGCCATGAATGTGTATCTAAGGCAATGCCATGATCGGATGCAACCAAGAACGCCGTTGCTCCTGTTGCAAGTCAGCGTGCACGAGAATTGCAAAGTCAAGAGGAGACAGTCAGAGAGAGAGGTGACTTCGAGATCGATATGAATAAAAAAAAAGGAAGGAAGAGACGAGAAGAGAGGAGAGGAGGGGGGGAAGAGGGGGGAGGGGGAGAGAGAGAGAGAGAGAGAGAGAGAGAGAGAGAGAGAGAGAGAGAGAGAGAGAGAGAGAGAGAGAGAGAGAGAGAGAGAGAGAGAGAGAGAGAGAGAGAGAGAGAGATAGATAGAGAGAGAGGTGGGAAGGAAGATGGGAGAGAGGGATATAGAGAGACGGAGAAAGGAGAAGGAAAGGGAAGGAGAGAGAGAGAGAGGGGGGGAGGGAGGATAAGAAGAAAAGGATTGAGGGAAGGAGAGAGAGAGAGGGGGGGAGGGAGGGAGGATAAGAAGAAAAGGATTGAGGAAAGGAGGGGAGCAGAGAGAGAAAGAGAGTAAGAAAGAGAAAGAAAGAGAGAGAGAGAGAAGATAGATAGAGAGAGACGGATAGACAGACAGACAGACAGAGCTGAACGTAAATGAGAAAAAGAGAGAGAAAAAGAGAGAAACAAACTCTCAGAAATGTTGAACAGCGAGCCGAAGTCAAAGAAATGAACATCTTTTGTGAAATGAACGCTTTTGTTCAGAATGCAGGAAGCCATTATTCTCGACGGGATGATTTTGAATTCCTCCTTTTGCCTGTTGTTAGGATAAGAGAGAGAGAGGGAGAGAGAGAGAGAGAGAGATGTAGAGAAAGACAGAAGGAGAGAGAGAGAGGGAGGGAGAGAGAGAGAGAGAGAAAGGGAGAGAGAGAGGGGGGGAGAGAGGGAGAGAGAGAGAGAGAGAGAGAGAGAGAGAGAGAGAGAGAGAGAAAGAGAGAAAGAGAGACAGAGAATGAATGACCGAGATTGAGAAAAAGACAGAAGGAGAGAGAGAGAGAGAGAGAGAGAGAGAGAGAGAGAGAGAGAGAGAGAGAGAGAGAGAGAGAGAGAGAGAGAGAGAGAGAGACCGAGAGAGGGAGAAAGAGAGAAAGAGAGACTGAGAGAGAGAGACTAGAATGAAATAACGGGAAAGACATAATCAACACAGGACATCATTCCACATTAGCGTTAGCAAAATAATCTCACATACAAACTTATGAATTATATTCCTTTATTACGTAATACTAAGACAATCTTAATTGCGATAAACCTTAAGATTTAAAAGATATAGTAAAAATATAGGAATCTAAGGAGAGTAATGAAAAAAATCGAAGAGAGAGAGAGAGAGAGAGAGAGAGAGAGAGAGAGAGAGAGAGAGAGAGAGAGAGAGAGAGAGAGAGAGAGAGAGAGAGAGAGAGAGAGAGAGAGAGAGAGAGAGAGAGAGGAGAAAAGAAAGAGAGAGAGAGAGAGAGAGAGAGAGAGAGAGAGAGAGAGAGAGAGAGAGAGAGAGAGAGAGAGAAAGAGAAGAGAGAGAGAGAGAGAGAGAGAGAGAGAGAGAGAGAGAGAGAGAGAGAGAGAGAGAGAGAGAGAGAGAGAGAGAGAGAGAGAGAGAGAGAGAGAGAGAGGCAGACAGACAGAGACAGAGACAGAGACAGAGACAAACACAGAACCAGAGAGACAAACACAGAAACAGAAAACACAACACCAACAACAACAGCCAAGAAAGAATGAAAGAAAGAAAGAAAAAAATCAAACCATGAGGTTCATTGTGCCTCGTGAACGCTGCTATCTGACAAGGATCGTTGAAACGCTCCAGCTAAATGACTGTATAGGAAATCAATGGACAGCTCATCATCCATTAAACTATTTAAGGGGTCGTAACAAGGGCACAGGCCCCCATGCGGTCGTCCCAGGGGGGAAGGGAAGATGGGGAGGGGGGGGGACATGAAGAACATGAACAACAGCATAAAAGGAATTCGACATGAACAAATATTCAGAAAGGGAAAAGGAAAAGGGGAAGGGAATATGGGGGAGGGGGGGGGCGCAACATGAAGAACATGAACAACAGCATATAATGAATTCGACATGAACAAATATTCAGAAAGGGAAAGGAAAAGGATTTGGTCCAAGGGGATGGAACAATCTGGAGAACACGAAGAACTTAAAAAGAAATCCTGATCACTGAGGAACTTTTGCTCTGCGAGGAACATTATGCGTAATAATATCTAAAAGAACAAATAAAGATGTAGTTGATCTAGTAAGGAAGAACAATTTCGAGAACTTTATGAGCGTCATTAAGGAACTAGGGGTCGTTGAAGAACATCAGCACGAATAAGAATGAAAAATCAGAAACGAAGAAAAATTACTCGAATGATGGATGGGGGACGGAGGGAGAGGGAGGGAGGGAAAGAGGGGGGGAGGGAGAGAAGGAGGTGAGGGAGGGAGGGAGGGAGAGAGGAAGGGAGAGAAGGATGGTGGGAGGGAGGGAAGGAGGTGAGGGAGGGAGGGTGAATAAGAGGGAGAGAGGGAGGGGTGGAGGGAGGGAAGGAGGTGAGGGAGGGAGGGTGAATAGGAGGGAGAGAGGGAGGGATGGAGGTGGGGGACAGAGGAAGAGAGGGGGGAGGGAGGCAGGGAGGGAGGGAGGGAGGAAGGGATGGAGGTGGGGGACAGATGGAGGGAGGTAAGGGGGAGGATGTGTTGGAGGGAGGGAAGGAAGGATGTGAGGGAGGGAAAGAAGGAAGTGAGGGAGGGAGGGAGGGAGGATGGGAAAGAGGGAGGGAGGTAGGGAGTTGAGAGAGGAAAGGAGGGAGAGAGACGAAGAGAAAATGAGAG
>NW_028234436.1:18694110-18699110 GCF_977035675.1 Penaeus japonicus
CAGTACATAGACAGACCCAAGCACAGTACACAGACAGACCCAAGCACAGTACATAGACAGACCCAAGCACAGTACATAGACAGACCCAAGCACAGTACACATACAGACCCAAGCACAGTACATAGACAGACCCAAGCACAGTACATAGACAGACCCAAGCACAGTACACAGACAGACCCAAGCACAGTACACAGACAGACCCAAGCAGAAGTACATAGACCTAGACATAGTACCAAGACCCAGACACAGTGCCAGGGCCTACCTCCGCCTGAGAACCTGAGCCAACAGCTGTGTATCTAGTGCGTACCCATCGGGCCTGGAGGTGAATAGCATCTGCCGGTGCTGTTGATAAAGACCGGACTGCCTTGATCAATACCGGGCCCTGACACGTAAATAATAGAAGATCAATATTTTCGCCTGACACGGGACATTGTGAGGCGTTTCAAGGGCATGATGCCCGTGAATGCCAAGGCTGGGTGCATTTCCTAAGGAAGAGAGAACGTGGGTTGCAAAAGGGGAAGACAGGAGGATGGATAAAGACGGGGAAATACGTAATGCACGATGTATTGGTTGAAGAATGGTGTTTGGTGACGATGCAAGAAAATAAAAGAGCAAAATGACGGAGGAAAAGAGATTGGTGATGAGAAAAAAAAATGGAATAACGAAAGAAGAGAATTTGTTGATGAGGAAAAAAAATGAATGAATGAAAGGAGCTGGCGAGGAAGAAAAGAAAATGAAAGGCAAGGCTGACGAAATTTGCAAAGAAATGAGAATAGGTTTCGGTGACGAGAGGCTGAGAGAAAAAGAAAAAAAAATCAAGAAGATACTTTCAGAAGCTAAAAAGAGTTATACTAAAAGAAGGATAGAATTTAGTGACGAGAAAGAAAGACGAGACGAAAATACTAATGATGTTTGTACGGAAGGGAAGATTGGAGTTTGTGACGAGGCCAAAGGGACAAGAATTACTGGTAGAAATTGTTGTGGAAAATTTTTAAACTATACTGATGGATACTGGACGGAAGGACAGGAGTTTAAAAGAAAAATTAATAAAAACACATAGGGAAAAAAAAGAGTCTGGTATCGAAGAAGAAGAAAAACAAGAAAATGTTGTAGTTAAGGAAGAATACGAGGGTAAAAAAAAAGGAAAAACATGTGGAAACAAGACTGAAAAAATAGATTTTGGTGACAACTTAAGAAAAACAGGAAAATACTATACGGTTTTGTAATGAAGATAAAGGGAAAAGAATATATTAATGGAAGCTGTACTGAAGGGTTACGAAAGAAAAATAATATTGAGGAAAACTCACCTGAAGAGAGAATACTTTACTGAACAGGAAAAAAAAAAAAAAAAAAAAAAAAAAAAATTAGTGACGGTAAAGAGTTTGTTGGCGAAATCTTAAAGAAAATAAATTTGTTATGCAAGCCCAGGGAATTATGATACGTGTTGAAGAAGAATCTAACCGGATGTTGTCTTGTTGAATAAACAACAACAACAACAAAATTATGAGTACAGGAGGATTTTAAACAAAAATATGTACTTGGGTTGCATAAGAGTGATGTTGAAAAGAGTAGTTAAGATAATGGCAATACTTATAACTATATTAATAATAACTATGGTATTGGTATTGGTATTACTAATGTTCATGATACTAATGGTACTAATAACAAGGATAATGATATCTTTGATGATAATATCGACGGTAATTATACTAATATAAATACTAATAATGATGGAAATAAAGATAGCAATTTATAATGATCATGATAGTAATAATGATGAAGAAATGACAATAGTGATAATAACGATGATTATTATAGTAATAATGATATCAGTGATAATAATGCTGATAGTAATAATAATAATAATGCTGATAATAATAATAATGTTGATAATAGTATTATAGTTAATGATGACAATGGTGATAATTATGATAATAATAATGATAGTAATGATAAAAATAATAATGATGATGATAATGATCATGATAATGTAGATGATACTAACAATGATGATGGTGTTAATGATAATGATAATGATGATGATGATAACAATAATGATAGTAATAACGATACCAAATTGATAAAAAAAAAAAAACAATGAACATACGGGTATGCTTTAATTCTCGAATACATCAATCTTTCAGTCTATATTTGTTGCTACGACACGCTTGCCGAATATGTTGAATTCATATCAACATAAAATAAGAGCGAGTACACATATAATAATATTTTATTCTAGAAGAAAGCTTGTCATAATATTTTTTTAACATACACTTAACAAAATGAAAGGATTAACTAATATTACTTATAAACACAGTTTCGGATAGTTTTGGCTTCGTCCTTTGCCTATTATTAGATATTTTTTTAATTTATATTTTTTCTCTTCCTTTTTTCTTCTTGTATTTTGATGATGATGAGGAGGAGGAGGAGGAGGAGGTTGATGATGATGATGATGATGATGATGATGATGATGATGATGATGATGATGATGATGATGATGATGATGATGATGATGATGATGATGGTGGTGGTGGTGGTGGTGGTGGTGATGATGATGATGATGATGAGGAGGAGGAGGAGGAGGATAATGATAATGATGATGTTGTTGATGTTGATAACCTGTATATTCATCATTGCACGGTCTTTCTTCAAAGCAAAACACGCACAGACACAGCGCTGGCAGGTGCGAAGACATAATGCAAGGTTATATATAAACTATGTTGCAAGCAGGATTGTCTCTGAGCTTGGAACGGCAATTTGCAGCTCAGTCTTGAGGATGCAATTGCAAGAATCACTAAGCAGCAGGAAATATGTAGATTTTCTTCTTCTTCTTCTTCTTCTTCTTCTTCTTCTTTTTCTTTTTTTGTTACAGTGGATTAGCAAGATGGAAAATACTTGGGGGGGGGGGAGATTAAAAGAAGTCGTATTGTGGAATGAATGCAATGAGCTTTTCATGGATGTATTTTGATTATGGTGAGATGTATCGTTACTCGAGTAGAGTGGTAGAGAGAGAAGTTTTGAAGGAATGATAGAGAGAGAGAGAGAGAGAGAGAGAGAGAGAGAGAGAGAGAGAGAGAGAGAGAGAGAGAGAGAGAGAGAGAGAGAGAGAGAGAGGATGGGGAGGGGGAGGGGGGGAGGAAGGGGGGAGAGAGAGAGAAAGAGAGAAAGAAAGAGAGAGAGAGAGAGAGAGAGAGAGAGAGAGAGAGAGAGAGAGAGAGAGAGAGAGAGAGAGAGAGAGAGAGAGAGAGAGAGAGAGAGAGAGAGAGAGATCGTCAAGACGGTCGTCAGAGCTCCTGCTCTGTTTAAACTTTTTTCAATATTTTCACCTTGTTATAAATTCAGCTTCTGGATTATTTTTTGCATATTTATCTATAAATGTCCAGAGAAGCAAATGGTAACATAATATACTAAGCTACGTACTGGACGACTTGTAAAATTGTACATTTGTATAAACAACATCATATCAAAAGTTCGTTGACATTTGACCGCTTGACCTCTCTCTCCCTCCCCCAGGTCGTAACGGTCGTTGTGACGGCCTTGTCCAATTGTTTGCACTTGATTGCTCTTTATACATATGTATCTCCTCTGCCGCAGAGTCCCATTTGTCCATGCAAGTTGATGTAATGAACCCTGCGGGTAAATCCACAAAGGGATCCATTTAGATGGATATGAATCAATGCTGGACAGGGTAAGGCAAAACTATCCTATAAAACATCTTTTCGATTTCTGATCAGGTATAGGGAATAAGGCAGACTCTCTTTCTGCCACTGATAGGTATAGGATCAGGTTCCCGAAAGGGAAGATTTCACGTCAACCTGCGAGTCCATCTTGGCAGAAAATTCCATGGAACGAGGAACTAGGTGGTTAAAACTCCAGGTCCTATGAGTACGTGAAACGTAGGCAGAATTGAAATTTATTTATCGTCTGTAAATGTTTATTTTGAATAGAGCTACAAGCTGTATAATTAATAATAATTGTATAATTGGCGGATTGTATGTCTACTTCATTCTGTGAATTATATAAGTTCATATATTCCTGTAATTTTGATTATTACACGAATATTAAAAAAATAAAATAATAAAAATAAAAATTATCTATATTTTGTTTATGTAATTTCGCTCTTCAATTTTGTGTTGAATAGCCTTGGATAAAGAGGATGACAAACAACAATCGTTATCACCAACACAAGATCGAAAGGCCAAGTGGACTCCCTGGATTCAGACCGGGCAACTGGTGTTCAATCTGTGGCAAGAAGTCTCTGCCCGAGTCTGACAAGAAATGCCTCATAGAGAATTGTCCTAATTCTTGTCACGTAAGATGTCTCAGGGAAGACACTAGCTACAACTGTGAGAAGACTGGACACCTCAGGGCTCTAACTGGAATAACTGATCCAGTTACATTCTATGAACATAGAGCTGTAAGTTCCGATGTAGATGCAGCGGACTCTTTAATCCAAGAGGAAGCTGACGACCTAGAACCTCTTTCCAGAGAACAGCTCCAAACTCTAGTCAGGCAACTGCAGTCGGAGTTAACATCTACGAAAGCACAGTTATCCCGCTTTCAAAATGTAATGAGAGATCTGCCAGAAAAACGAAGCATCATAGTAGATGCTCTCTCCATCATTGACACTCTCATCTCAACCCAGACCAACACAGGCGGAGTCCAACAAAAGTCAATTGCTTGCATGGCTCGTGCCAACAAAATTGACCAGGAATGGGAAAAACATATTGAAGAGAATGAGGAACAATACATATGGTGGGCATCTGAGCAAACAAAGAAATTAAAGAGTGTGAATTCTGAAAGTGACGCACATAGACGCCCACAACATCAAATTAAAGGAAATCAGACTTCACGAAACCAAACACACAATCAACACCGAACGAAGCAGACTCATCACTTCAAAGCACAGCAGGAACAGAGACGTAACACAAAACCAGGCACGACACGACAAGAACATCAAAGTAATCAACATTCCAGGAACGAAGTGAAGTGCCAACTGT
>NW_028234436.1:18721610-18726610 GCF_977035675.1 Penaeus japonicus
CTAGTGCTATTACTATTACTATAGTTTGATAATGATAATGGCAATAATAATCATAACTATAGTGATAATGATTAATATCATTATGATTACTAACGATATTATCCTCATGTGTGTGTATATATATGTGTGTGTGTGTTTCTCGAATATTCGGAGAATCCTGCATATTTTGCATGCTTCGTTATCAGCAACATAATTTATCAAGATAATGAGCAAAGCGTAATCAGCCAGGTAATTATATTCGAATCAGATCCTTAGTTATCTTTTATCTTCTTATATCTAATGGCTGGTTGATTTTTAGTGTTATCCAGGTTTTTACGCGAAAGCAGGATAATGAATGAAATGTGATTAATGAGAATAAATGAAAAGGAAATTACACACACACACACACACACATAGAGGCACATGGAAACACACACACACACACACATAGAGGCACATGAAAACACACACACACACACACACATAGAGGCACATGAAAACACACACACACACACATAGAGGCACATGAAAACACACACACACACACACACATAGAGGCGCATGGAAACACACACACACACACACACACATAGAGGCACATGGAAACACACACACACACACACATAGAGGCACATGAAAACACACACACACAAATAGAGGCACATGAAAACACACACACACAAATAGAGGCACATGAAAACACACACACACAAATAGAGGCACATGAAAACACACACAGACACACACACATAGAGGCACATGGTAACACACACACACACACATAGAGGCACATGAAAACACACACACACACACACATAGAGGCACATGAAAACACACACACACACACACATAGAGGCACATGGAAACACACACACACACACACACATAGAGGCACATGGAAACACACACACACATAGAGGCACATGAAAACACACACACACACACATAGAGGCACATGAAAACACACACACACACACACACATAGAGGCACATGGAAACACACACACACACACACATAGAGGCACATGAAAACACACACACACACACACACATAGAGGCACATGGAAACACACACACACACACATAGAGGCACATGAAAACACACACACACACACACACATAGAGGTACATGAAAACACACACACACATAGAGGCACATGAAAACACACACACACACACACACATAGAGGTACATGAAAACACACACACACATAGAGGCACATGAAAACACACACACACACACACATAGAGGCACATGCAAACACACACACACACACACACTCACAGAGAGAGAGAGAGAGAGAGAGAGAGAGAGAGAGAGAGAGAGAGAGAGAGAGAGAGAGAGAGAGAGAGAGAGAGAGAGAGAGAGAGGAGAGAAAGAGAGGAGAGAAAGAGAGAAAGAGAGAGAGAGACAGAGTTAGAGACAGAGACAGAGTAAGAGATGGAGACAGAGGCAGAGACAGAGACAGAAACAGAAACACAGAGAGAGAGAGAGAGAGAGAGAGAGAGAGAGAGAGAGACAGAGACAGAGACAGAGAGAAAGGAGAGACAGACAGAAGAAAGACCGAATGCAAAGTACTGCAACCTGATTAAATATTTCTGTTTAAATACTCGAGTCCCCGGTGCAAAATAGACGTCCATTTCTAAGACCGGAGTGTGGTTCAATATTCCCACTAGATGTCTCTGACCACTGCAGTCTTTTAGTTTTCAAAGAGTAAATATAGTTCTTTCTCTTCTCTGGGGGATCATTCAATCTTTTGTTTTATTAAGGAATTTGATTTTGAATGAGTGATAATGATAACGTTTTCTTTTTAAGAATTGTGTTGATAGAAAAGTTACTGATTTTTAGAGATTGTAATTCATCCGTTGTTGTTATTTCTTCTAGTTACAACTTTATTGTACTTTACAGATATTGAGTTAATTAGTTATTCCAAGCACTTTCACGGTCTTCACGTATGTGTAATGGTGTTATTTTAAGGTCTGTTGTTAAGGTGACATTACAGAAAACGCAAGCGCAGTTTAGAGTTAGCTATAACTATTATAAACTTTTACGATCATCCAACCGTCCATATTAAAAACAACGGAGTATGCACTTAAACTATGTAAAGTTTATATATATTGCAAAATTCACATACTTTATCGTCCTGTTGCAATTTATGTCACGCATGCCTACCCATCTAAGTGATGTCATAACAATTATATTCATAATTGCTAATACTTGTCATTTATAACTTCTAATCTTAACAACTTCCGTTCGACATCTTGACTAAACATATCAGATTGAAGAACAATATCAAGGAATATATTGAAAATGTTCTATTTAATTCAGAGAAACATGACGGAGTATAAAAATATATTTTGAATGTAGATTGTTAAATGTTTCATGTTCTATATAATTCGTTGACTTCTCGCTGAGCGAAATATACATCTATGATACTTGAATAATGTTATCGTGTTTTACGATATTATTTCCATATTTGTGTAAATTCCCATAATGTAATGTATACACTATTACCTTACGTTCATATTAACTACTCATGTATTTCTAAGATTTCAACTACAAAACTAATACCAATGGAGTCTTCGTATTTCTAAAAACATTTCCAGCACTTTCCAACATAGCGACTCAGTGCCACCACCATCATATGCAAGAACCAACCAACATAGCGCCCCCCCCCCCCCTCAAAAAAAAAAAAATCACTACTATCAACATGTCGCGACTACATAGCTACCACCACTAACCACTCAAACGCAACTACCATCCACATCAGCGCCAGTCCCCCCTCCCCCCACCCCCTCCATCCTTCGCCTCCGGAAATGATGATAATGATTGTGATGACTGGAATAATTATGATGATTAGAAAGTGGTATTAATGGTCGTAATACTAAGTGCAATGATTATGATGATGATGATAGCAACGATGATAATGATAATGGGAATGATGATGGTGGTGGTGATAATGATGATAATATTTGTGGTACTAATACTGATGATGATATTGATAATTATGGTAATGTTATTAATAAAACTAGTGATACAATAACAGCAGCAGCAATAATAAAAATGATAATGATAATTACGATAATACCAATAATAATGATAATGGTAATGATAAAAGTAATTACCCCGTCCCCACCCCCCCAAAAAAAAAGAGCAATGATAACAATATCGATACTAAAAACGATAACAAACAGACACCACAACACAGACCCCCTCCCCCCTCCCCTCCCCCGCAACCATAACTAAACGATAAAACCCCCAACACCCACTACTACCCCCCACCCCCCCACCTCCCCACCTCCCATCCCCTCCCCCCATCCCCCCCTTTCTCAATACCATAACACCAACAACACCAAAAGCAGCAGAGTCTAGTACCGTAAGTCTAGGATCGGCCAACACCCTCCGTCTGTCTCTGGTGTGTAACGGTTTTTTTTTTTTTTTTTTTGAAACCACGGACCACCGCCACAAGAGCTGCTAGGAACGTACATGCCACACTGAACGCTTTGCCTTGCTAACCTGGTGCTGGCTGGACGTTGCACTGCTATTACGGATAGACATTTGGTGTGTAATGAGCGTCTCTGTGTGTGTGTTTGTGTGTGTGTGGGGAGGGGGGGGGGGCGTGTTTAAGTTTGTATGTAAGGTTGTGCGGATATTGGATGGGTCTGTGTGTGTGTGTGTATTTACAGTATATGTATATGTATATATAAATAGATAAATTAATATATATATGTATATATATATATATATATATATATATATATTCATATATATATATATATATATTCATATATATATACATATATATATACATACATATATATATATATATGTGTGTGTGTGCGTGCGTGCGTGCGTGTGTATGTGTGTGTCATCTGTGCTTTATTTTATATTTTACGTATATGCACGATTCCTTTGTATTCCTCCAAGTGTCCCATATAAGATGTGATGTATGTTATACCTATGCTGTGTATTTCACAGTAGTTCGTATAATTATAATTATTCAAATTGTGATATCAGTCAGTCCTGAAGGCATGTTGATCGTCTCAGATTTTTTCTTTCTTTCTTACTCTAGGTGTATATTAGGTTTTATAGATTATAGGATTACAACGTACGTATTGCCTTGATCTTTATGTATGTAGGTGTTTATTTGTGTGTGTGTGAGTTTGTGTGTGTTCATTATTTGTTGTTTATTTGATCACATTAAAAACAATTTTTGCTGTGTGAATTTCAACCGCTTTCATATAACATCAACACCACGTGAAATTACCATAGTAATAAAAGTAGCAATAACAAATGCAATAATAACAATAATAATGATAGCAACCATGACAATGATAATGAATACCGGCTATTGTTTCTCAGCAACTGAAAAGTAAACAGATTTATAAGAAACAGATAAAAGAATAAATAAATAAATGAAATACAATACTAGAAAAAAATAAATCAAGGAGTATCCATCAAACAGCATATTATTACTGAATATTTATCAGTGACATCAGAAAAAATCTTATACTTCTCTCCACCTCCACAAGGAGTCTATACCTAGGCCTAAGTAAGGACCTGAAGGATGGAAAAAAAATAATTCCTTTTAAAGCATTGACTTCGATTACTTTATGCCCATACATTAGGAACAGGAACACAAAAACATTGTGTGTTTATTTATTGAATGTATTTGAATAGATGTGTAAGTGCTTTTGTATGTGTAGCTTCGCACAATTAAGCATTCTGATCTGTTCCATAATGATAATGATATTCTGTAATGTTCATTATTGTTATTATCCTTATTATTATCATTATTATTATTTTTGTTGTTATTCTCATCAGTGTTATCTTTATCATTACCATTATCATAATTATTACAATATCAGGGACGATAACAGTATTATGGTAATGATAGTGATAGTGATAACGATAATGGTAATAATCATAATAGTAGTTATTATCATATTGATGATAATCCCAATGATAATGACGTTAATAATCATGATAATCATAATCAAAACAATATTGATAATTAAAC
>NW_028234436.1:18736610-18739110 GCF_977035675.1 Penaeus japonicus
GAGTGTTTTTTTTTTCTTCTCCTTCTTCTTCTTCTTCTTCTTCTTTTTTAGAAGTCTTTAAGTCTGGAAAAAGGAGATCGAAATAAAACCTCTCTTATTGAATGGCTACGTTATACTACCTCTCTTTCCTTGCAGAGACTATTGCATGGATGTCAAGCAAGAAAATCAAATAAATCAGCTACCATTAACAAAAAAAAAAAAAAAAAAAAAAAAAAAAAAAAAAAAAAAGATAGACAGGCGCGACGATGAAGTAACGTCACACGCGTAACGGGAATAGCCATACACGTGGGAAACTGAGACAGACTTGATGGATGGTTACTATTCAGGAGTGAGAGGGGAGGGGAGGGGAGGGGAGGGGGTGGGGGTTAAATCGCATAGGGGGAGGGGAGGAGGGGGTTGGTAGAAGGAGAGAAGGGGTTGGAGACCGAGGGGAAGAAGAAGAAGAAGCGTGAGGCAGTATGGGAAAGGGGAGGGGAAGAGAAGAGGCGAGGGAGGGGGGAGTAGGAGGTGGTAGAAGGGGGGGGAGTAGGAAGTGGGAGAAGGGGGGGAGTAGGAGGTGGGATATGGGGGGGAAGTAGGAGGTGGGAGGAGGGGGGGTAGGAGGTGGGAGAAGGGGGGGAGTAGGAGGTAGGAGAAGGGGGGAGTAGGAGTAGGAGGTGGTAGAAGGGGGGGAGTAGGAGGTGTCAGAAGGGGTAGGGGGGATAAGAGGAAGGGGCGGGGGGGAGGAGAAGGAGGAATGGAGAATCAACAAGTGTCAAGGGTTAACCCAGGGTGGTGGAGGCGGAGGGCGTGTTCGAAACTCCGAGGAGGAGAGTCGTCGAAGAGAAATCGGTTGGTATGAGTAACGGAAGTGTAGCAACAAGGGTTAGAGTAACGGCCCTGTGGTTTCGTTGTTGTGCAGGAGTGTGTGTTTGTCGCTCCTCAGCTTGACACCGGAGGTTTTTCTCTTGCAATAAAGGGAACGAGAAATAAAAAAATAAAAAAATATGTGACCGACGGCTTGGAACTCACGCACTTTGAGCAAATTATCAGTGATGTGTTGCATGCAATTGCCTTCCTTCTGAGAATCTATCATATTCCTCATTCTCATAATTATGGCGTCTATTCACATCAAAATAATTACATCTTTAGTTTATATTCCGCGAATATATCTGGTCTGATTAAGGCGAGTAATTTCTGAAGAAAAAATGGAGTTACGACCACAGGAATGAACTAAAAAAAAGAAGGAAGTGCTGGAGGAGAAGAACAGAGAACACGAGGAAGGAGTAAAAACAAAAGAAGTAGAACAAGAACAAGAAGACAAGAAAAACAAGAAAAGGAAGGCAAAATGAAAGAACGATGAAGAGTAAGAGCAGGAGGAGGAGAAGGGGGAAAAATGTAGGAGGAAAAAGAAGAAATGGCAAAGGATGATGAAGAATCAGAAAAGATGATGATGACGAGGAAGAAGATGAGAAGGAGGAAGAAGAAGATGAGTAGGAGGAAGATGAGAAAAAGCAGAAAGAAGATGAGGAGGAAGAAGAACATGGGGAGGAGGAACAAGAACAAAATGGGGAAGAGTAGGAATCGGGAGAAAGAGGAACTTAAAAAGAAAAAAAAGGGAAAAAAATAGGAGGAAGAGAGGGAAAGAAAGAGGAAACGATGGAAATAGGTTATAGATAACTGCGCACAGAAATGGACGATCATTAAGAAAAAAAAGAAAGAAAATCCTCTGACCAACACGACGGCTGACGCTCGCCTACGTCTGTTGCTCAAGCTACAAATTTCAGTTCATTTCGGAGATACAGTATTTCAGGCTAACGGACATCAGCAGGTCTCGAATAATCCACAGACGCACGAAACGCAGCAGACTTTGGACAGCTAGCAACCACGAAGAGTAATGGGACGTTCATAAAGATTTGACAACTTTCGAGTGCATTTGTTCGATGAAAAATATTCTTTTTTTTATATGCTATGAGCGGCACCTTGGTCATGGGAATATACAAAATTTTCCTTTTTTTTTTTTTTCTTTTTTTGATAAGAGTCTAGCTCTCGTCTATATGCTTAGACATCTTACCCGAACCTTTTGTTTTGCAATTAAGCTTTTCAAAAACAAATCCAATCTTTCCATCGGCACCGAATGAGTGTTCATTATTGCACAGTATCATCCTTATCCTTTGCAGGATTACTGTCTCATTGCAGGAGGTTCTGTCGTGTAATCTTCGCTACAATCAGATTACGCTAAGTAAACAACCCTTCATTAACAAAATGTTTTACACCCATTTTACTTACGGTAATGCGATTGGCTGGACAATTAGTCTAACGAAACGGCTGTGTTCGGGTGAAAGCTGTACCATGGCAAATAAACATTCGAACACGTGTTACAAAGAGTTTTTGTCGGTTTTTCGTTTCGCTATATCTATATTTTAGGGTATTTGTTTTTTGTTTTGTTTTTTCTTTGTTTTTAGTATTGATGATTTTGATTGCTATTGATGTTAGGAATGATAATCTGAGGTAACTATAT
>NW_028234436.1:18779110-18786610 GCF_977035675.1 Penaeus japonicus
CGGTCACATTTGCATAAAATATTCTAATTCCATATTCATAACTTTATGTCTAATTCTCCCTTTCTTTTTCTCCTTCAGGTACGTACGACGAAACAACATAGAGATGGAAGTGGTAGTAAGTATTGTGTTTCTAGATCGGTTTTTGTGTTATTACAAGCGCGTAATCAGGAACTTGTCTAATACATTTATGTAAAAGAGAATATGCCTCTTAAAGTTATATGATCAAGCACATGATGAATACATACACGCACACTCACATACACAAGCACGTGCACACACGTATAAACACACACACTTACACACAAAGAGAGACACACATATACACACATACACACACGCATATATATATATATATATATATATATATATATATATATATATATATATATATATATATATATATTATATATAATATATATATATATATATATATATATATTATATATATATATATATATATATATATATATATTATATATATATTATATATTATATACATATATATGTATATATAATATATGGAATATATATAATTTATATATATATCTATATATATATTATATATATATATATATATATATATATATATATATATATATATATATATATATATTAATATATACACATTCGTATATATACACACATTTATATATATTCACACAAGCAAACACACACACATACACACAAACACACACACACACACACACACACACACACACACACACACACACACACACATACATATATATATATATGTATATATATATATATATATATATATATATATATATATATATATATATATATATACATATATATATGTGTGTGTGTATATAGATAGATAGATAGATAGATATACATATATATGTATATATATATATATATATAATATATATATATATATATATATATATATATATATATATATATATATATGCATGTATATCTATATCTATATCAGATTAGATTTAAATTCAAACAGCAAACTTGCAGTCACTTTTACTATCATATCCTAGCTAACAGAAAATGGTCTACCATTAGCTAGTCAACCACAATACAAATATTGATTCTCCTCAGCCTGAAATATGCTACTCTAATAGACCACAATAATAGTTCTAAAAATTCTAGCTAACTACAACAGTAATACTCTCAGAATAACTCGAATGTTGCAGCTGAATAACACCCTGCATAACCTTACTAATGTATGATAATGTGGGTTGCATATATATATATATATGCAACCCACAACTCGGGCACTATAACAAAGACTCTCACTCACACTACACACATGATTAAAGCGTCACTATACTACACTATAGCAGCACCATACCGATCTGAGTTGGAATTAAATGGCACCATAAAACTGCTTAGCAAAGTCCCTTTACTATTTCCTTAAAGTAAAATGTCCTCTTCTTCAACCAAGCTATATCTCCTACTCAGTGCTAAGAGCCACAGCAATATGTCCCCTCTCAACCCCCCCCCCCCACCTCACCTCTTTCAAAACACAGTAATATCTCTCCCCCCCCCCCCTACCCACACCCTCTTTCGAACCACAGCAACATCTCCCCCCCCCATCTCTTTCGAACCACACCAATATCTCCCCCCACCCCGCCTCTTTCGAACCACAGCAATATCTCCCCTCCCCCCCACCCCCCACCTCTTTCGAACCACAGCAACATCTCCCCCCCTCCCTCCCTCCACCACCACCCACACCCCCTTTCGAACCACAGCAACATCTCCCCCCCCCCTCCCTCCACCCCCTACCCCCCACCCCCCTCCACCTCTTTCGAACCACAGCAACATCTCCCCCCCCTCCCTCCTTCCACCCCACCCCCACCCCCCTCCACCTCTTTCGAACCACAGCAACATCTCCCCCCCTACCTCCTTCCACCCCCCCTCCACCATCACCCACACCCCCTTTCGAACCACAGCAACATCTCCCCCCCCTACCCCTCCTTCCACCCCCCCACCCCACCCCCCCTCCACCTCTATCGAACCACAGCAACATCTCCCCCCCCTACCCCCCTTCCACCCCCCCATCCCCACCCCCACCCACACCCCCTTTCGAACCACAGCAACATCTCCCCCCTTACCCCCCTCCCTCCTTCCACACACCCCCACCCCCACCCTCCACCTCCATCGAACCACAGCGCAAGGCGAACACATCAAGCCGTGCGCTCGAAAGGTCAGCCAACCTCAAGAAAGTCACTGAACTTATTTGTTATTGCTGGGATTTAGTACGAGCGCCGGGGTGAGCTGATCATGAATGATGTGACCGCCTTCGTGACCTCGTGCATGACGTCTCTCATGAAAATTAGTGAAATGAATCGAGATGTTTGTTTAGTTGTGGTTTCGATATTGATAGTATTGTTTTTTTTATTGTTGTTGTTGTTGTTGTTGTTGTTGGTATTAGCGATGGGGGTTGTCGTATCGTCATTAATATTGTTATCATTATCTTTATTATTGCTTTATTCAAAGCATTTCATCTCCCTGGTATCATTTCAGTTGTATAAGAACTGTTGTAGGAAAATTATGAGAACGCATTTTCTTGCACTGTTCGTCAACATTTAAATGACTTCAAAATGACTTGCATTTGTAGCGCGTTGGTAATACTTTTATGATATGAATATTCATATATTTTTTTTTTTATTATTATTCCTCGCTTGACATCACCATTGCGGTTTATGCTTGTGTGTTTATATCATTTATATCAGTCTTTTTATTCATTTTTTCTTAAATCTTTTAACGCACGATTTGTTTTAATCTTAAAATTGCAATAATCTTGGTCATATTCGAGTTTGTTTTTTAAATATCAGCACGTTGTGTGACGATAGAAAGCATGAGCCTGAGAGATTATGAGTTAAATGGCGTGTAACAGAGACGGAGAGAGCAGAGTACACGCACACGTGCATACATACACATATTTCAGTACACACACAAATATAAAAATTACATTACACACACACACACACACACACACACACACACACACACACACACACACACACACACACACACACACACACACACACACACACACACACACACACACACACACACACACACACACACACACACACACACACACACACACGCAAACTCACCCACATACTTCCTCAAAATACACATCAAAGATTTTCGAAAATAGATACACATCAAACACGTAAAAGTTTACTCGCCGTTTTCAACAAACAAAATCATATTAAAAAATAAAAATTAGAATCGAGATCACGTTGCTTGGTACACACTAAGAGATCTGATCTGATTCATGAATTTGTAAGTAATTTGATTGAATTCTATCGTGAATCTCTCATGAATCACGTAGTCATATTGAACATTTATTTATTTATCGATCTATCTTTTTTTTTTTTTTTTTTAATCCACGAGAGATTATGCATTAGTGTCTAAAATTATCAAGGCTTTTAATTCAGTTTGGTCTTATTCAAATGCTTATTTTTACTATTGGTATTTTGGTCTAATGTTTCCTTGTTTGTGTTTGTTTGTTTTTCGAGAAAGTATCCATTTTTCGATAGATATTTTGTCGAAATGGGTAGTATTTCGGAGAGATATAGGGTGAATGGAACTATGGGTTAATGGTGACTGATATGATGATATTGTCTCTCTCTCTCTCTCTTTCTCTAGCAATCTATTTATCTATCTCGTATTCGATTTTTCTTTCTATCCCCTCTCTCTCTCTCTCTCTCTCTCTCTCTCTCTCTCTCTCTCTCTCTCTCTCTTTATATATATATATATATATATATATATATATATATATATATGTATATATATATATATATTTCTTTATTTTTTTCTCTCTCTCTTTCTATCATTCCCTCTCTCCTTCCCTCTCTCCCTCCTACCTCCCTCCCTCTCTCTCCCTCTCTCTCCCTGTCTCTCTCCTATTTTCTCCTCTCCCTCCTCCACTTTCCTTCCTTCCTCCCCTCAGACCAACGCCACACCACTAGTTCCTACCGTGACCTTTTCTACTTTCACTTCAGAAAATAGCAAGAGAGAGAAAAAGTGATTAACCCTTTCTGTTCAGTTGCATAACGAGGCGCGTGTCTGAGGGGGGAGGCAGATGGTGGAGGAGTAAAACGACAAAAAAAAAAAAAAAAAAAAAAAAAAAAACACGAAGGGATAGAGATGGAAGAGGAAGAATGGCATAGGAAGGAAGAGAGGAGAGAGGGTAAAGAGAGTGATAGAAAAGGAAATAGAAATATAGGGAATGGTAATAATGTTAAAAATGGTAGTCTATTTCCGAAATAAAATTAGTCAATTGAAACTGCCGCGGGGAAGGATTATAGAAAGACGATATAGAAGGGAAAAAATGTGCATAAAAGGGTTAGGAAAGAAAACAAGAATAATAAAAGCAACAACAGAGAATAAGTACGATCGATCGACGAAACAAAAAACAACAGAACGAGAAGGCAAAACGCGATAATTAAAATAACGTAAGACGTAAATGCGAATAAGCGATATAGAATACCGTGAAAGGAAACAAACGAAGAAAGGAGATAGTTAAATAACAGACTAAAAACACAGAGGACAAGACATAAACACAAACAAACAGAAAAAATAAGTAACGAAAGAATGAGATAGAGAATAATGATTTAGAATAAAGATATACGGAAAAAATAGATCACAGAGGTGCATACACAAAAAAATAAGATTAAGCCTAGAATTAAAACGAAGGTGAAGAAAGAAGAATGTGATGAAATCCGGGAAATGAATCGAGCCAACTAGATAAAAAAAACAGAAACAAAAGAATTGATTCAAAGATACAAAAAAAAGTAATATAAAATCCTTAAAAAAAAACGACAACAGACAGAGATTTAAAAATATTATTTAAAAAGTAAAAGTAGATTGGGAAATATGAGAGAAAAATATTGACGAAAGAGAATTTATAGACATGGAACGGGGGAGAGGGGGGGGGAGAATAAAAAAAGGAAATAGGGAGATGCGAAAGAACGAAAGTACATACGAGAAAGAGGCAAAATAGGAGATAAAAGCATCGACCAATAGGAATGCAGGAATGCAGGAATGCGAGAAAGCTGGAAAACAGAGCTTCTTGTGAATATTTTTTTTTTTTTCAAAAAGCTAAGAAGCTAAGGAGGAAAAAAAAGCTTTAGAAGATATATAACTAAGGAAGGAAAATTTCTGACGACGATAAAAATCTAAAGAGAATAAGCTTTTTTTTCAGCGCCCATACGTAGCAAGAGTGGGAAAGCTTTGGGCGATATTTAACTAAGGATAAAAAAAAAAAGCTTTAATGAAGATACAAAGCTCAGGGAGAAAAAGCTGGGTTTTTTTTTCAAAATGATATGTAGCTTTAGACAATATGTAACTAAGCAAGAAAAGCTTTTTACAACGATATTTAATTAAGGAGATAAATCCTTACTGAGGAAGTAATGCTTTTTACGATATGTTACTAATGAGGAAAAGCTTTCTACGATATGTAATTAAGGAGACAAATCTTCTCTACGATATGAAGGGGATTAGAAAAAAAAATAGTCGATATATAACTAAGGAGAAATATCCTTATATATGGATCATTAATTCCTTATATGAATTATATACGAATATGTTTCTTCGAGTTATTTTTTGTCTCCCATCTCGTCTATTACATTTACTTAATTTCGTTAATGATGAGTTTAAAACTGAAAAAAAAATAAAAAAATAAAAACAAAAAAAACATATGAACATCTAATAATCCCATGAATTATGGAGATGCTTAGCGTGTCGTGTCTAATCATTTCGATCACCCGAGACTGTGGCTGATGGAAATGTCTCCTTCGACAGCCATGAGTTAAAATCCTTAATGGCTGCCTTTTACCACTACTGAGTGAATCGGATGAAACCCGTTCGCTGTGGTTGGATTTCTTGGTTGTTGTTGTTTTTTATGGTATGGGGTGGTTAACTAATTAGAAGGGAAAATGGGAGAAAGAAGAAGAAAAAGAAGAAGAAAAAAAAAGAAGATGAAGAAAAAAGAAGGGGAAATGTGTTTATACAGTGTGTATATGTATATATATATAACATACGTACCTAATTTAAAAGAAAATGTGAAAATCGTGATCTTGAAAGTTTACCTAATGGCTAGATATGACGTAATAAAAATAACACACCGTAGAGTGAAAGTAGCATTAGTCTGGTAGACGATGCTGAACCCCCTGAACAAATATGAACAAAAGATAGTTCATCGTTCTAACAAAGAAGAGAGGAAGAAGGGATATCATACTATAAAGGAGATTATCTTTGTTCTAAATTGGAAAGTAGATTCGGAATGGGAGTAAAAGGAAAGATGAAAAAGGATAAAATGAGGGATTTAAAGAACACGGGTCGAGGATGAAGAAACAGGAGACAAAGCTAGATAGAAAGATGGATAAGTAAAAAAAAGAAAAAAAAGAAAAAAAAAACATGAATACCAAATGAAATATGCTGAATTAGCCAGAGAGATAGAACGATAGGAGCGAGATGGATGGGGAGGGGAGGGAGAAGGAGGAGGAGGAGGAGGGGAAGGGGGAGAGGGAGGGGAGAGGGGGAAGGGGTAGGAGCAGAAGAGACAACAAAAAGAGAAGAGGGGAGAAAAGAGAGAGGAGAGGAAACACAGGAAGTAAGTAAGAGAATAGAGGAGAAAAGAGATGGAAGAGAAGAGAGGAGAGGAGAGAGAGAGAGAGAGGAGACGGGCCCGACACGAGAGGACAGGAGAGAAGAGAGGAGAGGGGAGAGAGAGAGAGGAGACGGACCCGCCACGAGAGAAGAGAAGAGAGAAGAGAAGAGAGAAAGAGAGAGGAGACGGAACCGACACGAGAGAAGAGAAGAGAAGAGAGAAGAGAAGAGAGAAAGAGAGAGGAGACGGACCCGACACGAGAAGAGAGAAGAGAAGAGAAGAGAGGAGAGAAAAGAGAAGAGAGGAAACAGACCCGACACGAGAGAAGAAAAGAAAAGAGAAGAGAGAAGAGAGGAAACAGACCCGACACGAGAGAAGAAAAGAGAGAAGAGAAGAGAAGAAGAAGAGAGAGAGAGAGAGAAGAGGGCCCGCCACGAGTAGGGGGCTCACGAGGGCAAGGAAGTACCGTGTATAGGTCCCGCCGCCGCCTTGGATCGCAGCCAGCCAGAGGCCATCGACTTCCTTTATCTTGAGCGCGTCGCAAAAATTCCATAATCACGCGTGAATGAGCGTCGTTAAGGCGGTCGGGGGGGGGGGGGGGAAGCGTAGGTAGATGGTGTGATGGAAGGGGGGGGGAGGGTTATGATGCAAAGGAGATTAGGTATTAGAGATTTATCACTGTGTGAACATTTATATTCGTATATATGTATATATATGTATATATATATATATATATATATATATATATATATATATATATATATATATGTATACACACACACACACACACACACACACACACACACACTCAATCATACCTAGAGAGAGAGAGAAAGAGAGAGAGAGAAACAAATAGGCTGATAGATAAATAGATATATAGATGGATAAACTAA
>NW_028234436.1:18789110-18806610 GCF_977035675.1 Penaeus japonicus
CATCCAGTCCCAAAGAAAATAGGAAAATAAGGATTTTTTTTTATATAAAGACCAGCTTACGCATTATAATGAATAAAAAAAAAATAAAAAAAGCCTTTATCAAGACCTCCACAATTAGAATATTATATGCCAGCCTTTGTAAATGTAAGGTTACCAGAGCATGACCTAACAGATGTTTTGAGTGGAAATTTCATCCTAACGCATGACCCAGCAGAAAAGTACACGTGAAGGTGTTTTGATAACGTTCAGACGACGTTATGTGCACGAAAATCTTTTTTATTTTACCTTTGTTTTTTTTTTGTTTTTTTTTGGGGGGTGGGAGGGGAGAAAGGGGTGAGGATTGACACGAAATTTGCATACGAAATTGAACAATGAAGGACAGACACAGAGAGAGAGAGAGAGAGAGAGAGAGTAAACCAGCGCCGATATTTTGAATCGATAAATTCTTGATTTACTCACCTACTCTTTTACCACATATGATGTAGCTTCATTTAGTCTTGATATCCATTCTCTGCCACATGTCTACTTTTAATTAACTTTCATCTATCGCATGGTGTAGCTTCATTTAGTCCTAATGTCCACTCTTTACCTCATATCTACTTTTGATTAACCTTCATCTACCTCATGACTTAAACCTCATATCCATTCAGCTACCTCATGACGTAACCTCTTGTAAACCTCATATCCATTCAGCCACCTCATGACTCAAACCTCATATCCATTCAGCCACCTCATGACGTAACCTCTTGTAAACCTCATATCCATTCAGCCACCTCATGACGTAACCTCTTGTAAACCTCATATCCATTCAGCCACCTCATGACGTAACCTCTTGTAAACCTCATATCCATTCAGCCACCTCATGACGTAACCTCTTGTAAACCTCATATCCATTCAGCCACCTCATGACCTAACCTCTTGTAAACCTCATATCCATTCAGCCACCTCACCCAACCCAACCCTTCGCTGCCAAATCTAATTTTAATCCACTTTTAATCATCTCCCAAAGTCAAATTTCACCACAACCACAACATCACCAACCTACCACGTAATCCATCCTGGTGACAACCCAAAAAAACAACAACCAATCAACCAAGACACAAATAAACAAATAAACAAATAAACAAATAGATAAACGAGGCTTCCCTATATGTGGACGGAAATATCAGTTCGGTCTCGTGATTGCATTATCTTGATTGCAGGGTTAATGACTGGGAAAGAGAGGAATCATTTGGTTTATTATGTGTAGGTAGAGAGAGAGGTAGATGGATAGATAGATGGATGGATACATAGATGGATAGATAGATGGATAGATAGATGGATGGATACATAGATGGATAGATAGATGGATGGATAGATGGATACATAGATGGATAGATAGATGGATAGATAGATGGATACATAGATGGATGGATAGATGGATGGATACATAGATGGATAGATAGATGGATGGATACATAGATGGATAGATAGATGGATGGATAGATGAAGAGGTAGATATATAGAGGGATGAATAGATGGATGGATAGATAAATAGATGCAATAGATACATAGATACATACATACATACATACATTCATGTACAGACCAATGCACTGATTGATTAAATTATTAATGGAAACGATAGAATTGAGAGATAGATAGATAGATAGATAGATAGACAAGGGTGATCAGCTGTTTAAAAGCATCTCTTTTCTCTCTTCTTTTCTTTTCTCTTCGTTTTTTGTTTCTTTTAAATTTCTCTTCTAAAATCTCTTCAAACAATTCTTTAACGATTCATGATTTTTTCTTCCTCTCTCTCTCTCTCTCTCTCTCTTTCTCAAGTTTTCTCTCAAGATTTATTTCCTTTCTCCGCCTTCTTCTCCTCATGCATTCCCCTTCATTTCTTCTTTCATTTCCATATTCACGGCCGGTATTTCTTCTTCTTTTTTTTCTTTCTTTTTTTTTTTAATCTCCTGTCTTATCTCTACTTTCTCCGAGCCTTCGCCGTTCACCCGCGTATCGGTCGCTCGCTTTCTTGCATCGCCTCAAGAAGGTGCATTCCAGTGTTAATTCCTTTCCACGACGCTAATCTCTCTCTCTCTCTCTCTCTCTCTCTCTCTCTCTCTTTCCTTCTCTGTCTCTGTCTCTCTTTCCTTCTCTGTCTCTCTCTCTCTCTTTCCTTCTCTGTCTCTGTCTCTCTTTCTCTCTCTCTCTCTCTCTCTCTCTCTCTCTCTCTCTCTCTCTCTCTCTCTCTCTCTCTCTCTCTCTCTCTCTCTCTCTCTTCTTTTTTCTCTTTTTTTTTTTTTTTTTCCTCAACCTGTTTACTTCGTCCTCCTTCTCCTCCTCCTCCTCCTCCTCCATATCCTGTTCAGTTATTCCTCCCCCTCTTCCTTCTTCTTTTCCTTATCTTCTATCTCCTCCTTCCCCCCTCCTTTCTCCTCTTTCTCAACCCCTCTTCCTCCCACCTCCTCCTCAACCCCTCCCACCTCCTCCCACCTCCTCCCACCTCCCCAACCCACCTCCCCAACCCACCTCAACCCACCACCTCCTCCTTCTTCTCCTTCCTCCTTCTCCTCTTCCTCCTTTCTCTTCCCACGCTCCCCCCCCCCCCCACTCTTTCCTTGGCCCCTTTTCCCCGCTCCTCCTCCGGCTCCCTTGAGGTGTGTTTCAGCCAAGCTAATTTCCTCACTCGTGTTATGACTGTTGGATTCATTAAGGTGTGTCACGATCCCCTGTTACTATCACGTGTTGAGTCTCTCCTACTTCTGCTTGTTGGTCCTTCGGTTGTGACTTCGCTTGGCTGAAGGACTTACTTTTTTCTGATTTTTCTTTGTTTCATTTTTTTTTTTTTTTTTCGTTTTTTCTGATTTTTTTTTTTTTTTTTTTTTTTTTTTTTTTTTTGGTTTTTGGGTTTCGTCAGTTCTTGTTCTTCTTCGTTTCTTTTTTTTCTTTCTTTTCGTTTCCTTTCTTATTATCATGAATCACTGTATTTTTTTGTTTTTCCTTTCTCCTTTTTTATCATTTATTTTCTTTCATTTTATCATTATCATATCTTTAACGGTTTTATCTCCATTCTTCTGTCTCATAATTTTCTAGTTTTTTTTTCTTCTTCTTCTTTTTCCTCATATTTTATTCTTCTTTCTTTTTTTTCTTTCTTTTTTTATTTTCCTTCCGCCTCTCTTTCTTTATTTCTTATTCTTTCTTCTTTTTTTCATGTTTTTTCGCCCGTTTTTTTCGCCTTCTTATCATCTTTTTTACTATTTTTCATATGTCAATTTACAATTATCATTGCCATTATCATTATCCTCCTTTTTGTTATTATTGTCATAATAATCATTATGATCATTATTATTGTTACTATTGTTATCATTATCATTATTGTTATTATCATTATCATTATCAATATCATCATCGTTACTAATATCATCATTATTATTATTATCATTATTATCATCATCATTCTTATCATCATAACAATTAGCATTATCATCCTTATCATCCTCAGTATTATCTATACCATCACTATGTTTATCATCATTATCATAATAATCATTATAATCATTATCATCACCATCAACATCTTTATTATCGCTATTGTTATCATCATTACATTATTTTCTTCTTCCTCTCCTTCTCCTCTTCCTACTTCCTCTTCCTGAATTCCTGGGAGGATTGCAAGATCGAAAACAACATTCAGAAAAAAAAGAGTGATTTAGTTGCAACGAGGAAAAAAAACTATAACATTTTTCGTAAAAGATTAAGATTAAAATGATGTTTCGGAAAATAAATATACATATATTCTATCAAAAAATGAAAAGAAATAAGTATACATATATTCTATCAAGAAAAAGCATTTCGAACTTTCAGTCTTGTTGTGAATTACTTAAAGATTTAGCCATGTTTTCAGACTAACACATACATACGCACAGTCGAAAACTTTCTGCGGTGCCGAGCAAGCCGTATTGTGAAGTACAGTTAACTGCCCGGGGTGCTTGTAATCTGAGGGGGGGAAGGGGGAGGGGGGGGGGCTCTCTGCAAGCAAAGGCTGGCCTAGATATGTGTTGCAGTATAACGCTTTTTTTTTGTATTTTAGTTATTGTAAGCATTTGGGCTTTTCTGTGTGTTTGTGTGTATGCACGTATGTGTGGATGTAGGTGTGTGTGTGTGTGTGTGTGTGTGTGTGCGTGGGTGTTGTGTGTTGTGTGTGTGTGTGTGTGTGCGTGTGATATAGATATGTGTATATATACACATATATGAATATATGTATCATGTATGAGTACAAATATATGTATATGTATACTGGAATAGATGTATAGATGTATATATGTATAGATATATAGATATATATATGTACCCTATATAGTCTACATATATGCATGCATGTGTGTATGTATATTTTGTAAATATGTATGTGTGCATATAGGAGGAGAGAAGGGAAAGAAAACATGGTAAGGGACCAGAGAAGAGAGGAAGAACAGGGGGAAGAAGCAGAAGAGAGGAGGGAAGAGGAACGGGGGGGGGGGGGGGAAAAGCAGGGGGGAAAGCAGGACAACAAAGTTAGGAAGAGGAACAGGGAGGGGTGCGGTGAGAGGGAAGCAGGGAGGGCGAATGAAAAGAGCAGGGGAGAGAAGCAGAGAAGCTATAAGCAGAGGGGGTTTCTCCAGAGTGGTATAAGCAAGAGAGGCTGGAGTGCAGACGGGGAGGGAGAACGGTCGGAGACGGGAGAGGGAAAGGAGAAGAGGGAGAGGGAGGGAAGGAAATAGGAAGGGGAGGAAAGGAAAGAGGAAGGGGAGGGAAGTAGGGAGGGAGAGGGAGGGAAGGAAAGAGGAAGGAAAGAGGAAGGGGAGGGAGAGGGAGGGAAGGAAAGAGGAAGGGGAGGGAGAGGGAGGGAAGGAAAGAGGAAGGGGAGGGAAGGAAAGAGGAAGGGAAGGGAAGTAAGGAGGGAGAGGAGAGGAAGGGTCGAGAGGGAAGGATGAGGAGAGGAAGGGTTGAGAGGGAGGGAAGGGGGAGGGGCAGGCTGGAGAGGGGCTTGGGGAGGGAGACCAACGACCTGTTCAGTGATAACGCCTAGACACCCACGGTCCGGCCGCCACCTCCTCTCTCGGGCGGTCGGCAAGGAGATACGTTTTAGTGTCCCTTTTTTTAATTTTTCCTTTTTTTTCTTCTTCTTTTTTCTTCTTTTTCTTATTTTAATTGTTCTTTTTTTTTCTTCTTTTTTTTTCTTCTTTTTTTTTCTTCTTCTCTTTTTTTTTTTTTTTTTTTTTTTTTTTTTTTTTTTTTTTTTTTTTTTTTTTTTTAGGCGTCCGTGCTCACTTTAAGGTGTAGTCGTAATCTCTTTTATTGAAGAGATAACACTCCTCTTCGGTATGTGTTTTCTCTATCATGTCTCCGCTGTGATATGGTCGTAATTATTTAGTATCTATCCATGCGTGAATGCAGAGTGATTGCATTCCTACAATAGATAAATAAATAAATTTATACATCCTCAGCTATTTGTATCAGCCGTGACTCCTACCTACATCTGTCGGAAACAACAAAGATAGGCTATACTTCCTTCAAACAAAGACTATTGCATGTTGTTTTGTTGCAAGGATTCGGTTGTTATCATAAGCTATCTAATCACGGCTTGAGAATGCCCACTGGCTACTGGTACTGTGGATGCCCAATGTGCCGCTGGACACTCGCTAGCGGTCTCTTGAACAGGAGTGCCACTTGTACTCGGTGTCTCTTTCGGACACTGTCGAGAATCTTCGAGAAGCAAACAAGAAGAAATAAATAAAAAAATAAATGAAGATTGTTTCCCTTGGATAAGGAACAAGCCTTATATAGGAGAAAAAGATATAGAGATTGGCTACGACGGGAAAAAAGAAAGAAAAAAAAAGGAGAGACAAAAAAAAAAAGAGTTGGAATTTTAATGATACGAAATCTCCTTTCTGAAAGTTTACGT
This sequence comes from Penaeus japonicus, assembly GCF_977035675.1. NCBI lineage: Eukaryota > Metazoa > Arthropoda > Malacostraca > Decapoda > Penaeidae > Penaeus > Penaeus japonicus. Next base: position 18,795,040 of record NW_028234436.1, read on the forward strand.
TGGCAACCCTGCGTCCGTGTCTCAACTAACGGGAAAAGTCGGAGGTTTCGCTCGCCGTGCTTGCTATCTCGTTTTTTTCAGCAACATAAATCAGTTGGTGTAATTATTTCGTGGGTTTTATCATCATTTGACGGGAATTCGTTCACTGTGGGCGTATTTCTTCTTGTAAAAAGTTTACATGTAATGGTTAAAGGCGTTTATCACCCTTCGATTGATGAATTCTCTAAAAAAAAAAATCTGGAATCCAGATAAGACATCTGAATAAGCTCAGGTATTTGAGGAATGTTTTTCGTATATCTTCGTCCTTATTCACAGAATACGCCCTCTGGCTGACGAAAAAGCAAAAAAATAAAAGTGTCCAGACCTCAAGGGAACAAATAGAATCTTCTTATGCCATAGTGCACTGGTCATATCCACTACGGTCAGCACTCAGGTAGAACAAAAGAATGTACGCTGAGTTTTCTTTGTTTAATGCAGCGTACAATAATGATCGCCTAGGCTAAGGCATAGAATCTCTAGTTTATGGATGAACAGACCCCAAAGCTGAACACTCCAACTGGAACAAGATCCAAGGGGTCAATATCCACGCTGAAGCTGTGTATTGCCTTGAACTGCCTCTCTTATTAAGCATTAGAGATTCCTCTATCTTCGCTCAGAACTTCAAGTTTTAATTTTGACTCACGCCATGGTAGCGTGATAGTGTCTCTAGAATCTAGCAGAGGTGAGCATCGCCTAGAGATTTTATCGTTTACTAGAACCAGAATTCGCTTTAACCTCTCGCATCGGCAGAGGCAGATAGATCCCTGTCTACCGCGGCTACCACAGCGAAATGCTTGCTTTACATAGTCCGAATTAGAACGAAGACTTAATGATCCCTGGCAGAAGATGATGGGCTTCCCGACCTGCCTCACGGTGGAAATGCTTACGCAGATTTACTCCCGATCTGATTAAAGAAACATCCTTAATTCAAAAGCCTCGTCGCTGATACTTCCTGCCAAGGGGCGACCCTTTACGAGGACTCAATCAACCCGCGGGAAGTCGTAGTTTTGTCGGTAATAGTTAGTAATTTCGAGGTATAAAATGAGCCCTGGGAGAAATTGGTAGAGCGATAATTGGGTGTAATGAATACGGGTTAATATCTAAACTGTTTCGAGAAAGAAGAAGAAAAAAATTGTTTTAGAAAATCACACTTATACGGTTGGGAAATAGCGATTACGATATTTACGAGAATTTGCTTATTTGGCTTATACGTTTTTCAGGATGACCTGAACAGGAAGATTATATGTTATGAGGAACGGAAGGTGAATCTTATATATACACACTTTTAAGTAGAGTCAGATGCTAACTACCTATAAACTAACCTGACTGACTAGGTATGAACATGGTCACTTCCGCAGTTGCCAAAGACAAACTCGAACTTTTCAAAATATATATATACCTGTAATCACATCTACGTCCATAACCACAGATATTACGAATTGCAAAAAAATACTTTCCCTCTTAATATATTGAAGCAATGAAGGCTTTGCCAAATACACACCTAAATAAAAACGAATGAAAAAAACAGGTACTCCAGTCTTATCTTCTACGGCACTTTCCCGCTGGTCATTGCTCGCTCGTAGACATGTCTCTTTTCATGTCTTATTCCATGTGCATCTACCTCACCTTCAGACCTCAGTAGCACCTCTATCGTACCTATTTTTGGCTGCATATTTATCCTACCCTAGAGACCGTGATCTTTTGTTTTGCCTCCCCGAATAAAAATAGACTACAGGGAGGGATTGTTTGACCGTGAAACTGCGAGACCTTTGCAAGTGACGTGTCAAAACTTCGGTGTGTAATTTTGCGATTTTGCTTGGCATATGATCTCCTTTTTCCGTTCTTTCTTTGCGTTTGATAATATGCAACTTCGTGTGTCTTTATTCGTTGCGCGTAAACGTGTCAATTAGTTACACGTCTGTCGACCATAGACAGGAATAGATATGTATTACACAGTATGTTAATAAACCCCAGGTTCCCGAGGTTACGGGACTTACCATATACTTTAAACCATGTTTTAATTACGCGAAGACCGGTTTCAACTACTACAACATACGCTTAGTATAACAGAACTTGTCGCCACGTACTTAGGTGATAATTACGATTTCAGGCAACCGAATGGTGGGCCCGTTACCGAGCGTTACTAAGTAGCAAGTGAAGAAGGCCCGTTACTGAGCGTTACAAAAGGAAGAAGGCACTTTCATACAGTTATGCGAATGTTTCTCATGGGAACTGTGTCATGACGTGGAAATCTATCACTATTTTGCATTGTCAGGAGTGCTTTGAATGTTGTATTATTGCGGTTCATTTTCAGATAACAGTTTATACACATATATACGTATGTGTGTATGAGTGTGTGTGTGTGTGTGTGTGTGTGTGTGTGTGTGTGTGTGTGTGTGTGTGTGTGTGTGTGTGTGTGTGTGTGTGTGTGTGTGTGTGTGTGTGTGTATATATATATATATATATATATATATATATATATATATATATATATATATATATATATATATATGTCTGTAATAGCAATAATGATAAAAGTAGTATCAATAATAATTACAATGACGATGATAATAATGACAATAATGATAATGGCGATAACAAGATAATGATAATGGTAATGCAGATAATGATGATATTGAAAGCAATAATGATTATGATCATAATGATGGTAATCATGATAATGATAAGTTATAAAGATAACAAGGATAATAATGATTATAGCAATAAGGATTATTACAATAACATCTATAACAATAATGATAGCAACGATAACATTAACAATAATAATGATAATCATTACGATTATTACCATTATCATCATCATCATTATCATCACACTTATAGTAACAAAAATAACAAGGATAAATATGATATCAAACGATAATAAAATACATACTAGACGTTTGTGTGTCTCTGCAACACATGTAGGCCTATCCCAATAATCTTTCACATTTCCTAACTTTCCTCTCCTCACCTTCTTTCCTTTTCCTCCAATGATAATTCGGGGGAAAAAAAGCCTACCGTTGTTGCACGCTGTTGCACGCCCGCCACATGGCAATCCCTCCCCTGATCTTTGCAATCACGGCATAATTGCTTCGTCAACAAGGATACTGTGTCAATTTCCGTCTGTGTTTGACTAGCAGCGATGGGCGCAGCGGCGGCGGGAGCGTAATGCTGTGGGCGTGTGTGCTTTTCACTTCACTTGTTTTTGACGGTAATGCTGTCCTGTTGCAGCATTCTATTTCTGCGTAGATACGAGGATGCTAACTCTCCTTATGTGCATTTCTTTGGGGGGGGGGGGTGTTTAGATATGTATGTCCTAGTAGTTTTACACAAGGGTGTATGTATACGAGTATATTTATGTACATATTCACAGTTGTATGGACACATATACATGCAGATAACTGATTGATAATCTAACAAAAAAGGGGGTAGATTTGTTGCATGTATGCATGTATGTATAGACACAAACACCCATACACATACACACACATAGACACACACACACACACACACACATATATATATGTATATATATATATATATATATATATGTATGTATGTATGTATATATACATATATATTTATTTATTTATCTATTCATATATATAAATATATATATATATATATATATATATATATATATATATATATATATATATATGTATATATATACATATATATGTTTCTATATATATAAATAAATATATATATATATATAAACAAACAAATAAATAAATATATATGTATATATATATATATTCATATATATATATATATATATATATATATATATATATATATATAAATGTGTATATATATGTGTGTATGAATATGTATATATAGATATATATTCATATATACATATATAGATATATATTCATATATACATATATATATATATATACATACATATATATATACATATATATATTGTGATGTATAGAATGTGCAAATCTCCACTCTCCCAAAGCATACACACACTTCTTCCCCGCATACACAGGTACCCCATTACCCATTTACCTCCTCTCTCCCTCCCCTTCCCTCCCACCCCTCCCCTCCCCTCCCCTCCCAATCCCATCTTCTCCCTTCCATTCCCCACCCACCCACCTTCCCTCCCATCTCCTCCCCTCCCACCCTATCCTCCCACCCACCTCCTCCCTCCCCCTACCCCCTCCCCCCTCCTCCTCCACTCCCTCCCTCCCTCTGCCGTATACACACACTACTGAACCCTTCGGCGCAACGGAACCAAACGCTCCCGTTGTCCGTTTGCGGTCCGTTTACGCACTGTTGCCCGCGACAAGACTTCTGACCACGTACCACGGCGGCTCTCTAGTGGCGCCACCTGTTGCATCGGCACGGCTCGGCTAACGGAGTGAAGGGGGGAAGGGGAGGGAGGGGGAGAGAGGGAGGGGGGAGATAGGGAAGAGGAAGGGAGGGGAGGGAGGGGGGGAGAGGAGGGAAGGAGGGAGGGGAGGGAGGAGGAAGGGAGGGAGAGGGGGGGGGGGGAGGAGGGGAGGGGAGGGGAGGGAGGGGAGAGGGGAAGGGAGGGGGGAGAGGAGGGAGGGGGGGAGATAGGGAAGAGGAAGGGAGAGGGAGGGGGGAGATAGGGAAGAGGAAGGGAGGGGAGAGAGGGGGGAGATAGGGAAGAGGGGGAGGGGAGGGAGGGGGGAGATAGGGAAGAGGAAGGGAGAGGGAGGGAGGGGGGGAGATAGGGAAGAGGGGGAGGGGAGGGGGAGGGGAGGGAGGGGGGAGATAGGGAAGAGGGGGAGGGGAGGGAGGGGGGGAGATAGGGAAGAGGGGGAGGGGAGGGAGGGGGGAGATAGGGAAGAGGGGGAGGTAGGGAAGAGGGGGGGAGGGGAGGTAGGGAAGAGGGGGAGGGGAGGGAGGGAGAAGGAAGAGGGGGAGGGAGGGGGGTGAAGGAAGAGGGGGAGGGCGGGAGAAGGAAGAGGGGGAGGGGGATAGGAGGGAAAGGGGGAAGGAGAGAGGGAAGGGAAATGGGCAGAGAAGGGGGCGAGAGGAGAGGGGTAGAGATGGCTATAGGTTGGGGGAATGGTACGAGGGTAGAAAGAGGGGGGGAGATAAGAAGGGAGAGGAGAGAAAGAGATGGAGGAAAAGGGAGAAAAAAAAGAGGGAGGAGAGATGGGTAGGGGTTGGGGGGAAGGGGGTGAGGGGAGAGAGAGAGGGAATAGGGTTGGGATTAAGGAGGGTTGGGGGGAGGGGGAAGGGGAAGAGACCGGGGAGGGGGAGGGGGGAGGGGAAGAGGGAGGTTTATCAGGGTACAAAGTCCTAATTTTTTGTAGTCTTTTATTTCGTCATATTTTTTCTCTCTTTCTTACTTTTCTTTTCTATATATATCTATCTCTATTCATCTTTTCTACACATATCTATCTCTATTTATCTATCAGTCTATCTCTCTATCTATCTATCTATCTATTAATCTATCTATTACTCTATCTATCTCCATTCTTTCCTCCCTCCAACCTTGTTATCTTATTGCATTTTACACATTCATATGTTGCACTGGACTTTCTTTCTTTGTCATTCCTTTGCTGTCTTTGGCTTTAATAAGATTTCATATATCGAACGAATATTGCTTATGCAACAAGTGCCATTTTGGGGGCACCAGTTTCGACCAATGCTTCTCTATTGCACCATCCCTTGGCTGTCACATTCACCTCCCTGCGCATTAAAAACAATCCCCGCCACGCCCACTTCGACAATAGTACCTGACCACGCCTCTTGCAGATATGCTGCATCACCCTTACACCTGTCTCCTTAACCACGCCCACCATAAGTATGTTCGGAAGACCACACCTACCAAGACACTCCCACCCTCGTACTCTGTCACACTCAGCCAGGCTTCGTAGGTAGTCAAGCGTACCACACGCGTGTGCTCACTCACTTGGAAATTCATACACAGTTACATATCTACAATCCCCCCCTCCCTACTCCCTTCCCTCTACCCCCACTACACACACACACACACTACAGGACCCTCTTATACCCCCCCTCCCCCTCCCCCTTACAGGATTCCTCTCCGCTCCCCTCCTCCTTACTGCTTCCCTTCCCTTTCCTCCCTCTCTTTGTTTTTTTGTTTTTTTATCTTTGACTTTTCTCTTCTCTCTCTCTCTCTCTCCCTCTCTCTCTCTATTTCTTCTTCTATTTTTCATGTACTTTTCTTTATTCTTTGTTTTTGGGGGGGATGCTTTACGGGGGGGGGGGGGCTGTTGTTATTGCAGTTTATATTGCTGTTGTTGGTCTGTTTAGTTTCTGTCAATAATTCTGTTATTGCTTGCCTCACTTTCTTCTCCTTTGTTGTATCATCAGTATATGCTTGTTTATTTATTTATTTTTTTTTACTGCCTCCTTGTTCGAAGCATTTGCATAATAATATGCGTTCGTTTAAATGCGTCATATTGAATCCGTACCGTGATAATATATATACGAATTTTCTCCTGTGATACTTTCAGTCACAGAAAAGATTTGCAAGTGCAAAAATGTTTATACGTTTATTTCTAAATGGATATGCCTACAGCACATTTATTCTTTTTTTCTTCTTCTTCTTCTTCTTTTTTGTATAATTGCTGGTATGTTGAAACGAGGTCAGTATTCTGTTCCCTAAGTACTTTCTCTCTTACATCTGCTCCCTTTCCCCCCCTCCCCCCCCTCCCTCGGCGTGAGGAGGAGGGGGAGGGGGGCAGTTTAAGCGCTTATATGTTCTGACCTTTTGTTATGAAAAGGGTAGAGAGTTGATATACATTGATTGGGGTACGTCCTGGTATATTTATTGCATGCGTTGTTGTGTGTGTGTTCCGTTGTATGTTATATATATATATATATATATATATATATATATATATATGTACGTATATGTATATATATATGCATGTATATATATAAAATATATATATATATATATATATATACTATATATATATATATATATATATATATATGTATGTATGCATATGTGTGTGTGTGTGTGTGTGTGTGTGTTTGTGTATTTATGTGTATGTGCATGTTCCGTTTGATCTAAATGTCCAAAAAAATAAAAATCTATAGTCCCAAGCATGCATGATCCCTCATCAACGAAGCGCTCAAAGGGATGCCCATAAGAGATACCATCCGAACCTCATGAAGAAGTAATAACAGTTATTATCCCACAACAACAACAACAACCAGGATTTCGCCCCTCAGGGAAAACCACACAGATTGGTCATGGTTTCAGGGGTTATCATAATCATTTGATAATAGGTGTATTCAATCGATCAGTGATCAAAATAAAATAGATAATCAAAAAGACAAGAAGATGGTGATCACTTGTTGACAGTGACTTGGACATAGATTAATACGCTCACCATAACGGCCTAAGATAACATAACCGTATTGATGACGATGATCGAGATGACTGTCACAGCGACCGCGAAAATGATGCGATATTGAAAAGGTATCGCCGATGACTATGAGGAGACAGAAATGGATGATCTTGACGTCACCTTCGTCAGCGTGCAAATTGCAATTCATGTTGAAAGAGGAGCATCTTCGGTATAATCGTCGCGGCTGTTAGCTTCTATGGGTCTCGTTTATATAGATAGATCGATAGATAGATGGGTAAATAGATAGATATATATAGAGAGAGAGATAGACATGGATATATATGGAGATATAGGTAGAAAGAGAGAGAGACAGAGAGAGAGAGAGAGAGAAACAGAGAGAGGGAGAGAGAGAGAGAGAGAGAGACAGAGAGAGAGAGAGATTAAAGAGAGAGAGGGGGGGGGGAGAAAGAGATACAAACATATAGATAGATATAGAAATATCAAGATATAGATCGATAGATTCTCCTTTTAAGGTTTCTCCTTTTTTCTTTTTTTTCCTTTTTTTTTTCTTTTTCTTTCTTCTCCTTCTGTTCTTCATGTTGTATGGTATGCAACATGTGAACGTGTGAAAATATAAATCAGAGCAGATTACCTATTGACACTTGCACTTTTAAACATGTCTTTTTAATTTTATGTGTGACTGTATGTACACGTGTATGTGTGTGTGTGTGTGTGTGTGTGTGTGTGTGTGTGTGTGTGTGTGTGTGTGTGTACGTGCGTTAAATGAGAAATATCCTGACTCATTCTTGTTATGTAAATGAACTGTAGTTTTTAAATGTTGGATCACGTAAATATTAAATTTCCTACTTAGTTACAAGTAATATCGATCGGAGTTTTGCAAACACAATTACATAATCATGATGATGATAGACATATTCCCTGAAAACACACAAATATCACAAAGAGAGAGAGAGAGAGAGAGAGAGAGAGAGAGAAAGAGATAGATAGATAGATGGATGGATAGATAGGTAGAGAGAGAGAGAGAGAGAGAGAGAGAGAGAGAGAGAGAGAGAGAGAGAGAGAGAGAGAGAGAGAGAGAGAGAGAGAGAGAGAGAGAGAGAGAGAGAGAGAGAGAGAGAGAGAGAGAGAGAGAGAGAGAGAGAGAGAGGGAGAGAGAGAGAGAGAGAGAGAGAGAAGGAGAGAAGAGGAAAGCAGCAACAGAAACAGGGAAGCAGGCAAATAAGCTTATTCGAAACAAGAGCTTTTTAAATGGCCGTTTAAAGTCATTAGAGATTACGGCCTCGCTGGAAGTACCTCCTCGGCGCATTATTACCCTGTAATAACAATTCATTTTCAACTACTCTTTCCTCTTTGCAAGGCGGTCTGTGCAGCATGCAAAGGGTTTGCAGTCCATCTATTGCCTCATCTTGACAATAACTATTCTCCCGAGAAAAGTGCGTCTGGCAACACTGCAAAGCAACATAGTCTGTTAGGAAATTATCATACATGACATTTCCGAAGAAGATTTGATTAACCCACTAGAAACATTAACTGCAAGGTCGAGAATCGTATAGTAGTCGATAGTAACAATAACCCTTATGGCTTGCCAATGAAAGTTGAATGACCGGGGGTAACGGGATGCCTGCTAGGTTGCCGGATGTATGAGCGTTGTCGCTTGTGAGATGAGTGATTCTTTTTGGCATTCTTCGTAAAAGAAAAAAAAAGAAAAAAAGAAAAAGAAAACGTATATACATCTAAACAACTGTAAAGCCTATCTTTATCTTTTTCAAATCTTTATAGATATTCACCAATTGTATAGATATATAACTAAACTTGAGGCCTCAGTAACCAACCCTCTGAGTCCAGCATGTGAGAGGCGAAGGGGTTTGTGTACGAGGGAATTCTGTTCAGATTGATCACTTTGGGTGTAGTATGTAAATAGGAGAGAAACTGTTAGCATACCAGGGCAGACCAAAATACCAAGATAGATAGACCCACATACCTGCTAGAACGAATCAACATGCGAGGTAGATAGTAGTAACCTGCGTCTTTGCTAAGACTTATTTCAAACTGACAGAGCTGGAAGAACGCTCTAAGATACAATACAGGAATCCTCAGCTCCTATCTTCCCTCTATCCTCAAATGAACAAAAAAGAAAGAAAAAAAAAAACTTTTTTTTTTTTCTTTATCTGACAGTTTTACCTTTTCCTTTATTCTCAAGTATTTCCTTGTATGTATAGTGTTCGTGGATTCCACCTGTTCATATGAAAACCAACTGGCAAGTCGCCGATAAGCAGGTTTCTTCATGTGCAGTTTATCCATTTTATATCTGTTTTCCTCATGGACAAACTTCAGCCACTGTATCCTGTTGAATCACAGCATCTCAATCCTAGATGTATATTGAATATCTTGAACTCAATCAGACACAATGCCTAAAACATTTAGGACTCAACCAGACAGAATATATAAAATAGATAGGCCTCAATCACACTCTATCAGACACAACGTATCTAAAACATCAATAACTCAATCAGAAAGGCTATACAAAACGTCTAGGACTCTATCAGACACAAAAAAATATATAAAACGTCATGAACTCGATCAGGCATCAGCACACAAGCATGCCATGCTGTCTACTATGCCAGAGTGACGCATGCCATTCTGTCGTGCTAATGGAGACCTGACCACACCCGGTCATTTCAGGGCGAAAGACTGTTATCATGCCGTCTGTGTCTTCACCTTGTTCTTTAAAGTAGTTAGTAATCCTGTCTGTCCCTGCTTTCTCTCTCTCTCTCTCTCTCTCTCTCTCTCTCTCTCTCTCTCTCTCTCTCTCTCTCTCTCTCTCTCTCTCTCTCTCTCTCTCTCTCTCTCTCTCTCTCTCTCTCTCTCTCTCTTTACACTATTTATAGCTCTTTCTATTTAACCTGTTTCTGTTTCCCTTTCCGTTTTTTTATTTCGTTCTATCTGTATACAGTTTTGTGTTGATATCTTCCTACATCTGTTTCTTTGCCTATGTCTCTATCGGCCTATCTCTCACTTTTTTTTTCTTTTTAATCTCCATATCTCTTTTCTCTTCTTTTTTTCTATACATATCTTACGTATCTATCGTCTTCCATTTTTCTCGTTATGTCTCTTACTATTCATCCATATCTCTCTCTCTATATATATATATAACTGTGTCTGCCTTTCTCTCTTATCTATCACTCTTTTTACCAGTCTGCCTCAGTTTCTCTTATTATCTGCTTCTTTCTTCTCTCTCTATCTCTCACTACCTGCCCGTCTCTCTCTATTTCTATTTCTATATCTCTATCTCTGTATCCACACGTGTGCTACGAGATCCTGGCTGACTACTTTAACAAGTGAATACATTTTTCGCATCAGTGACTCTGTTCAGATGTGTTTCTTCCTCTTGAGAGAGAAAGATATATATATATATATATATATATATATATATATATATATATAGAGAGAGAGAGAGAGAGAGAGAGAGAGAGAGAGAGAGAGAGAGAGAGAGAGAGAGAGAGATGGGGAGGGGGGAGGGGGAGTGGGGGAAGAAGGGAGGGAGGGAGAGAGAATGAGAGAGAGAAAGGGAGGGGGAAGGGGGGGACACAGAAAGAGAATAAGGAAAAGAGGGGCAGACCGACAGAGAAGTAATGAAATGCGCACACATGTAGACACACATGTCTTTGAACAAACGCTTGTTCATGTACTCACACGTGTAGTCGCTGACGTGTATGTACGTGTTTGAAAAGATAAACAGAAGGACTAAGAGACAATCTTATGGAATTATTGAATATAAAGGAAGATGGAAGGAGTGCTACTAATATATGTATGGATGGAAAATAGATGGAGACAGAGAGAAGGGGTGATGAGAGAGAGAGAGAAAGAGGAGACATAGAGGCATAGACAGAGACAAAGGCAGAAAGAAAGAGACACAGAGGGAGAAAGGGAAAGAAGAAAGTAAGGAAAGAAAGGGAGAAAGAGAGAGAGGAGAAGAGAGAATGAGAGAGAGAGAGAGGAGAAGAGAGAGAGAGAGAGAGAGAAGAGAGAGAGAGAGAGAGGAGAAGAGAGAGAGAGAGAGGAGAAGAGAGAGAGAGAGGAGAAGAGAGAGAGAAATTGAGAGAGAGAGGAGAAGAGAGAGAGAGAGGAGAAGAGAGAGAGAGAGTAAGAAAGAACCAGAAAAAGTTCTGACGTAAAAAGATGGCTATGCCCC
>NW_028234436.1:18814110-18821610 GCF_977035675.1 Penaeus japonicus
CCTTTATCCCCCCTATGTTCTCAAAACTCGAACTTCCTCCATGCTTGAATCCCCAAACCGTCATTACAAAATTCAACCCTTTCTTCTACCTCTCACAATCCGCTCACAACGAACCCGACCGAGAGTGGGAATTCAAATTTAGAATTCGTTAGTCGGAAGCCAAAGTTTTGAGAGTAAGTTACTATCTCGAACACAAGCTGAGTGACATGCCCGTCGGATGTGGCAGTCTCTAAGGGACAGTCTTGACAACTTGCTCGAGTTTCACCATTTCACAGTTACCGCACCAGGCTGTTGTGGAGAGGGACTTTTTTTTTTTTTTTTTTTTTTTTTTTTTTTTTTTTTTTTTTTTTTTTTGTGGGGGGGGGTGAGAGTTATGAATTCATGATAATAATGGTGATAACTGTTTTGTATTTGATATCAACTATGATTTTTTTTTTTTTTTTTTTAAATAGTAACTTTTTTTTTTTTTCTTTTAGGGGGGGGGGAGTCATGAATTCATGATAATAATGGTGATAACTGTTTTGTATTTGATATCAACTATGAATATTTTTTTGTTTTAAAATAGTAACTTTTTTTTTTTTTTTTTGGGGGGGGGGGGGGGAGAGTTATGAATTCATGATAATAATGGTGATAACTGTTTTGTATTTGATATCAACTATGAATATTTTTTGTTTTAGAATAGTAACTTTTTTTTTTTTGGAAAATGAGAGTTATGAATTAATGGTAATAATGGTGATGACTGTTTTGTATCTGATATCAACAAGGAATATTTTTGTTTTAGATTAACAGTGACTAATTTATATTCTCAACTATTCTCTCTTTTGAAATTATAGTAACTATACATCATTTTAAAGTTAGTAAAGACTATTTCTATTTTTGTAAAAGATGATAACTATATTTACAAAAGAAAATCAAACTGGAAATTAATAATAATGAATCATTCGTGTTTGCATATATGCAAATACGTACGTAATAATACTGTGTGTAGTTAACTTTCTATCAACATATGTTTATCTACGATTTATTATGAGCGCATAAAAAGAAATAAATAAACCAGAATAACAAACTTCATAACGCAAAAGTATATAATTAACGCGTTTTGATTCTATCTTCATGAGAATCATATACATCAAGAAGATTACCAAATATATATTTATATGTTTGTCATCATCTGAGGATTAATCTGATACCCATGACTTGTCACTCGTTTCCTGTATATCAGAATGCCTTCTTTCCCGCGAGTAAAAAAAAAATGATATGACGGTAGCTTATCATATCATATCAATCATAGGCCACTCTCATAATTATGTAACGTTTCGTCGTCCCTCATTCATGTAAATAAAAGTTTTAATTAATATGATTAAGACTTGTCGGTTAATTAGGCTTGTTTGTCGCGCATTATATAATAAATTTGGTTACATATCTGATTGATTAAAGTCATTAAGAAACATTTTATAACATTCTAACACTCTTTAATGTATTTCTATATCCGTGGGGGTATTCTTCAAATGGGTTTGCGATTTATAACTTGCCGGTACAGTAAATGCCTGTTATTATATCTCGTATTTGATTATCTGTATATATTTTTTTCTCTACTGTTTCCCATCATTAAGCTCAAACGCCCATGTTTGCTATTCTTTTTTTTTCTTTTTTTTTATTAAGACTCCGATGTTTCGCCGTGTTTCCTTTGCTTTCATTCTAAAGCCACGGCAGGCAAGAAGGCACGCCGGTTGTGTTGATTATGTATTGCAAATTCATTCACTCCCTCTATGAACTTAAGTAGCTACTGTAATCATGACTCTATTCAGACTCAGTCTAATAGGCATTTAGCTCCAGATATCGTCGAAAAAAAATTATGAGAAGCATAAATTGCATTCGAGGTCATAGGTCAACCTCACCTTGGGCAGAACCCGGGGGTTTTCTCATCCAGTCTGGCGTTCTACCTGGAAGCTCCTGGCATTGCAAGCGTCCGTTATTTTCTTCATTGTTTACTTCGTCTGTCTAGTAAACTAACTTTACTTTTACATACCGTTGAGATGCAGGATGATAAGGGTTTAGGTTGTTTAGATAATTAACGTTAAGAGAATGTTTTTTTTTTTTTTTTTTTTTTTTTTTTTTTTTTTTTTCTTTTTAATCAAAATTCTCTGTAAAGCCGAAAAGAGGTTCTAGTATATCATCGTAAACCCTTTAATTTGTGAGAATTTCAGTAAGCATTAACTGATTTTTTTCACTCCGTGCATACGTGTATTTTATGTGTGTATGTAATTGTAAGAGGTTCAGTATGGGTGTAATTCGTATGTAAATGTATTCGTAATTGTATGACATTTAACTTGTGTTAGCATATTTTTTACATGATAGATTGTGAGCATATTAACATTTAATTGCATTTTGCAATAATACATACATTTGTATGCAAATGTAATTGCATGTGTTTCCTTTTGTTTTAAACATGTGTTTATTTATAATAATCTGTATTTAATTTCATTACTCGAAAATGCTTGCATCTTTATGCAAATGTGTACGTAACTGTATGAGTTACAGTCTCTTTTATCATGCGTTTATTTATGATAGACTGCGAGAGTTCTAACAATTAATTAAATTTCGTGAGAACGCTCATATATTTTACACCAATGTTTTCGTAATCGTGCGAGGTTCAATCTGCACTGACACGTATCTAAGAACTCAAAAAAAAAAAAATAATAATAATAAAAAAAATAAAATAAAATAAATAAAAAAATAAACTTTACGAATATCCTGTTTCTCAAACGTCTCTCTTCCTCCACAGGGTTTCTTCAGGCGCAGCATCCAGAAACAGATCGAGTACAGATGTCTGCGAGATGGCAAGTGTTTGGTGATCAGACTCAACCGAAACAGATGCCAGTACTGTCGGTTCAAGAAGTGTCTTGCCGTGGGAATGTCCAGAGATTGTGAGTAACTCGATATTTTTCTTCTTCTTCTTCTTCTTCTTCTTCTTCTTCTTTTCTTCTTCTTCTTCTTTTCTTCTTCTTCTTCTTCTTCTTCTTCTTCTTCTTCTTTTCTTCTTCTTCTTCTTCTTCTTCTTCTTCTTCTTCTTCTTCTTCTCCTTCTTCTCCTTCTTCTCCTTCTTCTCCTTCTTCTCATTCTTCTTCTTCTTCTTCTTCTCCTTCTCCTTCTCCTTCTCCTTTTTTTTTTTTTTTTTTTTTTTAGGGAATCTGACCAGGAGCTTTGGTTGTAACCGTTAGTCTTTCATTACCAGATATTTCTTTTTTGCTTATTGATATTAGAGAAATAATTGTAGGTAGTTTTATTGTGATAAGTCTCATACCATGGAGAGTCATTGCTTGTGGTTCGCTACATGTTGTTATTGATCAGAGCATCATAAATTGTTTCAATTTATACTTGAATGTTGAATGGCGTATCTCTAACCCATGCATTAGTGTGTATCTATATGTTATTTTACGTATTTGTATGCCCTAAACGACCCACATACATACAGCATATAACAATAGACACACCTATATGCAAGACACACACCTAAAACAACGATGCACACCCATCTACACGCATACACAAACACACACACACACACACAAATACACACACATACACACACACACACAAATACACACAAACACACACACATAACCCCCCCCCAAAAAAAAAAAAATAATAAATAAATAAATAAATAAAATAAAATAATAATAATAATAATGATAATAATAATAATAATAATAATTAATAATGATGATAATAATTAATAATAATAATAATAATAATAATAATAATAATTAATGATAATAATAATAATAATAACAATAATAATAATAATAATAAAATCCACACACCGCAACCATCCTGACCCGACCATATCCTTGCAGCTGTGCGATACGGCCGGGTTCCGAAGCGATCCCGCGAACGTGACGGCGATGGGCGGGGCGAGGGGTCGGAGGTGGTGGCCAGGGAGGTCGAGAACAAACAGCTGGCTATCTACGACATCATCCTCACCATCTCGCAGGCACACCATGCCAACTGTGCCTATACGGAGGAAAAGACCAGAGCCCTCGTCAGGAAACCTATCATTTTCGTGAGTTACAATCATCGTCAACGTCGTTATCATCCTTATTTTCATCATTATCCTTATCATCATTATCATTATCATTAACATCAATATGAAACATCACCATCAACATCAGAATTAGAATTAAGATTAGAATGAAAATCAACATCAACCTGAACATCAATATCGTCATTAGCAGCAGCATCACCCCCCCTCCCCCTCCTTTTTCCCCACTTTCCGTCCCTCCAGCCCCCCACCCCCCTTCTCTTTCTCCACTACACGCATGAAGTCATGCATGAGTACTAGCGATCACAACCTCACATGTGCTTTCTTCAGGAACCGCTGTACCTTCAAGAACCGTTCCTAGACCTTTTTTTTTATTTTTCTTTCTTTCTTTGAGAATTTTGACAAGTCACGCCATCAACTTATATTCAGCAATGGAACCGAAGCTTAACGTTGTAATACACTTGTTTACACTGACTTGCACTCTTATTTGCTGTCGTTCTGCATGTGAAGATGATCAAACAGAGCCAACAAGCAGAGCTGCTATGCCTTCAATTAAGACGTTCCGATGTATTTGTGGATATTCTGAAATAATTCGTGTAAATAAATTCGTATAAGAGAGATACAGTCAGTACAGGCTTTGAAGGTTATTAGTGTGTTTGAATTCCCGATGTTGCGTTCCTGACCATCAAAAGGCTGAAGATTTTTTTTTTCCGAGTTTTTTAAATTCATCTGTTATGTAGCTTGTTACGCTTGTGCCTTACCATTAAAGGAGGGTAAAGTAGATCCATTATTCTCACTGGGTCTATGTCAAGGAAAAGACATGTGGTTATTTCCACATAATTAATACTAAAGAGGAAAGTGTATGTGGTCAACAATCTGATCGGAACGTGTGAAACATTTCATCCTGGAGTACTGTTGTCGATGCGCTAATATTCGACCACTCTCTTCGTTTTGTATGAACCTTTTAGCAACGCATGCAACAGAAAATCAACAGACAACGACAAAAATCATGATAGCGTCCCTCAGTTACCAAGTGCAACGCCACTATTGTCAACTATCATCTCCAGGACAGCTCTCAGGCGGTAGTATGCATTCCGGCCACCAGGGGCGCTGCCGAATGGCCAGGGAGCGCGGTGTCCCCCAAGGTGATTGTGCGAGAGGATATTGTGTGTGTCTGCTTTCCACAGGGAGACAAATCTGCGGCGGTTCTTTGTTGGTGGCAGATCGAGTAGGGACATCAGTGGGAGGTGAAACCGGTGACGAATATAGCTGCATTAGAAAAATATTGATTTTGATATATATATATATATATATATATATATATATATATATATATATATATATATATATATATATGTACATATATATGTGTATAAGTGTGTGTGTGTGTAGATATATATGTATCTATATTTCTTTCTCTCTCTCTCTCTCTATATATATATATATATATACATATATATAGATAGATAGATAGATAGATAGATAGATAGATAGATAGATAGATAGATAGATAGGTGTGTGTATATATATATATATATATATATATATATATATATATATATATATATTATATATATATATATATATATATGTATACGTATGTATGTATGTGTGTGTGTGTGTGTGTGTGTGTGTGTGTGTGTGTGTGCGCACACACACACACACACACACACACACACACACGCACACACAGATATAGATATATATATATATATATATATATATATATATATACATATATATATTATATATATATATATATGAGTGTGTGTGTGTGTGTGAGCTTCTGAAGTTATGATGTGTGTTACATTACCATACATGATAAACGCACAGAATTGCATATCATCATCCAACATACTTACAATATCTGATTCTTCGGCAGTGACACACGACCTGAATGTATGAAATAGCCACAATATGCAATATAAGAGATGTGCCTCATGTTCTTCAGAATTAATTGCTTCATAAGTACATCATTCCAAGAATGTTCACCTCTAAATATTAGTTTAATACCTTGTTTTACGGATTTAATTCTTTTTTTTATTTTGTTGCATTTTTTTTTTTTTTTTGCATTTTTTTTTTCAATATTTGTCACAATTGACACATTTTTGCATTCTCTCTCCTAAAACTTGAACATTGTTAGTCCTTTCCTCCTCAGAAAAGAACCGTGGACCTCCAACCCTATTTATCATCCCACTTCTCCGAAAATGTCCATCTAATTCCAGCTCTCATCGTCCCTTTTCTTCAAAAACTTCAACCTTTTCCATCTCGGTCAAACAAACGTGTAACTCTTCCTTTCCTACAGAAACCCTCCGTCTGATTGCAACCCTGCAAGCCATTCCTTTTGCAATAAAGGAATCTAAATCCAACCATACTCGTCCTTCTCTTCGCACCAAATGTATATCTAATTCCCTCTCTTATCCTTCCAGAACACGTCTGAAGTTAGCAGCGACCCCGAGGTAGCCTCTTCCACCATGGATACCCTCGAGCAGCAGAAGATTACCATGTGGCAGAGCTTCGCCGTGTTCATGACTCCTTCTATACAGCGGGTGGTCGAATTCGCCAAAAGAGTGCCAGGTACTTTGACACCCGATGTTGAAAGATTGTATATACTTTTTGCTATATTGTATGTATGTGTGTATATTCTTTTGCCTGTCTATCCGTGTATCTATTTGTCTTTGTAAAACCTCTGTTTAACTCCCGAGTCGATATGAAAAGGGATACCGAACACCTTTTAAGAAGCAACACCCCTCCCCCCCCCAAAAAAAAAGAACGAAAAGACAAAAGAAACCAAAAACGATGCAAAATAACTTTTATTTGACTTTTGTTTGCTTTCTCTCTTTCTCTCTCTCTCCCTATAACACACCCAAAACGAAAAACATTCTGACCACTAATTTGATTTTTCTTTCCAAAACCTCACAGGATTCTCGGAGTTGTCGCAGGACGATCAGCTTATTCTCATCAAGGTCGGGTTCTTCGAGCTGTGGCTGACACACATTAGTCGAATGATAAGCGCTGTGGACAACACACTCACCTTTAGTGATGGTTCTTACGTCACACGCAGTCAGATGGAGATGATGTTTGATGTGAGTCTGCAGTCGAATGATTTTTTTTTTTTTTTTTTTTTTCTTAGCCTTATTTTTCGACTTTTCTTCTTCATTTTTTTGTCTTCTTCTTCGTCGTCTTCTTTTTTCTCCTTTTTTCTTATTCATTTTCTTCTTTATCGCCTTTTTATTCTTTTTCTTCTCCTCTCTCTTCTTCTTCGTTATCTTCTTCTTCTTCTTAGTCTTTGTTCTTCTTCATCATCATCTGCTTCTTTGGCATTTTCTTCTTCTTTTCACCTTTTTCCCTCTTCTTCTCCTCCTTTTCATCATCGTTATCTCTCCTTTATTTGCCCATCTTTTTTAACCATATTTGTTGGATCTCCTAGTTCTTCTTAACTATGTGCTGTTGTCCTT
>NW_028234436.1:18824110-18826610 GCF_977035675.1 Penaeus japonicus
CATCAGCTTTAACAATTTGATTACCGTAGAGACGTCCTCTATGAAAATATTGTAAAATTACTATTTTCTAACAGACTTAAAATCGCAACGCCATCTAAATCCACGCCTCTAATACCATACCCATTTTCTTTAATTTCAGGAATAATCTCGGCAAAGTAGTGTCATAGCAATTGCCCGGTGGACCAAGCGTGTGATAGTGTCATCCTCAAGTGCGTGCGTGCGTGCGTGCGTGGGACCCCCCAGCCTCATCACAGATCCACGCCCGCCATCAGCCACAGCCACTCAGAACCAAAACCCACACGGAACCCACGCCCACCTGGTCGCAGCCGCAATACTGGTAGTCCGTCGACATCGTGTTAGGTAGTCTCATCACGGTCAGGTCGTAGGCTTTACTTGCTGTCCGAAGATCACGAGCCGTCGCTTCCGAGTGAAGGGCGAAGGGAGGAGGAGCCAGTGCGACCGCAGGGGCGCCTCCGACCTCCTCTGTGGGTGCAGAGGCAGGTCTCCTTCTAAGAATTTCGACAGATGTACAAAGCACCTCCAGGACGTGTCTTGGAGACTAGGAACGTCTCAGAGTTTCGTCTTCAGGATCTGGAAGCTACCGAGAGTCCCGGACGAGTAGCCTGACATCCTCCGCAAGGTGGTTCCCGCCAGAGTGTTACTTTGGAATGAGTGTTTGAATGAAAAGATAGCAAGTTTCCCACTGCCATGTTGCATCTCGGCCAGAAGCCAACGTGATAGCGTTACCAATATTTATTCTACTTTATTGTGTTCTTGGTGGCGTCTAGCATGCATCTAGACACCAGGACAAGCGGGACAGTGTGGGCCATTGATACTGCACTCTGACGTGGCTCTCGCGCTAAGACTACGCATACACTGTCAATAGAGACAAACAGTGGTAACGTTCTTGTTAGTACAAGTGTCACTTTGTAACGCTCGATGAACTCCTCTTCCTCACCAGAACAAGTTCGGCCAAATTGTGATGCAAGAATGACACATATTGAGTGTTTGTGCAGCAAATATTCAAGCGCATTTGTCTGTGCTGTTGGTGACTGCAGATCGGCGCCCCAGAGTGACTACCTATAGATACTCATGTCCCAGCAGCGTGCACCACCAAGAGCTTGTACTCGGTGTGTAGTGTCTGTATTTAGTGAAAGAGCACAATAGTGGACAAGTCTGCTGCGGTTTCTGCTACTTCTGCTGATCATTCTGTTGTTACCTCCGTCGTCCTTGCCCCCATATCCCTCTGCAGCCTCGTGCCCCGTCACCCCTTCACTGCCCCTCAGCTGGAAAACGAAAATCATGTCCTTAGATTTCTTTCACAGGAAGTCTGCTTGACCTCAAGCACTAAGCACAAAGATAAGTTTCCCCTTAAGAATTCCTCATGACAAACATACATGCGACCACCATGCTCTGTGTTCTATTCTCCAAAATTCGAGGACTGACAGACTGAAGTCACAAGTCAGCAACAGCAGGTAGAGAGCAGAGGCAGCACGGACACTTAAGCAACTGTTACGTAGGTGCACAGGTAGCAAAGGATTCTGAACACCGACAGGAACCTCTGTAACATTCAGAAAACTAATGATTGGCCCAATTTGTTACAATTTATCCCTCAGAGTATTGTGTCCCTTCATGATTTTTTTCTAGTAAATTCACATGTTATGAGTACTATCAATGCAGAGCTAGTGTACACCACAGTCCGTATGTGCCGGGACCCGTGTATAAGTAAACCAATGTATACCACAACCTGCATATACTGGAGTCCGTGTCTGCCAGGCAGTATGTATGTTACACTTACGTGTATTGTGCCCTGGCATACAGGCCTGCAGTATACTACACTGTAGCTATTGTATACCGGTGCCCGGGAAATACTGGAACTTGTGCATACCAGAGGCCATGTAGTGAGGTAAGCTAGGCTCATTCTTGAAGGTTAAGTTGGTCATGTTACTTAAGGTGAGACTTGGAGTGTGTCTAGGATTTATTGTCCTGTCAAAGAAAGAATCCTTCATGTCACAAGTTCAGATCCGGTTTGGTGCGTATGGACACTACACTCGCCCGAAGATGACAGTGGTGGGTTAGACAGTGGTCAGCTGGTGAATCCTTGAGCCTTGACTCACGCACACAATGGATATAGAGAAACTATTCTAGCATATGGAGAGGTTTGCGGGCCTCTGCCGGCGTCGATGGAACCGCGTCACAAACTCTGCGTGGCTTTCAGTGTTCTCAAAGACTGATGATCTTTCCGGTGCCTCAAAACGCCGCCACCGATACCTTGAAGTGTACTTTGTTAGAGTACTTCCACTGGTTCTTTCAGTACTGTTACCTAGATGAGCGCGTGGGTCTCTAATGTAACCATTCCCAGCCCAACAACACTACCCACATAGATTATTTTGTTAATGAAAAGGGTAAAAGGTTAAGGGTTTGACTGTGTTGTTGGTTAAATAGTGTCCCTCTCTTGTTGATAGTCTAAGCAAAGCCTATCCCATCCAAATTTATACTC
>NW_028234436.1:18831610-18834110 GCF_977035675.1 Penaeus japonicus
TTTAATATTTTTCCTTTTATAAATATAATTATCTCGATGCTCTCCAAGGCTACTAAAAGAGAACAGCAATCTCAGATGATTTATTATGCTCAAAAGACATTTTTATTTTTTATTTTTTTTCACTGACAGATAGTTCACACAGGCTAGATCTCTACGGCGTGGTGGTCTCCTTAAATTCTGCCTATGACCCATGTCCTTAAAGAGGCCACCACATACCTTGGGTGCAAACTTAATAGAACAATAATAGTTTTTAATAAAAAGATTCCAGATTGAGTCATTGTTGTCAGAACTCTCTCATTAGTATGTGAATAGATTGCTCTGCATGACCCAGTCGTAGGGAGAGTTGAGACAACAGTGACGTCATTAGGACCATGTGGAAAATTGTTTATTATCTCTTTATATGACCACTATACTGTATATATGATATGAAAATGTTTTAACATGTGGCTTGATTAAAAGAGCAAACATACAAGGCACAATATGGTATTCTGAAGTCATTCACTTGAATATCTATTCTGAAAACGGTCTCCCAAGCTCTATCTCTCACTCGCTCTCTGTCTCTCTCAAGAAACAAGTCGTCATCATAGATTATCTCTTCCTTATAAACTGATCGAAGAAACATATCGCTATCATCGTTAAGGTCAATGGTCGTCGTCCGCACGACCGGCCCGGCCCTTCCACCGACAAGGTAAAGATTAGCGAGGTCATCCGAGGTCATTCTATTCGGGTTTTGACACGTTTATGGCGGGCTTGCTGGCATCGTCCACGTCTCCGCCCATATAGTCGTCGAGGCGGTCGTCCAAGTCGTCCAGCTGCTTCTTCTGCTGCTTCTCGTATTCCTCGCCTTCTTCGTCGTCTTTGTCCTCATCGTCAGACAGGTCCTCAGCCGTGTACCCGCTGTCTTCGCTGTTAGAGAGGAAAGAGGAGAGGTGTTAGTCAGCGCGTTATTTTATATTATAACGATAACAAAATGATGACAATGACAGCAATGATAACTATGATGATCATTATTATGATTAGAATAATGATAATGATGATTATAATAAATATAACAATATAATATAATATTAGTTAGTGGTTAGGTGTTAGTCAGCACCTTCGAAAACCCGTGGCTGGACGCTCACTGGGTTGCTGTCAAAGCTCACTTGATTACCATTGTCTTTACTTATCATTCGACTTCTTTTTTGTGGTTGGTTATTAATTCACTGACTGAATTTTTTCCCCCTTATACTTCTAGAATGCAACTGTAAATATCTGGGTTGTTTTATTAATGGTGTTTTGTCGGCATCCTAGGGTAGCCTATGTGACATTACGAATCACAAGAGCCATGCCACTGTATGTTTACCTTCCGCAATCTGTTCTTGGTTATTTTGTACTGACACTGCTGCCAGTAAGGACTGACACGCAGCGTTCCTGTCAGACCCTAGGTTTGGCACTCAAGGCACTCTGCTATATGGATATATATACTGTGTATAACCATTCTACTGTATCTTAAATAGAGATAGAGTGAGAGCGATAGAGATAGAGAGAAAGATAGAGAGAAAGATAGTTTTTTTTCATGAGAGAGAGAGAGAGAGAGAGAGAGAGAGAGAGAAAGAAAGAGAGAAAGAAAGCGAGAGAGAAGAGAGAGAGAAAGAGAGAGAGAGAGAAAGAGAGAGAGAGAAAGAGAGAGAGAAAGCGAGAGAGAGAGAGAGAAAGAAAGAAAGAGAGAGAGAAAAAAAAGAGAGAAAGAAAGAAAGAAAAAAAAAAGAAAGAGAGAGAGAGACAGGCATGTAGACAAAATAAAACAGACTGACAGAAAAAAAACGACAAGTCCTCGTCCATAGCACCAATCAGCAATCCTCAGCAACCCAAATATTCCAGAATCTCGCCTTTAGACCGGACGAATGCTGTGACCGTGACAATAAAACCAAAAAAGAGCCACACGACTTCCCATCTGGTGATGAAAGCACTTCGGATAAGGTATCGTATATTGGCATTGTTATATCAGTAAGATTTCCTTGATGTTATATATTTCGGTAATCATTTTCGATCTTTCTTCAATCAAGTTTTATCTGGGGTCTGGACTCAATTGATCATCTATTGAGCGTGATTGACTATACTACATATTTATTAAAGGACATTATATGTTAATAAACATCAGTAAATTGTGTTATATACACTCCTGTTGGTGAGTCTTTAAAACTGATATATGACCAAGTGCACATCAAGGGAACTAACATCTTACCCCCCCCCAAAAAAAAAAAAATAATAATAATGATAATAATAATGAAATAAATAAATAAATAAAATAAAAATAGTAATGGCTCGAAAATAGGATCCTGTCCTATCCTCTAGTCCCCTATTACCAACGAATAATGATGATAATGATAATAATGAGAGTAGTAACAATAATGATATAAATGATGATAGTGATAATGGTAATAATATAATAAAGATAGTAATAAGATATAACAACAGCAATAACAATGATAGTAAAAATAGTGATAATGATAATGAT
>NW_028234436.1:18839110-18841610 GCF_977035675.1 Penaeus japonicus
TAAAAATGTAAATGTGAAAATGTAAAATGTAAATGTAAAAATGTAAAATGTAAAATGTAAATGTAAAAATGTAAAATGTAATGTAAAATGTAAATGTAAAATGTAAAATGTAAATGTAAAAATGTAAAATGTAAATGTAAAAATTTTAAATGTAATGTAAAAATGTAAAATGTAATGTAAAAATGTAAAATGTAAATGTAAAAATGTAAAATGTAAAATGTAAATGTAAAAATTTTAAATGTAATGTAAAAATGTAAAATGTAAATATAAAAATGTAAAATGTAAATATAAAAATGTAAAATGTAAATATAAAAATGTAAAATGTAAATGTAAAAATTTAAAATGTAATGTAAAAATGTAAAATGTAAATGTAAAAATGTAAAATGTAATGTAAAAATGTAAAATGTAAATGTAAAAATGTAATGGGAAAATGTAGATTCGAAGAGTTTATGTGCAAGATGAAGTCTCTGCAACACAAAAGAATAAAATCCAATTCGAGGGAATTTCTCCGGCTTCACCTGGAACGTCCTGAGGATGGGTGATTCATCAGGTCCCAGGTCACTAACATCGCACATCCAAGCCTTCGCGGTCTTGTCGTAGGACGTGCTGAAGATGAACTCGTCCGTGCAGATCACCCTTGCAATGCGCGATTCGTGACCTGTTCAGAAAAAAGAGAACCTGGTGACAGGTCTCCAAAGCGCACTACAGGACTCGGATTGTTAACATTAACATTTTTAACATGAACACCTTCCACGAAAACCTGTCTTGCTTTTCCGTATAGACTATCGATATGGTCTAAGTGTGGATTAAGGAACAACCTTCAACGTCCATGTTTTGTTTTTTTGTTTTTTTTTTCTTAATACCATACACTAAGGTGAACGTACCCTCGTAGACGTAGAGGCAGTCACAGGTGGTCATGTCCCACTTCCTAAGGGTGTTGTCTGCCGCGCCCGTAATGATGTACGTGTCGACGATGGCGGCACACGTGATGTACGAAGTGTGGCCCCTTGGAAGAGATTGTCACGTTTTTAATGTCGTTACTTGTTTACAGCGTTGGCTTTCGTTATATCTCAAAGGAGGCTTTTGCTTGTCACAACATACATACTGACACACTCAACACAAATTCATTATACAGACACATACCCAAAACTTACTCAACATACAGACAGACACTCAACACTACTCAACATACAGATAGACACTCATGCATACTCAACACACACTCAACACAAATTCAACAAACAGACAACACTCAACACACAGACACACACTCAACAAAACTCAACAAACAGACACACTCAACACACAGACACACACTCAATAAAACTCAACAAACAGACACACTTAACACACAGACACACACTCAACAAAACTCAACAAACAGACACACTCAACACACAGACACACTTAACACACAGACACACACTCACACAAACTCAACAAAAAGACACACACTCAACACAAACTCAACAAACAGACACACTCAACACAAACTCAACAAACAGACACACTCAACACAAACTCAACAAACAGACACACTCAACACAAACTCAACAAACAGACACACTCAACACAAACTCAACAAACAGACACACTCAACACAAACTCAACAAACAGACACACTCAACACAAATTCAACAAACAGACACACTCAACACAAACTCAACAAACAGACACACTCAACACAAACTCAACAAACAGACACACACAACACAAATTCAACAAACAGACACACTCAACACACAGACACACAAACTCAACACAAACCCAACAGACGCCCAGTTCCAAGCAGAAGAACCCCGATTCCAACCCTCGTCCTTCAGCTGGAATCCCCAACAGACAAGACGTCTCACTCACTTGAGGACCCCGAGGCACTCCGTGTCCTCGGTCTTCGTGCTCCACATCCTCGCCGTCTTGTCCTCGGAGCCAGTGACCAGCAAGGAGCCATCGTCGGAGAGTGCCACGCAGTTGATGGCATCCTCGTGGTCACACATCGTCTCCTTCAGGAAGTTGTCGTTAGCTTTGCTTCCTCCGCCTCCCATCCTGCCTGGTCTTTTGTCGAGGCCCTTGACTGTCTATTCTTCCCTGTGGCGGAGGGAACGGGATAGATTGATAGATTTATTGATAGATATAGATAGAGGGATTGGAGAGACAGATGGACGGAGGGGATAGATAGCTTGATAGACCGCACTGATGGGTAGATAGACAGCAATGATAGGTATGTAGACACTTTGGATAGATAGATCGGTAGAATGGATAGACGAAATGGATAGATAAAAAGACGAAATGGATAGATAGATAGACAGATCATCAGGATGGATAGATAGACCGACAGAAAGGATAGAAAGATAGAAAGAATGGATTGGTAGATAAACAGAATAGGTAGATGTTTAGACAGAATAAATAGACAAACGGACGGAAGGGATAGATAGATCGAATAGACTAGAATGAATAGACAAAATTGATTTAAATGAAATGGATTAATAGATGAGTGAATAGA
>NW_028234436.1:18854110-18856610 GCF_977035675.1 Penaeus japonicus
GATTTACGGAATGAATCAAAGTCACATATACACAAAAAGTAAATCGATCTTGGATATAAGAATTCCCTGCAAACCACACATATAAAAATAAACACAGACACAAACAATATATATATATATATATATATATATATATATATATATATATTTATATATATATATATATGTATGTATGTATGTATATGACTTCAAAGTAAACATAAAAGGCCATCTAGAATGACTTATGTTATATGAATCGATCCTCTTACAATATATATATATATATATATATATATATATATATATATATATATGTGTGTGTGTGTGTGTGTGTGTGTGTGTGTGTGTGTGTGTGTGTGTGTGTGTGTGTGTGTGTATGTATATGAATATCTTTTTTTTTTTTTTTTTTGTTTTTTACAGGCTTCGTTTTAGTTTCAGTATCACAGCAAACGAAAATATAAGAAGACATTCCTTTCACATGTTTGCCTAGAGTAGGGTTCCCAGACACGTGGTCGGACGCTGTTCCATGTGGGTTGTAATTCGTTTAAACATACTTTGTGTTTTATGTGATCTAAGTGGCCTTTTGCCTTTTAAGAATATGACTCTTTTTTATGTATCAAGTATCTTTCTCTTACGAATAACATTCTTTATGATGTTTTAAACCGTTTATAAATGTGACCTTTTATCTCTTAATTTCTTATAATTATGCCTTCTGGTCCGCATACCGGGTACTCCTATGCTATCGGAGTGACTGAGCCCGGTACTCGTGACATACTCATATCATTTATTGAAAACTATCAGATACAATAAGAAGGAAATGTTTTTAAAATGTAACACGAAAAAATAACACTATATTTTGTAGGCCTACAGATATAGCGATATCTAAAAACGCATTTTCGTCCGTATTCATAAATATAACTATGATAATAGTTATCATTATTCAAATGTCATGCTGCATTTTGTGTTATCATTTTATACATAATTTGGATATATATATAAGAATTCCGCAAAAAGTAGAAGGAGAATGGTAATGCATAATGCATTTACCTCCCTTACCTCAGGTTTTATTATACAGCATTTACATACATGGTATACCGGTTTATATGTAAACCTACGCGTGTACAGCTTCACACATCTTTTATCTTTCCTCAGTTTATTGCAACAGTTTAACAGGTACTGACTTATCACCACTTTACCAATTAACACATTCATAATTTTACAGTGTACACTCCATGTGTATCTGCTACCAGATTTTTATAACCACGTGAAAGGTGTTGTAAAATTCTGTTTGTTTTGTTTTTTCTCTTCTTCTAAACAATGAATTCAATTAAACCTTATACTTACTATTGTATGTAGATTAACTTAAGACAAGATATAGAGATCAGGAAAGAAAAACTCTTTTTAGTGTATAATACTATTAGTAATTAAGATCTGTTCATCTGTACCAATTAATGTAAATCACATTTAAATAATGTTTATATGAAAGTTTAAGTTAAAGTCACTAGAATATCCATATGGTGCCTAATCCACTCCTTCCCATAAATCAACTGATATATGATCTACTATAATAAATAAACTTTTTTATTAATACTATTGCTATCATGGCAGATTAGCAGTATTATTATCATTATCATTCTTATCATATTTCTTATCTATATCATTACTACTTCTGCTATCAGTGCTGCTGTTACTATTACCAGTCTGAAACAAACTCACGTATGATTATTCTCTTAAACACATTCGTATTTTCCTTTTGTTTCTTCCTCTTCTTTCTCTCCTTTTTCTTCTTTATCTTCTTCTTCTTCACCTTTCTTCATTCTCCGATTCACCTCAGTCCAAATATTGCCTCCACGCGGACAATCTATATTGATCAATACTCACCTTATATTTCCTAATTGTCCCTTGCAATTCTTACACACATAGATATTCCCACAGTGATATTACTATTCCCACAGTGATATTACTATTCTCACAGTGATATTACTATTTCCACAGTGATATTACTATTCCCACAGTGATATTACTATTCCCACAGTGATATTACTATTCCCACAGTGATATTACTATTCCCACAGTGATATTACTATTCCCACAGTGATATTACTATTCCCACAGTGATATTACTATTCCCACAGTGATATTACTTTCTGTTGTATTTATAGCACCCAGTCAGTGTCCTTGTCAATCATGCTGTCCAGGGTTACTTCTCTGTTTATGGATACCTGGTCGTGGATATTCGATTTACTTTTGTTAATAATGGCCAATAATTCTCGATATATCGTTTCTCCATGAAGAATGGCATATATCATGATCGCGTGCGTGAGATCGAATTAGGACGTTAATCATATTCACACAGATGTTATTACAGGTTTTAAACAGGCTATGTACTGAGTACTGAGACCACGTGACTATTTAACTTTAAGTGTGTGTGTGTGTGTGTGTGTGTTTGTGTGTGTGTGTGTATGTGTGTGTGTTGTAAGGTAATGTCGAGGGGAAGCCCGAAAAATCACCCGCCGAAGCG
>NW_028234436.1:18871610-18874110 GCF_977035675.1 Penaeus japonicus
GGGGCAAGAGCAAGTGGAAAGACTCTGTGCACATGAGAATTAGGTTAGGGTATAAATACTACTGGGAGTTAGGTGTCCCGACAGGTGAACAGGAAAAAGAATGCAGGGTGTGTAGGTCACCAAGGTCACACACCTTAGTACACTATATCTTACAGTGTCCCATGCTTCAGATTTACAGAAACTCAGAGATAGCTGGACTCCCCGAACAAGCTGTATGGATGCTTAGAAATGGCCAGGTAATACAAATTTTAAAGAAGTATAAACACTTCGCATCGACCACATAATTGTAGTTGACAACAGTGTATACCCGATTGTGACTTCCCTTCTGCCGAGACTACGATAGCCCAAGTAGGATTTTATTGAGATGTGAATGAATATCATTTATGATACATCATCCTGTTAAATACAAACATACTTCTTGACTTTCTGATAAATTCTTTCCTCCGGGAGCATACATATATATTATTAACATATATGTGCGCCACATATTTCAAGTATGTAATCATGTGACCTTAGGAGAGGACCTTGCATGCTGAGGGTGATAATCCATACTGTTATATCGTTCTCCTGATATGTAAACATTTAATTGTGTATGCTTGTGATTGACCTGTCTTTTGCTCTGTATATATTTCAACATGTTGACATAGCTGTAAGGTTTTGTAAAATATATGTGAGCCCAAAGAGGGACTAAGATTGGGGTGAGGATAACCTATGTTACCTCATCCTTTTGAGATGTACGTAATCACTTGTCTCAATAAACTCGTCAAAGTCAAAAAGTCTCTCTCTCTCTCTCTCTCTCTCTCTCTCTCTCTCTCTCTCTCTCTCTCTCTCTCTCTCTCTCTCTCTCTCTCTCTCTCTCTCTCTCTCTCTCTCTCTCTTCTCTCTCTCTCTCTCTCTCTCTCTTCTCTCTATCTATCTTTCTCTCTCTCTCTCTCTCTCTCTCTCTCTCTCTCTCTCTCTCTCTCTCTCTCTCTCTCTCTCTCTCTCTCTCTCTCTCTCTCTCTCTCTCTCTCTTTCTTTCTTTTTCTTTTTTTTAGGAAACTGGCAACTCTCAACATTTTTCATCACCACACTGCTTCAAAATTATCACTTGCACCAAGAATTTGTAATTCATTTTGCTTAGATTTTGCAAGATTGCCTTGCTCTACGAACAGGGACTTGAGGCTGAAATGCCCTTCGCATTCTAATACTATACTGATATTCTGCATACACGTCAGATAATTTACCAAATTTTAGTTTTATTGACATGCCCTTCTGGTATGTGTATGCATTATGTGAATTTCATAATTATGATATAAGTATGAACTACTTTTCATGTTAAAAGTCTAAGACAATGACTATTTGACTGATTACTTTGAAATGTGTTTTTCACTGAGAATAAAAAAAATTAAGTAATAGGAATCATTTCAGTATAAACAAAATGATATTGTTACATTGGTTTAATTCAAACATGCAGTTACATTGAGAATAATGGTTACCAGTGATTCCAATATTTGGAATATATGATCTGAAATTTTAATTAAAAAAAAATAGTTACATTAATCGCTATTAATTAAGTATTCAACTGCTGCATTTTTCCGTCTTCTTTTTTTTTTTTTTTTTATAATACATATAAACAAAACAAGTGTCATGAATGTGTTAACTGGAACATTCTCTCAAAATTAAGAATCCTTGACTTCTATACAAACTGGACTGACGGAATTACTCTACAAAAATACAATTTATCGGCTTTCATGAGACCTGGAATTATTTTGATTTTTTTTCCTTACTTTCTACCTTCCTTATACCTTCCTTATGCATCATTCTAAAAAATTATTTCAATTCCAATTTTATCTACTGTGTAATATTTTTAAGGAGCAGATAATAAGAACCCCCAAGATTTAAAAGAATAATCAAATCTCTGTTATCTGTATCTCCTACATCCATGTGAAACTGTATTATTAGCAACACTTAAGAAATTCTTGGAGAACAGCAGATTTGCATAAATGTTATCTGTAAGCGGTCTTCCACTTATATGTGTGGATCTTTTATATCATTGGATTTTTTTTTTTTTTAATTATTAGTTTTGTTATTGCAATTATGAGTTACTCCTAATAAATTCTTTGAAAACCAATGCCCGCATGACAGATCTTATAGCCCCATGTTACTTACATCTTCTTTCTCTGATTTTCTTATAAACCCACTTCTATGTGAGGTTAACGTTTCTGACGCCTCCACGTTGCTCGGTCCAGGGACTCCTCGCCCGTCAGTCCCTTTTTTTCCTTCAGATCGCTGACACTATCCATTCACCTTCGTTTCGATCAACCTCTGCCCCGTCTGTCTAGCTTCCTCAATTTCCGATTCTCTTTTTTTTCCTTCATTTTCCTCGTGTCTCCTCATTAGGTGAGCATATAATAGGGGTTTCTCTCTTGGATTTGATTTGATACCGAAGTCACTTTCACTATCTTCCTAATCATTTCATATTTTCCTATTACCCGCCTTTGATATCTTCCTAATCATT
>NW_028234436.1:18901610-18904110 GCF_977035675.1 Penaeus japonicus
TTAATGAGGTTGTTTGGGTATCGCCTTCCGTAGTTTTGCATTATTGTATAATGAGGTTGTTTAGAATTGTATATGTATATTTTTTTGGAAGGGTATTGTTTTTATATTGCATAATTAGGTTGTACTGTTATTTTGTATTATAAGGCTGTTTGGGTATTGTATTCTGTAATTTGTATAATGAGGTTCGGTTACTGTATTTTGCAATATAGTATAATGGGATTGTGCAATGTAGTTTGGGTATTGCATTCTCTGATATTGTATAATAAGGTTGATCTTTCATTGTATTCCTTAATTTTGTATAAAGAGGTTGTTTGGGTATTGCATTCTCTGATATTCATAATGAGGTAGTACGGTAATTGTATTCTGTATTTTTTATAGGTTGTTTTGGGTATTGTGTTTCGTAGTATGGATTATGAGGTTGCTTTGACATTATAGTCTTTAATATTGTATAATGAGGCTGTCTAGGTATTGTATTCAGTGATGTTGCAGAATGAGCTTGATTGTATTTATTTATTTATTCGATTGTTTTTTTGTTTTTTTGTTTTTAATTATAATTATTTTGACATTTCTAATCCAGAGTTGGTGAAATATTAAAATTTTATCAATAAACATTTTGGTGTATAGAGATTTTTTATATTTGGAGTTCAGATTTGGTGAAATATTAAAAATTATTTCGATTATTCATTTTGTGGTATAGCCTATAGATAACGTTTTGGTATTGTGAATTGGGCGTTGGTGCAATGATAATAATAATAATAATAATAATAATAATGATAACAACCATTATGAAATACCTAGAGAAATAACACTCAAAAATAAACAAAGAAAGAATCAAACAAAACAAAACTAACCTTATCTATGTAAAAGGCTCTCCCATGAATGTTCTTTTTCTCCATAAGATCAAGATGGTCGATATTCATCATCGCCCACAACAGCTCGGACGCCCATGTTGTACCGCTCTTAGGATACGACAACAGGACGACATCGCTGCTCCGAAATTCAAAGTTATAGTGAGCGTCGGCAAGTTTCAAGTACCTGGAAGTTATAGAATTAGTGTGAGTATCTGTGGTTGTCTCAAATGAGCATTGAAATAGGTTGGTTGAGATTACATACCGAGAAGTTTACATACTGAGATATGTGTGTGTGTCAGAGATATGTGTGCTTGTGTGTGTTTGTGTGTGTGTGGAGTTCCCAATTTGCTGTCCATGGGATATTTATTGGGGGAATTGTAGAGCTTGATTTAAAGTTTATTTTCATGTAATATTTTTAAAGCGGTACAGTACCTACAGGTAATATGTCTCACATACCAATGACTATGAATCTACCCGTATGGTGTTTTTGCCCAATTGGCATTAACAACACTACGTTCTCCAGAAACTTATATCATAAACGAAAATGAAATAAACTAGATGATTAGATATCTAATTCACGTTCAGAATCCACATTTTAAGTGATCGGAAAACAAAAGATAAGCAAACCTTAATCCATATTTAAAAATATGTAAACACATTAAGAAAAAAACACATAAACAGACAAATAAAACTCAATTAAAAAAAAAAAACACACACACAACTAAAATGACGAAACAGACAAAAAAAAAAATGAAAAACAAAAACTTACGCCTCAGATAGCGAAAACCTCCCGGGTACAGTGCGCACCATTTTCTTCTTGTAGCAGAAGCCCCTCGAGGTGTGCCTGGCGACCACCTCTGGAGGAACGTCCTCGAAGGAAACTGGGAGTGGGTGCCTGCTCATGGCGTCTGGGAACGAGGCCTGTGAATCATGTCGCTTTCAGATGGATGCTAATAGGATGATTGTGACGGCAGAGGGACAACGTCTGACTACAAGCGATCGTCTGGTATCATGCTGTACGTGTTACATGTACCACACACAGATGCAAACAAACACATACGTATATGTGTGCGTGTGTGTGTGTGTGCTTATATCTTCCTATTTATCTATCTATCTGTTTGTCTAGCTATGTAGAGAGAGAGGATGGATATTTTTTATGAATGAAATTGTTTATATGTCTTTGGATCCTGTATAGTTACTAGTTATCATAATTCTACGGATATTGCACCTCCAATTTGCATAATATCTGCACCCAAGCTTTGTCCAATGAGACTATGTCCCCCTAATATATGAACATATATAATGTTCATTTAAGCGTACGTCAGGGTCCCATGCTGTTAACATTTTGACATTAAATCAATTAATAAGAATATGTTTAATACTAAATCACCTAGAATTGTTTTACCTATATATATGTGTGTGTGTGTGTGTAAGTAAGTAAACAAGTAACCAAGTATATATGTGTTTGTATGTACGCATTATGAACATCCGTAACCCGTTTTAGACTGGAAGCAATGATAATCATCTACGAAATCCAAATGACAAGAGAAATAGCAGCAACAAGGAGTCAGTTCTATTTTCGAGATAAATAATACCAACGTCGAGTCGAGGCAAAAATACGAAGTAGACCAGATCATACTTTCATAAAT
>NW_028234436.1:18949110-18956610 GCF_977035675.1 Penaeus japonicus
ATTACCAATAGTATTCTTGCAACACTAGGAATTTAAAATCTATCGTTATAATACAATGTGGTCAGATTGGTGCAAGAAGAGTTGCCCAAGTGACACCAGGAAGGTCAGGTCAAACCAAACACCATCAACATGAGTGGGTTGATTCACAAGCTGTTCACAACGTGACACTAATTACAAAATTGTAAGCAACCTTAGTATCTGCACTTGTTGTTTCGACAGAGTTTAGCGGGTTTTAAAGAGTATCTACATCCAGGAAATAACGAAGATAAGAAGAAAGTGTCTGGACAGTGTACTGGCGTCATGTGACGGAAAGTGTCGGTGGCAAAACTTTCTTAATGATCCTAACATGGATACTTGAGTGTTTTTGGCACCGGCAGAATCAACGCTATCAGTGCTAGCAAGAACGGTGTAACTCGTAAGTGAGTAGTCACAGCTCTGCTATCCAGTAGGTGGCTGTACAAAAGAACAAATACTAAGGAAATAGTGTGATTCGTGGTAAATGTAATGATAATTACTGATTCACTAATCCAGTTAATTTAGGTTAGATCTTTTTATGGCTTTGCGTCTGCAGATGGGAACTGATTAATTGATTGTTAAGAATTAACTTCCGGCTCAACATATAAATTCCTTGGCGGTATATTCCACATCTTTACTGAAGGCCAGTGTGTTATTGTCAAATGTTCGTTTTTTAGAGAGAAAGGATCTGTACAGCCAGGTAAAACAGAAAGATCACCAGAACAAAACATGCGGTTTATTACAAGGAAAGACATACATGGAGAACAATACAAAGAGTACAGGCAAGGGGAAACATTACCAGGGCAGGATATGGTGAGGAAGACGAGGTCACATAGTGGAGACGACATGGCTGGTCACTTAAGCGGGGTCGCTGGG
Organism: Penaeus japonicus; assembly: GCF_977035675.1. Lineage (NCBI taxonomy): Eukaryota > Metazoa > Arthropoda > Malacostraca > Decapoda > Penaeidae > Penaeus > Penaeus japonicus. The sequence goes on from NW_028234436.1 coordinate 18,950,002, forward strand.
TCAACTGACAAATTTTTTCAGTTCAGTTCAGTTGAGAAAGATTTGTGAAGACCTCGCTTCGCCCGGGCTATATGCACGAGGCGGCCCGACCTCTGTCAGCTATAAGTGCTGACTCATCTGATCATCATAACTGAATGCTTACCGTGGCGGTCGGATTGCCTGTAGGCGCTCCAGTTGCCAGGGAGCAAGCGACAAGCATATCCGTCTAACCAGCCTGGTGGCTGTCGTCTCTGGGCCCTGCTTGAGGAAGTGAGTGTGCTCGCACTCCTTCAGGTAGTGCTCTAATTTGGCGTCCGGCGTGCCACAATGCTCACAGCATCTCTCATCATGCCCAGTGGTGGGTATGATTTGCCACTCACAAGGATAGCCTATTCTCAGTCTGTGAAGGCTGACTTCAGCACACCTTGAAATTCTGGGAGAGAGTATCAGCGACTCATAGCCTGTGGCGTCTGAGTACCAGCTGGCCGAGGGGGAGGTTCTCACTTCCTCTCTATGTCGCTGCAGGGCACCGACCTGCCCTGCAGTCATCGTTTTACGCCTTAGCAGTTCCCGGCTAGGATGTACCACAAGATCACACAAGGGTTTCTTCCTGCCTTCCTCTGCCAGCTTGTCGGCTAAGTCGTTCCCTTTAATACCAACATGGCTTGGAATCCAGTTGATGACAATGTGTCTACCCTGATCCAGGATTCTCTGAGCAATGGTGAGAATCGTGGTCAGAAGATAAACGTTATCAAGGGGCATGCTTTGTTGCAGGCTGTCAATGGCGGCCCTAGAATCTGTATGTATGACAACATGCCCATCCATCTGGGCTGCATGGGCTAGGGCTCCCATAATAGCGACTGCCTCTACCTGGTGCGAGGAGGCATTGTCAGATATTTGCATAGCTTTCACCATGCCCCTTACTGCAAAACCGACGCCTGCAGTGCAGGTGATGGGGTCTACAGAACCATCCATGAAGTAGGTTTTACTACCTGGTGGAGTGATTGCTACGATATTCCTCTCCACCTCATCCGTTAATAGAGGTGGTGAGTACTGTGTCTTTTTCCTCGATAGGCTTATGACAGAAAACTCTATCAAGGGTCATGCCCACGGTGGGGCTGTGACATAGTCAGGGTGGGGGAGGTCCATGCCCTTAACCGGTAGTGTCTCCTTGAGCTCAAAGCATATCAGTACCCTGGCTGTGAGACAGCCAGGTGTTGTTAGCAAAGAGGTCACGGTTTTGTGCAAGCCAACGCTGCACTTTCTGTCTTAGCTGCGAGTCCGGCAGGGACTGTAGGACTTTGGCAAAGAACTGGGCTGCCATTTGGTCGACCCGGGTGTCCAGGGGGAAAAGATTGGCTTCCAAGAGAAGGTTGGTAACCTTAGTCCACCCAGGGGCACCCAGAATAATCCTGGCGGCCAAATTTTGCATGATATCAAGCCTTTTCCTGAGTCTAGGCTTGACCGTAATCAGGGCGACAGAGGCGTAGTCCACAATGGGATGGACAGCGTGCACATAGAAGGATCTTAGTACACAGTGTCGAGCCCCCAAGTGCCGCCCTGACAAAGCTCTCATGACAAAGAGTCTTTCCTTGGTCCTGTCTAGGAGATATTTAATCTCAGAGCAGAAGGTGAGGTTCTCATCAACCCATACCCCCAAGTATTGGAAGACGTGAACCCACTCTAGCTCTAACCGTTGGACTCGCAGTCTTTGGTCGCGGACATCGTGTTTCAGCGCCATTGCCTCCGATTTAGCTACTGATATCTTAAGTTCGACTCTGCGGCATTCCTCAGACATTAGGTCCAGACAATGCTGGGCCTTCCTGGTTAGGTTCTCATTTCATCTCCCAGCAGAGATATTTGCAAGAACATCTGCATATGAAATGATCTTGCACCCTGCTGGAAGTGGAATGTTGAGGATGCTTAACATGAGGGTGTTAAACAGAGCCGGGCTAAGGACCCCCATTCTCCATGGGCAAATGCCTGGAAAGATGACCTAGGAACTTCATTCTGACAGTTCTGTTCCGAAAATAGTCACCAATCCAAGCAAGCAGTCTGCCTTTAATTCCCTTGCGGATCAGGATCGCCTGAATGGCGAGTGGGCTCGCCAGTTCAAAAGCCTTCTCCAGGTCCAGGAAGACAATGACAGAGCTGGTGTTGCTGACAGTGCTCAATAAGGTGGCCATTCTGTGAGCAGTGCTCTCACCCCTTGTGAACGCATGGAAGTGTTCATGTGGAGGTCCCAACTTTCATTGGAGCCAGTTTAGTACCATTCTCTCCCAGACAGCTGAGTAGAGAGATGGGACGGTACCATCCCGGCTCCTTTGGTTTAGGGATGGGAACTATGTCAGCCCTCTTCCAGTACTGTGGTAGCGAAGAAGTCTCCCAGGACTTGTTGATGAGATGCAAGAATGCAAGCTCACCTTCATGTCCTAGGTGGGAAATGATGGGGTGGGAGATCCCATCGCAACCCGGGGCTGACCGGGAACTGGTCTTGTGTGTCCGCCGTAATTCCCTCAGAGAGAACATGGCATCTGTGTCATCAGGCTCGACTGCCTTTTCTCTGATGAGGGCATGCCTGACTGGAAGCAATTCCTCTTGGTATGCCCTCAACTCTGCTGGTAGGCCGACGCTACTTGTTCTAGCAGAGATCTCGTGTGCCAGTCTCTCTGCCTCTGACCACGGGTCATGGTGGGTCTGTCTGGGGCTGAGCAATTTGTGGCCTGTCTGATACGGTTACACAGCTCTGAAAGGGAGGTTTGGTGGCCAAAGGACTCACACCACTCCAGCCACTTTTCCTGCTTTACCCTCTTAGCAGTTTCCTGAGCACCCCTGAGAGCCTCTCTCAAAAGAGCGTGGTTCTCAGGGGGTCTCTGTCTGCGGAAGTGTCTTCTGCACATATTGATTCTGTGGTTGACCTCCTTAATCTCATCATTGTAGTACCAGGCGTCTTTGAAACACCTGGACCACAGACGAGTTTGGGGATGGTCTCTGAGGCTGACTCGTCTATGGCTTTTACTAGTCTGGCCTCAAGTATAGCCACATTATCGTTAAGTGAGAAATCACTGGTTCTGAGGCACCTGGCCAGGGCCTCCTGGAAAGCTTTCCAGTTGGCCCTGTCCACCTTCTATCGAGGATTGTGCTGGGGCATGGGTGCTGGGCCAGCGTCCAAGATGGTGATGACTATCCCATAGTGATGGCTCGTGGCAATGTTGTCCACAGATGCAGTGACAAAGATAAGGTCAATGCCCCCCCCCCCCCCACCACCAACATGCGTAGTCTCCTGGCTGTTGAGAAGAGCAATCTCGGGGCATGGCTATGTGGTAGCCTGCCGCATCACGACTCCGAGTGAGAGCCCAGATGGGGTGGTGGACATTGAAGTCTCCCCCTATGAGAATTGGCTCGTGTGCTGCAGCAGCACAGACTTGACTAATATCTAAGCTTCTATAGTTTGGCCTGCTGTACACATTGTACAGCTTGAGGGGACCCCCGGCCAAATGGATCTCAACGGCAAGGAATTCGGCGCCTTCTCCACACTGCACAGGATCGGTGACCAAGGAGCAGGGGATAGTCGACTTCACAAGGGTAATCAAACCTCTGCTGCCTTGCACATTTGGCAGCACAAAGGGATGATATCCCGAGAAGCGAACAGATTCCCCTGTTAGAGACTCCTGGAGCATGATGATGTCAATTTTCCGAGATTGCACGATCGCGTGGAGACGGGGATTCCTTAAGGAAAAGCTGTTGATGTACAAAAACATAGCATACTACGTTCTCAAGTTGCTAGTCAGTGTCTCCATGACCGTCTGAATTTGGACACTGCAATTGAATCCAGCTGTGCACCAGCTGTGACCAATGACAGGGTGATATCATGGAATGTCTCGATCTGAATTTAGAAGTCTGCATCGACACTTTAACTAACAATTCAAGGCCCTTCTTCGGGCGTTGCTGAGACCATCGAATTCAGGAACATCACTTCAAGAATACCACTTAGAGAGATTTTTCATATGGAAATAGGTAGATGGGTGCTGCATCATATCGTCGTGCCATACTTCATGCCCTACCCCTGGTATATCTCCATGAGGTCCATCCTGATCTCTTGTAAGTATCTGCATACTTGGCCACATGTCATACGGATTCTGTAGTTAGGGACGTCGTTTCTAGGGATTCCCTTGCCCGTATCTTGGGGAAGCCTGTTTTTAGGGGGGGGATATTTCTAAATAAAGGTTGGGGCTGATCCCTATCCTTAGTTGTTTCAGATTCCCTCAGAACTTCCATAGCGGAATGAAGTGCATCTGAGGCGGCAGCGTGTGCAACGTGAGAAGGGTTGGTCTCTGAAGGTCGTTGAGAGGGAGGTGTAGTTAGACCCAGAGGTGTAGCACACACCTCACGGTGTTCCGCCTCGAGCAAACCTCACAACTACTTATTTCCGTTTCTTCTTTCCAGTAGCTGCAAGACTTCACTCTGAGGTGTTATCAGGCCAACTTACTGACTCAAGGGAAATATCCTTCTTAGAAGACAGTAGAAGAGCTAGAAATTTGAATACCACTTAGTATATTGCCCCTTAGATCTTGGAGGGAGATTATTTTATGCTGAAAAGATTTCAGGAGAACATGAAGTCTCCTTTACTGGTCTGGAAGCTTACGAGAAATTCCGGTTCTAATTTTGACATTTCGATTCAGAAAAAATGCATAGACAATTAGGAATATTCTAGAGGAGTTGGCCAGGTGGTCAGAGGAGGAGGCAATTCATGTTAACTTTATATTATACACATGAAGATAGCCATCTAACAAGAGAATTAAGGAAGTAGAATTCCTTGATGAATTTATAAGTAGTTAAGACAGTGGCTGATGCACTGTAAGACCAAACACATGATTGTATGTATATACATAATGCACCCATTTGTCTATATTCATATTATCAATCATGTATGTGGCTGACCCAATTGCGCATCTGGGGTAAATATACCCCGGCGTTCTTCCTCCGGCTACCTCTTCATTCTTTTTTTTTCTCACATTGACGGGCGTTCGCAGGTTGGTGGTGGGCGCTCCGAGGGCAAATTCGTCTTACTACAACCCAGAGCAGATAACAGAACCCGGGACCATCTTCAAGTGTAACCTGAGGAGTCGAGAATGCGAGGAGCTCTTCATTGACCGAGAAGGTATCCATTGGATTCCTGTTTTATTTTCATGTTTTGCCTTTTATGGTACAACACATTCGCTATATATATATCCAACTTGAGCCTTAAGGAAGACGAAAACTGGCCATTTCCTTTTAGTTTTCTTAACCCGTTGACAAGTACCACAAGTACGACTTCACTATTCCCACTTTAGGAAACAGCGAGTCTCTGGACCAGAACAGCGAATTCCGCTACATGGACCTCAAGAACAACGGATGGCTTGGAGGGGCGTTGGACTCGCAGCCGACGTACCAAGCTGGTCGGCAAGTCGTCGGCGTAAGTAGCAGTATGGGCGTGAGATTACATTATGTAAACCGTTCAGTCCAAAGTATGGATTAGATCAGTTAGGGTCGAGGGATCAAATCATGAATATGACATTAGTGAGTCGGAAAAAAACATCCTATTCCTTCTTGTCGAAAGCCTTATATAAAGTAATGTAAAGTCATCAGGTAAAAGGACAGTAAATAAGTGAAAAGATCTCGCTGTGCTTTACCATTAGTTATGGAAGACAGCTGAAATATCCTCGTCAGATTTCTGTTACGTGTCACCTTTCGGTCTGTTACAGGTCTGTGCCCCCAGATGGAAGAACCAGCTGTACCAAGGCACTTACTTGATGAATGGGGCCTGTTATTGGCTCAATTCGTCTCTCCCGAATGCACCTGCTCATAAGAAGTTACCACTCGTACAGTTCAGTGAGTATTTTGTTACTGAAATTTATATTTTCTTGACTTCGCTGAATATTACCTGCATACATTGGTATGGTTGGATATCTACTTGCATCTCTTTCCATATGTATACAGTACATGTATATATATATATATATATATATATATATATATATATATATATGTGTGTGTGTGTGTGTGTGTGTGTGTGTGTGTGTGTGTGATGGGTATAAGATGTGTCCCTACTGCAACTTGTGTGTGTAAAGGTATATATCCCAAATACTAACACTATTTGTGTAGTTGGCAAAACGGGTCCCGTCCCTGGCACCCGAATATGTGGCGAGCAGAGATTGATCTAATTCCCACACATAATATATAAAGGGATTACGTGAAACACGGTAGCTAAAACATTAACAATATATTATAAATCAAGATATATATATAACATTGTTTACAAGGGAGGCACGATATATACACGCAAGGGGGAAGCTAAGCCTATCGCAAAGCTAACGAGATCTAAGCTATAAGTATATCAATAACACTAATATAAACACAACACTAAGGAAAACACAGACAATGCACAGTATATGAAATAAGCTAAGTCACTAAAGGCACTAAAACACTGTCTACCTGGAATCCTTGAGGAGGTGAAGGGAGAGGAGGTCCCCTCGACTTGAAGGTCGAACTAATTCTGTATAATCTAAAAATTACCTATGTTGAGCAGAGATACTGGGTCAGTACGAGGGCAGCGGGTACGTCTCTCATTGGGCAGGGAGCTGCCCGATC
>NW_028234436.1:18964110-18966610 GCF_977035675.1 Penaeus japonicus
TTCCAGGTGATTTTGTTCGCTTTCCCCCGCTTAGAAGAAATGCAACTGGAGGTGGTCTATGAGTGGGTGGGGACGCAGATTGGCGAGAACTTTGGGGCATCGCTTGTGGCTGCCGATACCAATGGCGACGGGTTCAGTGACCTGGTGGTTGGTGCGCCCATGTTCTTCAGAGCTGACGCTATTGACATGGGGAAGGTCGTGCTTTATAAAACCGCCTTGGTAAGTGGTTTATTGCTATGGAATAGTATTATGACATAGGTACCAGCTCCTCTGTGAAGCTGCTGGAACATGAAAAAAAAAAAAAAAAATCAAAGGTAAGATTTTGTCATAGATTTCTTTCTAAATGTCAAATTCTAGATCATAACAGATGATAGTTGGGAGACGAATCAATACATCTTATCTGGCGATCATCTCTTCTGTATACTTAAGCGGAGAGGTGTAAACGATTCCAGTCTCAGATTTGATCGTGAGCCGCCGACTGATATTCCGAAGAACTTGTTTGTCATCTTGTGGTAACAATGAATGCCAGTCATGAGATATAGAGGCTCATGCCAGGTAAAGGAGAACCATGCAGGAATTGGCAAGGGGAGCATTGCCTTAAAATCCAGAAGAGGCAAAGAGTTTGTGTATTCGATGGGGAGACCATGCATTCAATAAAGAATTCTGAGGTGATTGAACCTATAAAAAAAAAAAGAAAAGAAAGAAAAAAAAAACATGCATGATTCGCATAGACTCCTCAAGACTAGACACAGAGTATTGGATGCTGTTTGGTAAAGAATCATCCTCGGCACCTTTAAATGATCCGAGGTTGACTCCAGAGGGCATTTTGTGTGTGGAAACAAGGTGGGATACCACTTCAGGAGAAGTCATGACTGGAGAGCCAAATAAACCAAGGAGTGGTGAACTTACTGGTGAAATTGCTGAGGTCCTAGAGGCCAAAAATCCACGAATTTATTGTTCCCACCTGACGATCCACTGTTGAAGCGTTCGGAGGCTCTGTGAACTATGTGTTCTGAAAGGAATGAAACAGAACATGATTTATGTCTTAACAAAGATAACTTGGAAATTACGAATGTTGAACGCACCAAGAGTAGGCTTACCGAAGGGACGTGGGAAGGAGACCTGGAAATGAAATTAGCTACGACATTAGAGACAAATTAAGTGAATTCTACAGCAAAAGGAAAAATCATAAGTCTCTAAGTGGCAACCCACCCGCGCCAAGAGATACGAAAAGGGTAAGAGCAAGGATTGGCACGTACCCAAGGACATCGTATGTATATGTTCAAGAAGGCCAATAAGTATCTGTTTCAGAACAAACCTCATTGTATGAATCAAGAGAGCCGGAAGGGTCCTGCTCCAACGGAAATAGTAAGGCAGGGGAGATCTAAATCCAGCAAAGGAACTGAAGAGTCCATTTTGGGAACCGCGAAGAGAAGAAACAAGAAACCGACGATGGCTCTTTGATGATGGCCACTTTCTCATCCTACTTATCCTCCTCCTTTTCTTTTCCACCCTCCTCTGACCCTCTCTCTTTCTCCTCATTCTCCTCCTCCTTCCAGTGTAAACCAGAAACGTTAAGAATGGAAAAGAGACATTCTCTATGTTGCAACCAACATTATAAAGAACCCCTTAATCGAACCCCAAGGAGATTACAGTCAGATATTATCATTCTCCTCCTCACTGTGACAATTACAAAAATTATTATTTTTTTTTTTTTTTTTTTTTTTTTTTTTTGATGATGCTCCAAACGGCTTTACTGATAAACATCTCTTCATCAGCAATGTTAATGTAATATGAATAATGATAAACCCTTCTACAGAAACAAGGTTATGTCACGATGGAAGCCTCGGACAGACGATATTACGGAAGTGCCAAAGCCGGGGCGAGATTTGGCACCACGCTGGCGGCATGCGGAGATCTCAACCAAGATGGATATGAAGGTATGTTTCACATGCTTTCAAGAATGAAAAGGATAAGAAAAAATAACGTTCATTTGTTCCTTTCATGTGTAAATTTACTTGAGTTAGGCCTAACCGAAAGCTTGGAGAGCGTATACACTCATAGGATGAGAAAGAAAGAGAGAGGGTGAGGGTGAGAGAGGGAAGGAGGGAGGGAGAGAGAGAAAAAGACAGAATAAGATAAGATAAACCTATAAAGATAAGATAAACTTACCTGTCACAATAAGCTTTGAACAATCATGCGCTTCAATAAAACACACACACACAAAGTTTATTCATACTACATACAGTGCATACACATGAACATGCAAATGAACTACGCCTAAATGGTTTATACAACGGTTCCTCTTAAGATCTGAGACCTACATTAAAGAGGAAACATACCTAAAGAGAACTTCTCCCTCGTCCTCCAGACATAGCCGTGGGTGCTCCTTGGGAAGACGATCAAGGGGCGGTTTACATCTACCTCGGTTCCCTGCAGGGTCTGAGGCCGAAGTTCTCCCAGCATCTCACGCCACAACACTTCTCGGTGCCTCTCTCGG
>NW_028234436.1:18969110-18979110 GCF_977035675.1 Penaeus japonicus
CACTTGTCTTAAAGTCAGCTGTTGCTTCATAAACCAAAGTCAACTGAACGCATACACCAATCAACCCTTCAAACTCCCACTCTCCAGAACAGTATTCGTGATCGGTGGCGAAGACAAACCCTCCGTGACTGTGACTGTGTTCAACACGGGTGAACCTGTTTTCCTGCCCAACGTAACAGTCAGCGTGAATCCACCCCTTGCCCTCCTGTTACCCAACACCCACAACTGTGACTTCCCTTCTGCAGACAACAGGACCTTCCTCGCGTGCCATCTCAGGAACCCGATTATGCCTCATGAGAAGGTAAGGCAGCGGCTGTACCAAGTAAAGTCACAGTTCAGTTGTTCGAACACTGGGGTTTGTCTCAGACAATTTTTTGAGGAAACCGTGATATATTTCATACGAAGAATTCAGTAATCACCTAAATCAATGACTCTTCATAATGATGAGTTATTTATGATATGGAAGATAGTTTGTGAGTTTTGTGAAATAAATACTTCCTTCAAATGAAAGCGATATCACTGGCATGCTCATTATTCGGATGCACATAGAAAACATCACAGTGGACAGTCAGGTGTGTAAGTTCGACCTTTGGAGGATTCGTGCTGTAAGCAAAACAGCAAAGGCAAACCCACAAAAACACACGATTATGTCGAGAGTCATTTCGCTTCATTGCTATATCACTCCGTTGAAGAAGCAATATAACGCAGTGACCTTCGGCATTATCACTGTCCTCCTGCTCTTCAGGATGAAGTCAAAGTCGCCATAGACATCAGTCAGCTCGACGACCGGGCCACCAACAGTTCCATCAGAGTGGAAGTGGCAGGAGAAGGCACAGAGGCACGCCCTCAGGATAATGCCTTCGCTTACGCGTTGCCCATGCGCGCTGAAGCATCCCTTAAGCTTCATGGGTAAGTGTTTCTGCTAACAGTGTGTCTAGAATGAGGTATCTTCGTTAAGTTAAAACATTCATTTCACATTTCCCTTCAGGTCAGTTCAGAAATGTCATTATATAATTGCTTTTGTATTTCTCAAATGCAGAGATACAAGCATCAGCGTCTATTATAAGGCGATCATGGCTTCTATATATACAGTATTTGAATAAGCACGCATACACATGGGCAGATACACACACACAACACATGTGCGCACACACACAGACCAACAAACACATACATAAACAAACACACACATAGGTAAATGTGTATATAACACAACTATTCCCTCACAGGTACTCCAAGGAAGAGCAGATTCTGTACCAGCGTCTGGAGGAAAACAAAATTAACACAACGACAACCCCGAGGTTCCAGCACAACTTTTCGGTGAGGAATAGGAACTGCATGTTTGCTTGATACCAAATACATGTGGGAAGAATGATGACTTATATATCTGTTTTACATGCACATGGTGATGGATGTATGGTGCATGATCCTGTACGTAATGGCAGATGTATGGTGCATGATCCTGTACGTAATGGCAGATGTATGGTGCATTATTCTGTACCTAATGACGGATTTATGATGCACTGTCCTCCCCTCAGCTTAAGAAGAGCGGGCCTACTCCCGTCGGCGAAGTTGAACTGACCGTGGATGTTCCAGTGAACTTCACAATCCGCGGCAAGTCCTCAACATTCGTCAACATTCTCAACGAGCCTGAGGTATTTTTATTGTTCTATAGGTGTGTGCAGAGACCCAGCCCGGGTTCAGGGGCTCAGTTGCAAGTCTGAACCACTCAGCCGTAATCTCATCAGTTCAGAATTATACTGGGTCTCTATTGCCCTTTGCAAAAGTCTGATTATCTCTATTGCCAGGCGATTAAGAACTGTACCTCTTCTTCACAGACAAACTTCCAGCAGCAAGGTTTCCAGTGCCGTGTTGTGGGTGCCTCTGTTAGGCCAGACGAGGAACCCGTTGGAGACACGTTCGGAGTCCCGTTGCTGACAAATGTAAGTGAACCTGAAGTGAAGGAACAGCAGATCATTTCAAGGTAAGTGGCTTGGGAGGCAGGTATTGAGGATATTTGGGTTTCTCTTCCTTAATAATATTTCCGATTTTGGTCTTTTGTGTTGCTACGAAAGTTCAAAGGTTCAATTCTACTTGTTTATCATCTTCACATACATTGCTTTATAAGTCGTTGCATTTATACTACTTTGCTAAACCAGTTCGCCCAATTTCCCTCAGCATGGAAAGCAAAGATACCTCGCTGGAACCAGTCAAGCTAAACTGTTCGAATCCGTTGGTGAGTTGTGCTCGTTTCTCGTGCCTCATCAAGTCGTTGCCAGCCTCGATTAGCTTCGCCGAACTATCCATTAAGATGTCCCTCAACCTCACCGTCCTAGGTTAGTGTCCCGACTGTCCGTGTGTTTTGTGGGAATCTTGCTCTTAAATAAGAACAATGTTTGTTTGAAGAAACAAAGAAAAAGATAATAAGGATAATGTTTAGTAACGTTTGTCTGAAGGGGGAATAAAAAAAATAACTAGCAACCCTATCGCAAGCCGTGTCCTCGTGAACATGCTCCTCTATGGACACGTCTTGTACGCCCACTAAGCTTCGAGGTCAACTTCGAGTGGTAACTTGCCTTGAACGGAATCTTGTCTTCCTCCGCAGCCGGCCACATCTCGGCGAAAGGAGGAGCCGTTGTGCAGAGTTACGCGAGAGCAAAGATCTTGTCACTGAATCCTGATCTCAGCTTTGTTGGGGAAAAGTATGTTTCTTCTTCTCTTTGCCTATCATCATATGAATGTTTGAGTATCATATTGCTTTATTTTTGCTAAGTGTTTACGTATGACATTTTAAACTCTATGTAGGTATACCATTAAGCCCTTTTCCTCAATTGAATGGGGTGATTTCTCCGGTAAAATATGCCTGAAAAGTCTATTGGAATTACCTAGTATTCCCTGAAACATTGAATTTCGGTGCACGATTATATTTCACTACCGGTGACTGATAACACCACAGCAAACACAATCCGATATAAGGTCCCCTTTGCAATCCTTAGAGAGACCAGTTTCGTGGTGACAACGCAAGTGCAGCCGGATAGTCTGCCTGGGAGAGGCGTCCCTTGGTGGGTCATCCTGCTGGCTGTGTTGGGCGGCCTCCTACTCCTCATCCTTCTTGCTTACGGCCTCTACAAGGTGAGCAGATTATTGCAAACCGTATCACCTTGATATTGCATGGCCAGTGCCGGGAACCTCGTAGATCGCTTGAGTTCTTGAGCGTTGCATAAACTGTATGGTTTGGTAACTGTTCTCTGTGTATGTGTGTGTATATATATATATATATATATATATATATATATATATGTGTGTGTGTGTGTGTGTGTGTGTGTGTGTGTATGTATATATATGTATGTATATATATATATATATATAATATATATATATATATATATATATATATATATATATTGTATATATATATATATATATATATATATATATATATATATATATATATATATATATATATATGACAGGGAACGCGCACTTCTACTGTTTAGAGCCGGAATTAGGGTCTCATATTAAGAAAAGTATAGACTGTGGCAATACACTGTAGACAGTGCATGGCTGGAGAGCCTATGGTAGTAGTTATCCTGCAATAAGTAAAAATAAATAATAATGGTACAATTGTATTTTAATTTCTACTGCAATTATCAAACGTATCTTTTGAGTCAGTGGTGGAAATGAGCGGATTCATATTCGGCAAAAGAGTTGACTCACTTCTCCCTCTCGCAGGCTGGCTTCTTCACCAGGAAAGAGCAAGAGGAGATGAAAGCTCATCGTGCCCAGGTGGAAACCAGCAACTACGGTGCCGTGAACGCTGGCATGGTTGGAGACTAAGTGGTCGACTAAACATCACCTCACTCTCCAGTACATATATGATCATCAATCCTACATATTACCTGAGATAATATACATAATACGCCTTATTGAGAATAAGAAGTCAAAGGACCTATGGAACGGATTTCATAGATTTTGGAGTGGCTGTCAAGCAGAGAAGGGACTCGATTCTCCCACGATATCAATTTCATTTCCTGATTCATAAGGGGATTAAAATAGGGAAACATGATTATTTGTGATTCTAAGTTAATGTCGAGCATTAGATTTGTGATCTCAAAACTGAGGAGAAAAATATAACAAATATTTCCCGGGCTTATATTACCCAAGTATTTTGCCCGTAAATATTTGAAACGGACTCATTTGTGGTAGCGCGTGATCCGACTTAATTGGATAATAATTGGAGTATTAAACTGACAACAAAATACTTTCACAGACAGAATTATAACCCTATTTACGTTCTACACTCGACTCATTATCTGTCATAAGCACAAGTTCAGACTCTCAAATAATTCTAGTCTTCAAGCTTGTAGGTGTGTATGTGTGAAGAAGAGTATTTATATTAACCATCTCATGGCAAACGCAAGATCATTAACACTATTTAAACATTGAAATTGGCCTGAAGGCGCAACCCGTTGTTTGGGTCGTTACGTATACCTGTTTACTGCATCTCTTTCGTTTGGCGGCATTTCACTTGTGTAAATTAAGTAGAGTAATAAGACAATAAAAACGGAAAAATGAAATAAAACAATGAGTTCTGGTGTTTTACCCTGAAAGTAGCAGCGTACATATATACAACCGATATAATTGTATTTACCTTCTAATATCGTCTCATTACTCACAGATGTAATCCACTGGCGAAGGTTGGCCGTTACAAACAGGCAATTATAAAAACACTATAGAGATAAAACACAAAAATGGCGACAGCGTGTCGTCCTGGCGAGCCCCAGCGTGCCCTCTCTCTGTCTTAGGTGTCTCTCTGTGTCTCTCTCTCTGTCTTAGGTGTCTCTCTGTGTCTCTCTCTCTCTGCCTTAGGTGTCTCTCTGTGTCTCTCTCTCTCTGCCTTAGGTGTCTCTCTGTGTCTCTCTCTCTCTGTCTTAGGTGTCTCTCTCTGTCTCTCTCTCTCTGCCTTAGGTGTCTCTCTGTGTCTCTCTCTCTCTGCCTTAGGTGTCTCTCTGTGTCTCTCTCTCTCCGCCTTAGGTGTCTCTCTGTGTCTCTCTCTCTCTGCCTTAGGTGTCTCTCTGTGTCTCTCTCTCTCTGCCTTAGGTGTCTCTCTGTGTCTCTCTCTCTCTGCCTTAGGTGTCTCTCTGTGTCTCTCTCTCTCTCTGCCTTAGGTGTCTCTCTGTGTCTCTCTCTCTCTGCCTTAGGTGTCTCTCTGTGTCTCTCTCTCTCTGCCTTAGGTGTCTCTCTGTGTCTCTCTCTCTCTGCCTTAGGTGTCTCTCTGTGTCTCTCTCTCTCTGCCTTAGGTGTCTCTCTGTGTCTCTCTCTCTCTGCCTTAGGTGTCTCTCTGTCTCTCTCTCTCTCTGCCTTAGGTGTCTCTCTGTGTCTCTCTCTCTCTGCCTTAGGTGTCTCTCTGTGTCTCTCTCTCTCTGTCTTAGGTGTCTCTCTGTGTCTCTCTCTCTCTGCCTTAGGTGTCTCTCTGTGTCTCTCTCTCTCTGTCTTAGGTGTCTCTCTCTGTCTCTCTCTCTCTGCCTTAGGTGTCTCTCTGTGTCTCTCTCTCTCTCTGTCTTAGGTGTCTCTCTGTGTCTCTCTCTCTGCCTTAGGTGTCTCTCTGTGTCTCTCTCTCTCTGCCTTAGGTGTCTCTCTGTGTCTCTCTCTCTCTGCCTTAGGTGTCTCTCTGTGTCTCTCTCTCTCTGCCTTAGGTGTCTCTCTGTGTCTCTCTCTCTCCGCCTTAGGTGTCTCTCTGTGTCTCTCTCTCTCTGTCTTAGGTGTCTCTCTGTGTGTCTCTCTCTCCGCCTTAGGTGTCTCTCTGTGTCTCTCTCTCTCTGTCTTAGGTGTCTCTCTGTGTCTCTCTCTCTCTGTCTTAGGTGTCTCTCTGTGTGTCTCTCTCTCCGCCTTAGGTGTCTCTCTGTGTCTCTCTCTCTCTGTCTTAGGTGTCTCTCTGTGTGTCTCTCTCTCCGCCTTAGGTGTCTCTCTGTGTCTCTCTCTCTCTGTCTTAGGTGTCTCTCTGTGTGTCTCTCTCTCCGCCTTAGGTGTCTCTCTGTGTCTCTCTCTCTCTGTCTTAGGTGTCTCTCTGTGTCTCTCTCTCTCTGTCTTAGGTGTCTCTCTGTGTGTCTCTCTCTCCGCCTTAGGTGTCTCTCTGTGTCTCTCTCTCTCTGTCTTAGGTGTCTCTCTGTGTCTCTCTCTCTCTGCCTTAGGTGTCTCTCTGTGTCTCTCTCTCTCTCTGTCTTAGGTGTCTCTCTGTGTCTCTCTCTCTCTGCCTTAGGTGTCTCTCTGTGTCACTCTCTCTCTGCCTTAGGTGTCTCTCTGTGTCTCTCTCTCTCTGTCTTAGGTGTCTCTCTCTGTCTCTCTCTCTCTGCCTTAGGTGTCTCTCTGTGTCTCTCTCTCTCTGCCTTAGGTGTCTCTCTGTGTCTCTCTCTCTCTGCCTTAGGTGTCTCTCTGTGTCTCTCTCTCTCTGTCTTAGGTGTCTCTCTCTGTCTCTCTCTCTCTGCCTTAGGTGTCTCTCTGTGTCTCTCTCTCTCTGCCTTAGGTGTCTCTCTGTGTCTCTCTCTCTCTGCCTTAGGTGTCTCTCTGTGTCTCTCTCTCTCTGTCTTAGGTGTCTCTCTGTGTCTCTCTCTCTCTGCCTTAGGTGTCTCTCTGTGTCTCTCTCTCTCTGTCTTAGGTGTCTCTCTGTGTCTCTCTCTCTCTGCCTTAGGTGTCTCTCTGTGTCTCTCTCTCTCTCTGCCTTAGGTGTCTCTCTGTGTCTCTCTCTCTCTCTGCCTTAGGTGTCTCTCTGTGTCTCTCTCTCTCTGTCTTAGGTGTCTCTCTGTGTCTCTCTCTCTCTGTCTTAGGTGTCTCTCTGTCTCTCTCTCTCTCTGCCTTAGGTGTCTCTCTCTCTGTCTCTCTCTCTCTCTCTCTGCCTTAGGTGTCTCTCTGTGTCTCTCTCTGCCTTAGGTGTCTCTCTGTGTCTCTCTCTCTCTGCCTTAGGTGTCTCTCTGTGTCTCTCTCTCTCTGCCTTAGGTGTCTCTCTGTGTCTTTCTCTGCCTTAGGTGTCTCTCTGTGTCTCTCTCTGGCGGGCTTCTCTACAGGTGCGCGTCATTACCTGTGCGGTACTTTGGGTCGTCAATAATATTTATAGGGACCATTTTCAACTGGTTTTGTAAGCCCAGCATCCATACGAGGGGTCTTGCAGACGATCTCAGCACAGGAGATCGTCTGCAAGGTTCACCTGCCTCACGCCACCTTGTGAGACCCATTTTCTTCCTTCCCCGTTTTCTATGCTCCATATGGATGCCCGATTGCAAATTCGATCATGACAAGTCGAATGACGGTGAAACTGAACGAAATGAAGCGAGTGAAACAATGTAAAACGTGTATAAGAGGTTTTTAGATTGGAAATTGGTTAAAACGCTGGATTGGGTAAATACATACATATATACATATATATTTATTTTGCTCAGATTAACTGCATATGTCAACTTTATTATTTTTTTCATGTGATGAGAAGAAATATGAATTAACACGTGATGTTTGTAATGGTGTGACTGACCTGTTCTTTTGTATATGAATTGTATAGCAAAATCCTCTAAAGTTTATTGTTGACTCCCTTAAGTTATGTTAGACATATTTCTTTTATATAGATTTGGAATCATTGAAATAAACATTTTAGAAAATATAATCCTTGTTTGATATATACTTATCCTTCTCTAAGTGACTGTAGTATTTGATAATCCCTTTGAGAATAAACCCACTGATATCCATACCAGGCTTAGTTTCCTTCATGTAAGAACTGGAGACCTTTCGTGTCTTCCGAGATGCCATCCAAACTCAAATCACGTCGGAAACAAGAGACAAAAAACTGGGAAGTTAGGATTCAAAACCAAACTCCAATACGTTATTGCATTTGGTACTTTGGTTATACTTTTTGCATTGATGACATTAGTATTCAATAAATATTTCAATAAGATAAAACAAGCAGATAGAATTTAAAAAAAAACGGGATATAACTCACGTAGCCATGGTAAACCCTGGTCAATGAAACAAGCAGAAAAGGCCTGGCTCTTTCCCTAAGTATCTGTCTTCAATTTACGATGAAGATTTCAAATCTTGTAAATAAAAGCTATTTAAAGTACCTATGAAACAGATAAAATTCAATAAAAATTTAAACTTAGGAATCTCAGTCCAGAGTGGAGGTTTAGGCTTAATCCTTCATGGTCGGGCCAAAGGAAAAGCATTTATTCATAATTCATTGACCTTGTATGGGTTTGGATGAGAGTGGATGCGGGTGAATAGTGGATGGATGCTGAAGGAGTTGCATCTTTACATCCGAGATTATGGGACCCTTTTGTGAGAGGTTGGGATATTACCAAGAGGAACAAAGCACACATGCTTTGAGACAACACTCAAACACACACACACACACACACACAAACACACATATATATATATATATATATGTATATATATATATATATATATATATATATATATATACTGTATATATATACATATATATACATATATATATACATACATCTATACATACATACATACACACACACACACACACACACACACACACACACACACACACACACACACACATATATGTATATATATATATATATATATATATATATATATATATATATATATATACATATATATACATATACATACATATACATATACATACATCTATACATACATACATACATACATACACATACACACACACACACACACACACACACACATATATATGTATATGTATATATAGAGAGATAGATAGATACACATATACATATATATATATATATATATATATACATATATATATATATATATATATATATATATATATATATATATATACATATATATATACATATACATATACATATATACACACACATAAATATGTATGTATGTATGTTTGTATGTATGTGTGTGACTAGCGCCCATACGAATCATACCTTCACAAAAATCATTGAGCTGAGCTTAAGTTTTCGTTTTTGTTAGAAATACTATTGTTCTAAGTATGTCAATGAAAGTGACGATTCTGGAATATTCCTCATAATTGTAATGATCTTAACCATAATGAAATACATAGATAGAAAAGGAAGTGATTGATGTACACAAATCCCCCTAGAATTATTATATTTTTTGCATTTGACACAATATACACTAACAAACTACCAAAGAAATATTTACCACTGGAAAGGACTCTACAGGTGCTTACTACAAGAACTACACCACTTGTCACAGTAGACAGAAAGAAAGCACACAGAGAGAAAGCAAAGTTGAGTTGAAACTATTTGCTTGTTTTACAATGTTAGGATGGCAAATCTGAACTTACGGTTATGTGTGATTTTATATGGAATCGGTGGAAATAAGGGGGGAGGGAGGGGGCACGTGCTACCCCCCCCCCACCCCGTGTGCCCCTCCCGCCCCCCTTTTAATGAATTAGTTAAATAGGTAGATTCCTCTGTTAATCTGAATCTATATATATATGATAATGCAACACGCCCCATGCATCATAACCTATTTTTGAATCTTGTTTTCCTCGGATCAATGAGGAAAAAATCTATATCCAGGGTTAAAAAATGTACATAAACTGCAGCAAGATCTATAATAACCCTCGTTATCACACACACACACACATATATATATATATATATATATATATATATATATATATATATATATATATATATATATATATATATATATATATATATATATATGTATATATATATATATTATATATATATATATATATACATATATACAGTGTTATATATATATATATATATATATATATATATATATATATATATATATATATATATATATATATATTATATACGTATATATTATATATATATAATATATATATATATATATATATATATATATATATATATATGTATTATATATATATATATATATATATATATATTATATATATATATATATATATATATAAACATATATATATATATACATATATATATATATATAATAT
>NW_028234436.1:18989110-18991610 GCF_977035675.1 Penaeus japonicus
GCAACGCTCTGGGAGTCACATCAGGTCACTGAACATCTTGAACAGCGGATTCTTCCCGTCGGGCGCTGGGTATCCGGCGGAAGTCTTGCCGGATCAACGGGCGTCCCTAACCCTTCTAGAGGTACGACTGCAAGGGAGGACTTAGCGGCAGAAGAGGTCCTCGCTTCGCACCCATCGGTCGCTCGGGTCGTCCTTCAGGAGTCCGTTCGAGTGGAGAGAAGGACGCTGGACTTCGGTCTGATGGAAGCGCCGGTGGACGACCCTCCGCTGCGGCGACTGGATTTGACGGGTCTTCACGTCAGGTGCACGACCGTTGAGGTGAGGGTCGGCCGGGATGGGTAACTTGGGTGACTTTACTCGAAGAGATTGTGTCTCTCTTATGAAGTGAATCGCAAATCCCTTTTAAACTATGAAGCAAGTACTATAATAAATTAAAGACTATCCATGGCCAGAAGTATTCGGTCTGAACTACATAATACAGAAAATAACAAATAATCATTATTATTATATAATTTCTCTATAGGTGATTCGATCAAAATAAGACAAAGTAAATACAACAGACTGATAACACATAAATAAACCTTTCTATAACAACCACTACCTCAGGTCACAGTAGCGCCATACCAACAGGTACCAACTAAACATACACTACACATCAATAAAAAACATAAAACCCATGATTCCGGCATTAACACGTCTGGAACACGTCACATACAGTAACACCCCCTCCCCCCTTCCCCTGCCGCTAATCCGAACAGCTGATCTTGAGACATGTCACGTATTTATGTCTCTCCATCCCCTGTCCGAACAGCTGATCTTGAGACATGTCACGTATTTATGTCTCTCCATCCCCTGTCCGAACAGCTGATCTTGAGACATGTCACGTATTTATGTCTCTCCATCCCCTGTCCGAACAGCTGATCTTGAGACATGTCACGTATTTATGTCTCTCCATCCCCTGTCCGAACAGCTGATCTTGAGACATGTCACGTATTTATGTCTCTCCATCCCCTGTCCGAACAGCTGATCTTGAGACATGTCACGTATTTATGTCTCTCCATCCCCTGTCCGAACAGCTGATCTTGAGACATGTCACGTATTTATGTCTCTCCATCCCCTTTCACTAGTACGAACCGCTAGTCATCCTAAGACCTCAGCTCGACGGAACAGTTCGGGTCGAAGGTCTGATGGGAAAAGTCTTCGACGTCATGAAGGAGATGACGAATTTCACGTAAGGAAGCAGTTGTTCAAGTGTGATCTTCATAAGGGTATGAATAATAATATTCCTGACCACCATTAACACCATAGTGGTTAGAGAGTCACACTAATCATTATCGTTTTTCCTAGTGTTAATCTTATTCACCAAGAGACGATATTACTATTGATATTAACATATGACTATTGGCTAATATTATCATAATGATCATTATCACTATTGTCATTATACTCATTATACGTTACCACCACCACTGCGCCGAAGGACCACCTGCCACCGCGTGCGAGACGGCCACTGGGGAGCCAAGGTGAGCGGCGAGTGGTCGGGCATGATCCGTGAGGTGTCTGACGGAACGGCCGACATCGCCGTCGCTCCGATGGCGATCACCCTCGAGCGAAGCGCCGTCGCGGAGTTCCTCCTCAGCTTCGTGGCTTCGAGGTTGAGTGGTGCTTGTGGAGTGTTGATAGGCGACGATTCGTCTTTTTTTGTGTTTGTCAAATATTATCTTAATATTATATATTAGATATATAGATATCATTACTATATGTTAGATTATTATATGTCAAATATTATTATATGTACAATATCATTATGATATATAAGTATTATTATTTTTATGTATATCAAATAAAATGATAAATAGACAAATGTATAGACATATATTAATAGTGAAAATATATGTAAATTAAGAATAGGAATTGCACCAAATTTTTGTTTTAACATGCCAAGAAATAACCAAGAAATTTAAGACTTTTTCTCTGACTCCTTCCTGCTGAGGGTGACTAAGAACCTCCATAATGCTAAGAATTAAAGTAAAACGGACTTTCTTTCCCAACATATGGATATTTTGTGCAACCAGCTACGGAATTGCAATGAGACGACCATCCAACGAGGACTACATGTGGACTGTGTACACGAAGCAGTTCGAACGCAGCGTCTGGGGAATGATGGGGACTGTGGCTCTGGCTTTGGTTACGGCTCTGCACATCACCTCTCGCTGGTCCAAACGCGAACGGAAAATCCATCTCTCCGAGTCATTTTTCACGGTTGTGGGATTTCTCTTTGGTCAAGGTGCGTTGCAATGCGTGCTCTGAAATCTGGCTATTTGGTTTTCCCTCTTCGTTTCTATTTTCTTGAGGCTTTTCCCGAATATTGTTTTGAGAATCTTGACTTATTTTTTTTTTTTTTTAGGATCCTAATCTCGTTATCTAACTTGTTCCATTCTGCGATATTCCTCAGGTACAACTCTCAGCTTTCAGACTGCAGCGGGGAGAATGGTTATGT
>NW_028234436.1:18996610-19006610 GCF_977035675.1 Penaeus japonicus
TTGCTCTTTCCTGGTGAAGAAGCCAGCCTGCGAGAGGGAGAAGTGAGTCAACTCTTGTGCCGAATATGAATCCGTTCATTTCCTCCACTGACTCAAAAGATACATTTGATAATTGCAGTAGAAATTAAAATACAATTGTACTATTATTATTTATTTTTACTTATTGCAGGATAACTACTAATAGGCTCTCCAGCCATGCACTGTCTACAGTGTATTGCCACAGGCTCTTCAGTTATGCTCTGTCTATACTTTTCTTAATATGAGACCCTAATTCCGGCTCTAAACAGTAAAAGTGCGCATTCCCTGTCATATATATATATATATATATATATATATATATATATATATATATATATATATATATATATATATATATATATATATATATATATACACACACAGAGAACAGTTACCAAACCATACAGTTTATGCAACGCTCAAGAACTCAAGCGATCTACGAGGTTCCCGGCACTGGCCATGCAATATCAAGGTGATACGGTTTGCAATAATCTGCTCACCTTGTAGAGGCCGTAAGCAAGAAGGATGAGGAGTAGGAGGCCGCCCAACACAGCCAGCAGGATGACCCACCAAGGGACGCCTCTCCCAGGCAGACTATCCGGCTGCACTTGCGTTGTCACCACGA
Source organism: Penaeus japonicus (assembly GCF_977035675.1). Classification (NCBI taxonomy): domain Eukaryota; kingdom Metazoa; phylum Arthropoda; class Malacostraca; order Decapoda; family Penaeidae; genus Penaeus; species Penaeus japonicus. The sequence goes on from NW_028234436.1 coordinate 18,997,254, forward strand.
AACTGGTCTCTCTAAGGATTGCAAAGGGGACCTTATATCGGATTGTGTTTGCTGTGGTGTTATCAGTCACCGGTAGTGAAATATAATCGTGCACCGAAATTCAATGTTTCAGGGAATACTTGGTAATTCCATTAGACTTTTCAGGCATATTTTACCAGAGAAATCACCCCATTCAGTTGAGGAAAAGGGCTTAATGGTATACCTACATAGAGTTTAAAATGTCATACGTAAAACCTAGCAAAAGTAAAGCAATATGATACTCAAACATTCACATGATAATAGGCAAAGAGAAGAAGAATAAACATACTTTTCCCCAACAAAGCTGAGACCAGGATTCAGTGACAAGATCTTTGCTCTTGCGTAACTCTGCACAACGGCTCCTCCTTTCGCCGAGATGTGGCCGGCTGCGGAGGAAGACAAGATTCCGTTCAAGGCAAGTTACCACTCGAAGTTGACCTCGAAGCTTAGTGGGCGTACAAGACGTGTCCATAGAGGAGCATGTTCACGAGGCCACGGCTTGCGATAGGGTTGCTAGTTATTTTTTTTATTCCCCCTTCAGACAAACGTTGCTAAACATTATCCTTATTATCTTTTTCTTTGTTTCTTCAAACAAACATTGTTCTTAGTTAAGAGCAAGATTCCCACAAAACACACGGACAGTCGGGACACTAACCTAGGACGGTGAGGTTGAGGGACATCTTAATGGATAGTTCGGCGAAGCTAATCGAGGCTGGCAACGACTTGATGAGGCACGAGAAACGAGCACAACTCACCAACGGATTCGAACAGTTTAGCTTGACTGGTTCCAGCGAGGTATCTTTGCTTTCCATGCTGAGGGAAATTGGGCGAACTGGTTTAGCACAGTATGTACTCTGTTGTGTTTATTCTTCAAGGTTCTTATCAATTTTATTATCAAAATAAAAAAATCGACTTTTCTAAAATAGTGTAAATGCAACGACTTATAAAACAATGTAAGTGAAGATGATAAACAAGTCGTATTAAACCTTTGAACTTTCGTAGCAACACAAAAGACCAAAATCGGAAATATTATTAAGGAAGAGAAACCCAAATATCCTCAATACCTGCCTCCCAAGCCACTTACCTGGAAATGATCTGCTGTTCCTTCACTTCAGGTTCGCTTACATTTGTTAGCAACGGGACTCCGAACGTGTCTCCAACGGGTTCCTCGTCTGGCCTAACAGAGGCACCCACAACACGGCACTGGAAACCTTGCTGCTGGAAGTTTGTCTGTGAAGAAGAGGTACAGTTCTTAACCGCCTGGCAATGGAGATAATCACACTGCAAAGGAAGACATTAAAGGCAATAAAGATACAGCGAGAGTATTGCAGCAATAGAAGACTCACGCAGTATAATTCGAAAATGTTTGTTAATGATATGATTATTGATTTTACGGCTGAGTGGTTCAGACTTGCAACTGAGCCCCTGAACCTGGGATGGGTCTCTGCAACTGAGCCCCTGAACCCGGGCTGGGTCTCTGCACACACCTATAGAACAATAAAAATACCTCAGGCTCGTTGAGAATGTTGACGAATGTTGAGGACTTGCCGCGGGTTGTGAAGTTCACTGGAACATCCACGATCAGTTCAACTTCGCCGACGGGAGTAGGCCCGCTCTTCTTAAGCTGAGGGGAGGACAGTGCATCATAAATCCGTCATTATGTACAAAATAATGCACCATACATCTGCTATTACGTACAGGATCATGCACCATACATCCATTACCATGTGCATGTAAAACAGATATATAAGTCATCATTCTTCCCACATGTATTTGGTATCAAGCAAACATGCAGTTCCTAGTCCTCACCGAAAAGATGTGCTGGAACCTCGGGGTTGTCGTCGTGTTAATTTTGTTTTCCTCCAAACGCTGGTACAGAATCTGCTCTTCCTTGGAGTACCTGTGAGGGAATAGCTGTGTTATATACACATTTTCCTACAATGTATGTGTGTGTTTGTTTATGTATGTATTTGTGTGTGCGCACGTGTGTTGTGTGTGTGTGTCTCCCCATGTGTATGCGTGCTTATTCAAATACTGTATATTTAGAATCAATGATCGTCTTATAATATACGCTGATTGTTGTATCTCTTTGCATTTGAGAAATACAAAAGCAATTATATAATGACAACATTTCTGAACTGACCTGAAGGGAAATGTGAAATGAATGTTTTAACTTAACAAAGATGCCTCATTCTAGTCTCAGTGTTAGCAGAAACACATACCCATGAAGCTTAAGGGATGCTTCGGCGCGCATGGGCAACGCGTAAGCGAAGGCATTATCCTGAGGGCGTGCCTCTGTGCCTTCTCCTGCCACTTCCACTCTGATGGAACTGTTGGTGGCCCGGTCGTCGAGCTGGCTGATGTCTATGGCGACTTTGACTTCATCCTGAAGAGCAGGAGGACAGTGATAATGCCGAAGGTCACTGCGTTATATTGCTTCTTCAACGGAGTGATATAGCAATGAAGCCAAATGGCTCTCGACATAATCGTGTGTTTTTGTGGGTTTGCCTTTGTTATTTTGCTTATGGCACGAATCCTCCAAAGGTCGAACTTACACACCTGACTGTCCACTGTGATGCTCTCTATGTGTGCGAATATTGAGCATGCCAGTGATATCGCTTTCATTTGAAGGAAGTATTTATTTCACAAAACTCACAAACTATCTTTCATATCATAAATAACTCATCATTATGAAGAGTCATTGATTTAGGTGATTACTGAATTCTTCGTATGAAATATATCACGGTTTCCTCGAAAACTGTCTGAGACAAACCCCAGTGTTCGAACAACTGAACTGTGACTTTACTTGGTACAGCCGCTGCCTTACCTTCTCATGAGGCATAATCGGGTTCCTGAGATGGCACGCGAGGAAGGTCCTGTTGTCTGCAGAAGGGAAGTCACAGTTGTGGGTGTTGGGTAACAGGAGGGCAAGGGGTGGATTCACGCTGACTGTTACGTTGGGCAGGAAAACAGGTTCACCCGTGTTGAACACAGTCACAGTCACGGAGGGTTTGTCTTCGCCACCGATCACGAATACTGTTCTGGAGAGTGGAAGTTTGAAGGGTTGATTGGTGTATGCGTTCAGTTGACTTTGGTTTATGAAGCAACAGCTGACTTTAAGACAAGTGGATCTTTCGACATCGCCAAAATATTGGAAATGCAGAAACGTAGCAGAGAGGAGGCCTAGTCTGACAAGATAATCACAAGAGAAGACTTACTCTTGGTCGAGTAAAGTGGTTTCGACTCGCAGATCCACACGACAAGTCTCGTCGCCGTCCTTTTCGCAACCCGTAATTATACCCACGTGCTCGGTCTTACTGGCAAGGTGACCGGGATCCATTATCGGTTGCGCTGAGGAGAAAGAATTAGCAAAGAGTTGAACAGGAGGAAGAGCCAAGAGCGGAGACCAGAGAACGAAATGGCCCAAAATAAAGCCAAAATAAGATTGCTCAGCAAAGTCTCCCAACTAAAATATACTCCACACTCCAACCTCAAACAGGAGACTATCTATATAAACAAAGAATAGAAAATACTCACAAAGAAGTTGGGAGGACTGGGAATGGTCCAACTCCCATTCAACTCTCATCAGAATGGGCTGCCGGGCATCAATCTTATCCGCCTGGGGAATGGACAAAAAAAACATCAAAATATTCGAAAAGGCTCGAATAATCCAGCCTCACTTATAATGAATAAGGACTTCATTGAACCGCCCACCCTTCCGAAAAAAAATAAAAAAAAATCAATAACTGACCTTTAATTTAACTGCGTATTCTTTGCACCTTTGCTCTCCTATTAGGGTTGTCTGAGAGAAGGACTTGACGAAGGTGTTGGTGTCAGGGAAGAAGGCTCGCGGGGACAGAAACTTGTAGTCTAACGTTATGTTCCCCTTGAGGCCTGCAGACAGGGATTCATTAGGTTACTCGGGGTAATTACTTACATCTTTTTAGCTTATCACCCCATATATATATATATATATATGTGTGTGTGTGTGTGTGTGTGTGTACATATATATGTATTTATATGTACATATATAAATACATATGTGTATGTATATATATGTATATATATAAATATATATGTGTATGTATATATATTTGTACATTTAAATATGAATAATATATATATATATATGTATGTATGTGTGTGCATACATATATATATAGATACATATATATGTATATGTATATATATATACATACATATATATACATATACATACATATATATATATATACATATATATATATATATATATATATATATATATATATATATTACGCCCTGATTCCTAATATAGAAATTATTATTGTTTTGTTATATTTACTTTATTTAATGTATACTGACTTTGTTTCAAGTGAAGAGCGAGATGCGCAAACCAAGCGTCCTAGTCAGGAGTGTTTTGTTGACATTCGAGAGAGACACGTGGGGAACCCAGGCTGTGATCGCTAATGTGATCTCTCACTATTTTGTTAGGTCGATTGTAGCGTTATTTCTTCCAAGTTGTGTTTCTTGTGGTGCTTATCGTGGATTTGATGGGTTCAGCTACAAGGTTTGGTGGAAGTATTTGATCTCAGTGGTAGGATTATTGTGATATTAACGGAAATAGTTAATGTGTTCCTGCATTGAGTTTCGAGTCCATTGTTTACACTTGGGAAATAAGGACAGAAAGAAGGTTTACTGGATATTTTCATGCTGTGTGATGTTGTGATTTGCCTACTCAGGTTGTTAACAAAAATAGTTAATGTTTGTCTCACAGTGTTCGGAAAATCCTTTTATACGGGGATTGGAATTATTCGGAGTGAATACTGTTGGAGGTGATAGTGAAAGATATTCTATTTAGTTTTGTATCAGTGATTTGAAGATTCATGTTGTGCTTATTTCTTATGTTCTGCTTAATGAAGAAGACAACTTTATTTTAATATAATTTTGAATTTTATATATAACTGTTTCATTATCCGAAACTCATATATTTGTATATATATAAATTATATATATATATATATATATATATATATATATATATATATATATATATATAAAGAGAGACAGAGGCAAGACAGATAAAAACAGAGAGAGAGAGACCCAGAACGGGAAATGAAACTAAACAAACACAGAAAGAGAGAACGAAAAGGAGAGAGGGGATACACAAGAACCCAAACAAAATATATCCACCAGCAAAGCTTACAAGAACCAGAGACTCCATACCTCGACGCCCTCCAGTACGAATGACCCAGTCTCACCTAGTTCCGAGGGGGCGTTGAAGCCTCTGTGGTCGAAGCAGACGAGCAGTTCGAGCGAAGTGTCGTTGAGAGCGACACTTGTCGGCGAGGAGGTGATCAGTCCTGCAATTGACACTACTGGTCGACTTCTCAGGACTGCAACATGTCCAGAGAGGAAGCTGCCTATGGCTAAGTCTGGAAGGGAGTTGTGTGGTTATTATTCGTGTTAGTAGTATCACCTGTTATTGTTAGTCTTATTAGTTGTGGTAGTGTCATTGTTGATATTATTTATTATTATTATGATATCATTATCATTAAGATCATCATCATATTGCTATCATTATTAATTAATAGCATTATAGCTGTCATTATCGTTATCAGTATAATAATCGTTTTCATCATTATTATTGTCATTATTATTATCATTATTACCACTATTATTATCACTATTAGCATAATCATAATAATCTTAGAAATGATAAGAACATTACAATGGTGATGATCATTATCATTTTTAAGATGATAATGATAATCATAACAACGATAATAATGGTAATGATGATAATAATAATGATACAAATAGTAATGACAATGATAATAATAATGATAATGCTAATACTGATAATGATAGTAATAATGATGATAATAATGATATCAATAATGATTATAACAATAATAATAATGATTACGATAATGATAATGATAATAACGATGATAATACTGATAATGATACTAATGAAAATAATGGTAATGATAATACTACTAATAATGATGATAGTAATAAAAATCATAACGATAATAGTAATGATGAAAATAATGATAATAATAATGATAATAATAATAATAATAATGGCAATAGTATTGATAATAATAGAAACCAAAACTGCTCCAGGCATGAACCCTAAGCCGGGCTCTTGCCAGAACTGATTCCAAGTAACCAAACAAACAAGTACGTAACATGAGCTGATCTCTCCACTCTCCACCCCCTCAAAGTACATACCAGGATAGCCATTGACGTCGATGTCGATGCCTCGCGAGATCGACATGCCAAAGCCCGAGAGAGGCACCGAGAAGTGTTGTGGCGTGAGATGCTGGGAGAACTTCGGCCTCAGACCCTGCAGGGAACCGAGGTAGATGTAAACCGCCCCTTGATCGTCTTCCCAAGGAGCACCCACGGCTATGTCTGGAGGACGAGGGAGAAGTTCTCTTTAGGTATGTTTCCTCTTTAATGTAGGTCTCAGATCTTAAGAGGAACTGTTGTATAAACCATTTAGGCGTAGTTCATTTGCATGTTCATGTGTATGCAGTGTGTATAGTGTGAATAAACTTTTCAAAATTCTATATTTTATAGTTTATATATCAATTCTATATATAAATTTTATATATGGATATGTGAATGTGAATTAAGGATTACTTTATTCTGTATTTGCCATTGGGATCTCTGCATTTCAAAGAAAAGAAGGAATATCTGCCATACAGATAGGCAGCAGGAAAGTAAGGATTCTGCTTATCCTCTGAATCTTCTCTATGCTGAAAGGAAGGAATTATTTACGTGTCGATAAACAACACCTTTTTTCTATATTTGTCATCTAGGTGTCTGCTGTCTAGAAAGTATGGAAGAACTTCCAGATGTATAGAAAGACAACCGTGTATTAAGGATGGTTCGTTTCTAAACTTGTCATCTTGATTTTTGTTCTGTCTAGAAAGTGAGGAAATGCTTCTATATATAAAGAATATAAATAGCAATTCATTTAGGACGATTTAGTATCGTAATTTACCGTCTAGACCTCTACTATGTCGAGGAAAATAAGAATAATGACGACCTCTCTCCTCTGTATTCCTCTCAAAATCTTAGCGAGGACTAGAAAATAAAGAACTAATTATTCACGTATAGAGAAACAACCAGAAGAAATAAAATACCTCCACCCAACCAACCAATTACCAACATTTTACCAAACGAAATTCACAAACTATAATTATCGTACACTGATAAACAGCTCCCCAAAATTTAAGAGAGAAACGTAAACAAACCGCATACCCGACTGACCACGCCACAAACACCTGCTTGAGTGTGTTATTGGACAGCCTCCAGAGAGCGCATTCATGCTTCATCCATTCATACTTCATACATTCATGCTTCATGCATTCATGCTTCATGCATTCATGCTTCATAAATGCAGCCAGTCAAGTCTCACGACATTTTCTACTACGTCAAGGAAATGACCGGTAGCCATGGATATCAGCTGGATCATATCAAGACTATGGACTATGGCTTTCGTTGGGTGTGAATAACATACAACTCTATGGTTTCGTGTGTGTGTGTGTGTGTTATTGAAGCGCATGATTGTTTAGCTTATTGTGACAAGTAGGTTTATCTTATCTTTATTCTGTCTTTCTCTCTCTCTCTCTCTCTCCCTCCTTCCCTCGTTCCCTCTCCCTCACCCTCTCCCTCTCTCTCTCCCTCACTCTTACCCTCACCCTCACCCTCTCTTTCTTTCTCATCATATGAGTGTATACGCTCTCCAAGCTTTCGGTTAGGCCTAACTCAAGTAAATTTACACATGAAAGGAACAAATGAACGTTATTTTTTCTTATCATTTTCATTCTTGAAACCATGTGAAACATACCTTCATATCCATCTTGGTTGAGATCTCCGCATGCCGCCAGCGTGGTGCCAAATCTCGCCCCGGCTTTGGCACTTCCGTAATATCGTCTGTCCGAGGCTTCCATCGTGACATAACCTTGTTTCTGTAGAAGGGTTTATCATTATTCATATTACATTAACATTGCTGATGAAGAGATGTTTATCAGTAAAGCCGTTTGGAGCATCATCAAAAAAAAAAAAAAAAAAAAATCTTAATTTTTGTAATTGTCACAGTGAGGAGGAGAATGATAATATCTGACTGTAATCTCCTTGGGATTCGATTAAGGGGTTCTTTATAATGTTGGCTGCAACATAGAGAATGTCTCTTTTCCATTCTTAACGTTTCTGGTTTACACTGGAAGGAGGAGGAGAATGAGGAGAAAGAGAGAGGGTCAGAGGAGGGTGGAAAAGAAAAGGAGGAGGATAAGTAGGATCATCAGCAAAGAGCCATCGTCGGTTTTCTTGTTTCTTCTCTTCGCGGTTCCCAAAATGGACTCTTCAGTTCCTTTGCTGGATTTAGATCTCCCCTGCCTTACTATTTCCGTTGGAGCAGGACCCTTCCGGCTCTCTTGATTCATACAATGAGGTTTGTTCTTGAACATATACATACGATGTCCTTGGGTACGTGCCAATCCTTGCTCTTACCCTTTTCGTATCTCTTGGCGCGGGTGGGTTGCCACTTAGAGACTTGTGATTTTTCCTTTTGCTATAGAATTCACCTATTTTGTCTCTAATGTCGTAGCTAATTTCATCTCCTGGTCTCCTTCGGTAAGCCTACTCTTGGTGCGTTCAACATTCGCAATTTCCAAGTTATCTTTGTTAAGACATAAATCATGTTCTGTTTCATTCCTATCTGAACACATAGTTCACAGAGCCTCCGAACGCTTCAACAGTGGATCATCAGGTGGGAACAATAGATTCGTGGATTTTTGGCCTCTAGGACCTCAGCAATTTCACCAGTAAGTTCAGCACTCCTTGGTTTATTTGGCTCTCCAGTCATGACTTCTCCTGAAGTGGTATCCCACCTTGTTTCCACACACAAAATGCCCTCTGGAGTCAACCTCGGATCATTTAAAGGTGCCGAGGATGATTCTTTACCAAACAGCATCCAGTGCTCATGTGTCCAGTCTTGGGGAGTCTATGAGAATCATGCTTGTTGCTTTTGTTTTTGTTTTTTGTTGTTTTTTTTTGTAGGTTCAATCACCTCAGAATTCTTTATTGATCTCATGGTCTCCCCATCGAATACACAAACTCTTTGCCTCTTCTGGATTTTAAGGCAATGCTCCCCTTTGCCAATTCCTGCATGGTTCTCCTCTACCTCGCATGAGCCTCTATATCTCATGACTGGCATTCATCGCTACCTCAAGATGACAAACAAGTTCTTCGAAATATCAGTCGGCGGCTCACGATCAAATCTGAGACCGGAATCGTATACACCTCTCTGCTTAAGTATACAGAAGAGATGATCGGCAGATA
>NW_028234436.1:19016610-19031610 GCF_977035675.1 Penaeus japonicus
AGATACATACATATATATAAATATATATATATATATATATATATATATATATACATATATATATATATATATATATATATATATATATATATATATATATATATACATTAAGTATATTTACATACATATAAATATGTGCATATATCTACACACACACACACACACACACACACACACACATATATATATATATAATATATATATATATATATATATATATATATATATATATATATATATATATATATATATTATATATATATATATATATGGGTATAGGAAAAAGGCACGTAATAATTCTGGGAAGGTCAGCACCTATTCCACCATATGTTCTGAAGGTGGATGGCAGACAGATCACAGATAAAAAGAAAGAATTTCCTAAATCCATGACAGATATCTCCTCTGAAACAGCTTCTACTGCCCCTTGAACGAGAGCTGGAGCAGTGTTGATAAAACGGCACATAAATTCAATATATGTAGTTCAATAAAGTCCTTTTGTATATTGTGATTTTTTTATGAAACACGTCTTATATATCACATATGTATCAGGAGACATAAACTGCAACCCTCATACTGAATCTATTTGTAATGTTTAATTTTAGACAGTTGATGAAATAAAGCTTATGCTGTTTTTTAGACTATATTCATGTGCAGATTGATTTGACTATTTTCGTCTTCATGACACACTGGCCTTCAGTGGAATATACAGCTAATGTATATACATATTAAGCAGACAGCTAATTCTTAACAATCAATTAATCGACCCCCATCTGCAGACGCTAAGCCATAAGTGAATCAGTAATTATCATTACATTTATCACGAATCACAGTTTCCTTTTTTTTTTTTTTTTTTTTTTTTTTTTTTTTTTGTGCACTGCCCAGACACTTTTTTCTCATCTTCGTTATTTCCTGGATGTAGATACTCTTTAAAACCCGCTAAACTCTGTCGAAACAACAAGTGCAGATACTAAGGTTGCTTACAATTTTGTAATTAGTGTCACGTTGTGAACAGCTTGTGAATCAACCCACTCATGTTGATGGTGTTTGGTTTGACCTGACCTTCCTGGTGTCACTTGGGCAACTCTTCTTGCACCAATCTGACCACATTGTAATATCACGATAGATTTTAAATTCCTAGTGTTGCAAGAATACTATTGGTAATGATGGTAATCCCAAAATGAAAAGAGTAATAAGCACGCGTACTCACCAGGCGTTGTTCTCGTGGGCGAGGTAATGAAGGGCGACTGAGAACCCGAAGTAGGAGCCTCGACCTCCTGGATCTTGGCCTTGAGTCACGTCGCTGAGGATGATCGCCTCTCGAGGCTCGAGGTTGAAGGCTGAGGTCAGGGAAGTCAGCGCGACGGCGATGATGAAACAGTGCGTGACCTTCATCGTGCCTGAGGTCAAGGGTCAAAGTTGTTACTCTTTATTCTTAGCATATCTCTGTCGGTAACTTTCTCTCTCTTTTTTTTCTCGTACGCATACTCTTTTGGTCTCTCTCTCTCTCTCTTTCGCTCCTCTCCTTTTCATACTGACTCTTTCTCCCTCGCCCTCTCTCTCGCTGTCCCTCTTACCATTCTCCTCTCCCTCTTAACCTACTTGCTTATATCTTTGTCGTTGACAGTTGTATCTGTGTAGCTCTCCAGCTGTCCATTCGCTGTCATGAGCGCTGCATGATATAATACCCCTTAACCCGGTCACGCTGACTTGTATTACGATTCATGTTCTATTACTTCTTCAACAGTAAGTTTCAGTTGCTTTATGCCGTTTTAAATTCATATATATATTATATATCTATATATATATATATGTGTGTGTGTGTGTGTGTGTGTGTGTGTGTGTATGTATGTATATACAGAGAGAGAGAAATACAGATAGATATATATTTATCTCCTGTTTTTTTTTTTTTTTTTTTTATTATTATAATTTTCTTAATTCATCAACAATTGCTTTCTCTCTTTTTACATTAAAGGAGTTGGACCCTAAGTACACATTCAGTTGATTTTGAATAATTACAGTTAAATTTGAAGGAAACATTGTTAGCAGTTTCATAATTTCTTTCGAAATAATGGAAAATTATGAGTCATTTTTTTTTTCTAGAAAATGGAAAAGGTCCCTCATCCTGTGGTCCACTCCTTCGGTATCAAGAGCTTGTCAACCAAGACATAAGCCCCATCCTACGCCATGAGAGGAATGGTAATCAAGAACACCTTGTCTTCAAAATGTCAATTGATTTGTTTAACCAGAGACATGTCTATCTCAATAAAGTCTTAAGCTGGGATACATGAGAACATGTTTAACTCTATAGGGCCTTAAGTTGGGATACAAGAGACATGTCCAACTCAATAGGGCCTTAAGCTGGGATACATGAGGCATGTCGAACTTAATCAAGCCTTAAGCTGGGATAAAGGAGACATGTCGAACTTAATCAAGCCTTAAGCTGGGATACAAGAGACATGTCGAACTTAATCAAGCCTTAAGCTGGGATAAAGGAGACATGTTAACTCAATAAGGCCAAGATAATAGAGTATGAACGCAATGCATACAAGTTCACAGAGTCGAGCCTAAGCTATAGACCGCTTGAGAGATGACACTAGTCGAAGGAGTCCTTTCAACGCCACCACACAGGAAACCATTGATAAAAGTCGTAACTTGGTCTTGTCAGGACGACGAGTAACAGTGTTGTCTCGTGAGAGAGAGTTGGGTATCCCCCCAAAAATGGGTGTGTTCAGCGATCCACAGTGAATTTCGAATAACCGAGGTTTTTAGCTTCCTTGGCCCGGGGACCACACTGGCAAGAGGGGGGGATTCACAAGGGAATATACGATTAAAACTCACACTAGAAGGAAGTATCTCTTAAGTCTTCTTCCATTGAAAAGATCCATCTAATAAGTCTCACACTGGAAGAACGCTCAAGAACACACAAGGAAAACCCACCGTGGACGAACCCCTTAACGGAACAGAACACATGACCCCTAACCCTCCCAACCGAAACAACCAAAACTCACACTGAAGGGACACCAAACACACACTGGATGAACACCGAAAAAGAACGAGTATCCACACCCACGAAAGTTAGATAAACGAACAACCAAAACTCACACTGAAGGGACACAAAACACACACTGGATGAACACCGAAAAAGAACGAGTATCCACACCCACGAAAGTTAGATAAACGAACAACCAAAACTCACACTGAAGGGACACCAAACACACACTGGATAAACACCGAAAAAGAACGAGTATCCACACCCACGAAAGTTAGATAAACGAACAACCAAAACTCACACTGAAAAACGAACAACCAAAACTCACATTGAAGGGACACAAAACACACACTGGATGAACACCGAAAAAGAACGAGTATCCACACCCACGAAAGTTAGATAAACGAACAAGCAAAACTTACACTCGAGAAACACATGCCCCTCCCCCGGCCCGAATGACCCACGACCGACCATGCTACGTGTAAGCGAGCGACTCCCAGAGGACACGCATCTCGTATTTGGATATCCGTTTATTGCGTCAGTTGGGCTTTCGACGGTGCCACACCTGGTGTTTGTTCGTATTTGTGTGTGTGTGTGTGTGTGTTTGCGTCATGTTTTTTTCTTTATCTAATTCGTAATATTTTCCTTGATTTTAAGTTTTTATATATGTATATATATATTTTTTTTTTGGGGGGTGGGGGGTCTATGCTTGATTGTGATTCGATATTACAAGAGTGACTCCTATGATTTTATCTTTTTATTATCATTGTAGTTATTTATACCTTTGCCATATATGTTAATAGTTTCATCACAATATATAGTGGCAGTAGATTTATTTTTCTTGTTATTATTGCTTTTATTATTTTCATTATCATTATCGTAACTATCATATATATTATTATTGATGTTATCATTATTATTTATACGAATCTTATCTTTATTCCTGTGATTGTTGTTGTTATTATGATTATTTTATCTTATTTTATTATCATGATTATAATCATTAGAAATATAATTAACACTATTGTCATTTGATATCATTACAAGTATTCCTATCATTACCATCCTCATAAATATTGTTATTAATCATCATCAGCATTATTATCATCATTATTATTACCTTTATCATTACCGCTGTTGTTATTGTCTTAATCATTATCATCATTATCATTTCATTACTATTATCACTCCCATTGTCGTTTTAGCATTTCCATCATTACCATTATTAGTACCATTTAATATATTTGATGATAATACTAAACATCCAGTTGAGAGTTTACCTCATAGGGTCATAATTTGGTATAATCATTTTGCGTTGCAGATATTATAGTTAATCACCCTTGCCCTTTCCCCTCCCCTTCCCCCTTGCCCTTCCCCCTCCCTTTCCCCCTCCCCCTCCCCTGCCCCTTCCCACTCTATCCTATCCCCCCCCCTTTTCCCTTACCCCCCCTCCTTGTCCCACGCCCCTTACCCCTCTGCTTAGTAGTAATAATAATGATAGTAATAATAATGATGATGATAATAAGAACAATAACCTTTTGATGATGAATTGATGATGAGTTTTATGATGGTAATGATAAAAACAAATAATGAGAAGAAGAATAGTAATGATGATGATAATAAGTATTTTCTGGATAGTAATTATGATAATGATAATAACGGATATACCAGTAATTATCATAATTGAGGATAATTGATAAACAATGTTGATAATGATTATGATTATAATCAATTTCTTATAAAAACATCAACAGTCATAATAATCGGGATAAATATGATAATGATAATGATGATGGTTATGATAATCACAATAATGATAATAATAACAATGATAACGATAATACATGATACAATAGTAATGGTAATGATAATGATGTTATTCATAAAAATGATAATGGTAATGATAATGGTGATAGTGATAGCAAAAATTATAATAATTGTAATAATAGTAATGGCAATAGTAATAAAAATGATAATGAATGTTTAATGCGTGGCATGAAGTGGAGTTCAATACAATAATGATGATGTTTATAATAATGATAACAGTGATAAGAATAATGAAATTAATAATAATGATAATTATAGCAATACTCATAATGAGAGCAATTATAAAGATGATAATGATAGTTATAATGAGGATAACGATAACATTGATAATAACGATGATAATGATAACAGCGATAATGACGATGATAATAATAGTATTGATACTGATAATATTAAAATAGTGATTATAATGATAATGATAAGGATGATAATACTAATGATGATGGCAATGAAAATGGCAAATAATAATGGTTATGATAATGATGATTATGATAATGATAATGATAGCAACAGTAATAGTCATAATGATGATGATAATGATAAAAATACTAATCATGATTACAATAATGATAATGTTGATGATAATTAAGTTAATGATAATGTTGATGATAATGAAGTTAATGACAATGTTGATGATAATCATGACACTGTTAATTAATGATAATTACAATTATGATAATCATAATCATGATGATTGAAATAATTATCATAATAAGAAAAATAAGAGTAACAATGATAATGATGATATTAGAAATAATTATGATAATAATCATTGCAACCAACGGCTGATATCACGTCTTTTCTTAATTCCTAATTTTCTTAATTAATGTTAATTAATCACTTCTTAATTCGTTGTTACTATGAGTGTGGTAGCGATTAAAACACGGCGCGTTCGTGAGCGTCTTAATTAAGGCACTCATTTTTATAGCAAAATGAGTTAACAAATGAACACAAAATCACTCGAGCCACGTGGCAAGTGTCGAGTCTCCTCCCCCTCCCCCCTCCGTGCCCCCCCCCCTCCCCCGTTCTGCCACTGTTGCCTGTTTGTACTTTGTTTTTGTTGTCTATTTGTTCGGGTATAAACAACGACAACAATAACGATAATGATGATGATCATAATTATTATGATGAAAAATAATGATGATATAACAAAAATATGATAATAATAATTAAATAATAAGAATGATAAAAATAGTAATGATAGTTATAATCATGATAATTATAATAAAACAGCAAAAATAGTGATGGTTATGATGACAATCATAATCATGATATTGAGAATGAGAATGAGGATGAAAAAGATGATGATGATAATGATAATGACACTAATGACAATGGCAATGATGATAATGCTGGTATCAATAATATTAATAACGATATAAAAATGATTAAACTAATACAGAGAATAATAACAATAATGATTATGACAATAAAATAAATCATAATGATAATCTTAATCATAGAAATGATAGTTGTAGCAGTAGTGGTGATAATGATAATGATGATGATAATAATAACAATGATAGTAATAGTAATGATGATAATTGTAATGACAATACGACTTCTAATGGTAATGATAATGATGATATTGGTAGCAATACTACTAATACTAGCAATTATAGCGATAACAGTAGCCATAATAATGATAATGATGATGATGACACTAATAGCAACAATAATAACGATGATAAGAATATTGATGCTAACAATAATAGTAATGATAATAATGATAACAATGATAATGAAAGTGATAGTGATAATAATGATGAATGATTACTATCACTGGTGATAATAGTATTGATAATGATGATAGTAATAATAATGAAAATGATAATAATAATAATGACAATGATAAGGATGATAATGATTGTATACATAATAATCATCATGACAATATTGATAATGATAACAATGAATATAATGACAAAAATAATGATTATAATGATGATAATAATAATAGATATGACAATAGTGATAATTATTATAATTTTGAAAGAATGATAATGATAATAATGATAATCATAATTATGATAAGGATAGATATATCAACAATGATGAAGTTAATAACAATAACGACAAAGGTCTCTCTCTCTCTCTCTCTCTCTCTCTCTCTCTCTCTCTCTCTCTCTCTCTCTCTCTCTCTCTCTCTCTCTCTCTCTCTCTCTCCATTCCATCTTTAAACCCAATTCCATCGATAACATTGGCCAGTCACATAAAGAAATGGATGATAGCCTTTTTATCCAACTATCACTGCTTTCTGGCTTGCAGTGTTGCTATTGCAGAAGGTAGCTTGCAGACGCCACCTTCAGAAAGCCAAAATAGAAGACATTGACAAAAAAAAAAAAAAAAAAAAAATTGGAGACTTCCGTGCCGGCTTTCCAAGTATAGGGGTGTGTATGTATGTATGTATGTACACACATTATCAATGAATGTGTGTGTAAGTGTGCCTGTGTGTGTCGGTATGGGTAACTGGGTATAGCTGTGTGTGTGTGTGTGTGTGTGTGTGTCTGTGTGTGTGTGTGTGTGTGTCTGTGTGTGTGTGTATGTCTGTGTGTGTGTGTTTGTGTGTGTTTTCGTGTGTGTGTGTGTGCTGTCTTTACCAATAAAGTTTATTATCAAATTCTGACATCGCTTTACTAGCGGAGTTTCAGTGTCGCAGGTGCAGCGGTAAACGAACCTTAATATAGTTATTATTAACTTGTTGGCGCCGGGTGACATAGGTATGTTGCTTCCTGGTGTCCGTTGAGGTGTGTGTGCGTGTGTGCGTGTGTGTGTGTGTGTGTGTGTGTGTGTGTGTGTGTGTGTGTGAGTCCGTATTAACAGAAAAAATCGTATGAAATAAAGAGGTCAACTTCACGTTTTTTTAAGAAAACCAGAAAAAAGAAGAAAAATACCAGAAATACCAGAAAAAATATATATATACATATACATATACATACATATATACATACATATATTCTATCAACTCAATCATACAACTAAACTTAAATAGAAGAAATATGAATCTACCTGTACATGTATATAGGTAAGGGGAAGGTTCACCTGTACAATAACAAACTCCACACCTGTTCGAGACAAACCCAGACTTACAGGCGAGGGAACAGCTGTTTACACTATGCTCTGGTGTTTACACTGTGACTTAATGTTTACCAGGAGAGGGAACACGTAACGCAGGATGTTTTACGTAAGTGAAAGTATTTCGAAGTTTCTTATATTCATGAGTAATTTCTGAGAGTCTTTGGAAATATAAGTAGATATCATTCAGCTCATATTCATATCTTAATCATTATCTTAATTCTGATTAGTTGTCAGTATTGTTATCTCTATTATTATCATTAGTATTTTAGTATCTCTTTTTTAATATCATTACTTCTATTACTACTATAACTGTTATGTTTGTCATTATCATTATTAGTATCTTATGTTATTGTTATCATCATTATCATTATTATCACTGTTATCATCACAATTATTATCATTATCAGTATCATTGTTATCATCAGTATGATACGTGACTAAAAGGACATGCTAATTTTCAAGTCATTTAGAGGTTAACAGACAAAGAACAGCAAAATATGATATGATTATCATTATAATTAACTGTATTATTATTATAATAATAATCAGAATCATTATTATTACCATTATCTTTGTCAATATTATTATCTGTATTATTATCAATGCTTTTTGTTATAATTTTTATTTTTGTTGTCATCATTATTAATATAATTATCATCATTATTGTTATCATTATTATTTCCATCATTATTATCACTAGTATAACTATCACTGTTAACATTATTATTATCATTATTATTATTATTATTATTATTATTATTATTATTATTATTATTGCTATTATTACTATCATTATTATCATTATTATCATTGCTATTATTATTATTATCATTATTATCATTATTACCAATGTTATTATTATTATTACTATCATCATCATTATTATTGTAATTATGATAATTATCATCATTATCATTTTAATCCTAATCATCACTATTTTTGTCATTACCGTTGTTATCTTTATATCGTTACTATCATTGCAATCATTATCGTCATCACTATCATCATCATAATCATTATCATCATTATCATTACTCTCCTTCTCAGCATCAGAAATATTAGCAATATTATCATAATTATTGATCAGGATTGCTATAATTTCATTTGATTACTAACATCATTATATCATCGTGATATCGCATCACCATGATTATCATAACCATGATTGATATGATTGTTGTTGCTGGTCTTTGTGATGTTGATTTTGTTAGCATCGGCATTATTATATTTAATTGTTTATCTTTATTGTCATTATCATTACTAAAATTATTATTATCATTATTATTATCATCATCATTATCATTATAATCATTATATATTTCTACCATTGTTATCATCATCTTTATTATCACTACCATCATTACCATTTGATATCATTATTGTCATCATCTTTATTATCACTACCATTAATATCATCATTATCATTATCTTTATTATTGCTACCATCATTATCATTATTATCATCATTATCATCATCTTTATTGTCATTATCATCATTATCATTATTATCATCATTATCATCATCTTTACTAGCACTATCATCATTATCATTATTATCATCGTCTTTATTATACTACCATCATTACTATTGATATCAACTTTATCATCATTTCCATTATCATTATAATCATTATCATTATTATCATCATCATCATCATCGGAGGTCATTCAAGGTCATTCATTGATATCGACACATTCGAAAGGACAAAATGTTTGCTTCCTGAATGTCTATTTTACTTATTTTCTTGTTTGTTTAATTGTATGAAAGTATTATGAATGTCTGTATGTTTTTGTGTTATATATGTATGTGTGTGTGTGGATGTGTGTGTGTTCATGTGTGTTTGTGTGTGTGTGGATGTGTGTGTTCATGTGTGTTTGTGTGTGTGTATGTGTGTGTGTGGATGTGTGTGTTCATGTGTGTTTGTGTGTGTGTGTGTGTGTGTTCATGTGTGTTTGTGTGTGTGTGTGTGTGTGTTCATGTGTGTTTGTGTGTGTGTGTGTGTGGATGTGTGTGTGTTCCTGTGTGTTTGTGTGTGTGTGTGTATGTTTGTGTTCCATGTCTATGTGTATATATGTGTGCTGATATATTTGTGTTTTTATACGTCCATATCAAAGATAAAATAACTATAACATACCTTTATCACATGAATGTCTTCTACCAAGCGAAGAATAAAAACTCCCACACAAATAATCCAAAAATTGTTTTTCTCCAGTCATGTTATAAGCTATCCACTAGAAATTGTTCTCCAGTTCTGTTCATTGGGAATATGCCCTGAACTATTTAGTATATGTTATATTCGTCATACATCTAATCGGATGAATATATTCATTCTCCAGATTCATTATATCTCCAGTATAATAAGTGAAAAAAAAATGAATACGTTTAGAGTTCACATTTCCTCCAAAAAGCGAACATTCACTTGAAGTCACAAGGAGATTAAGCGGAAAGTCAAAGGAGCAGTCGAACCTGCTACTCTTACTCCACTACAGAGCTTTTTCACTGATATGCTCTCCATACAACACTCCACTCTGCCCCCGACGTATCCACAGGACTAGATTCGCCACTCCAAACGGTTCGCCACGCCCGCACGCAAACAGGCACGCCCGAGTCACAAAGCGGACACACGCCGCGGCATAAAACTAAGACACGAGTGAGGAATGCCTTGCTGTATAGGCGACCTCTTTCACTCATACCCCTTCCGACCCCCACCCCCTCCCTTCCCCTCCTCCTCCTCCCGCCCTTCCGCTCTCCCTATCCCTCCCTCTCCCTCTCCCTCTCCCCCCGCCCACCTTTGCTCTCACTCACGCCCTCTTGCTTCACGAAGGTGACAGGGAGATGTGGTGCGGTGACAGGGGGTTGTGATACGGAGGTAAGGTGGCAGGGGGTTGACATACACTGGCAGGGAGGTTGAGATACGGGTTGTACGGTGGCAGGGAGTTGAGATACACTGACAGAGAGCTCTGGCAGGGTAGCATGAGATTAAAATGCGGGTTGTATAGTGACAGGGAGCTGTGACAGGATGACAGGGTTTGTGATACGGCGGTAAGGAGCCGTGGTATAGTAACAGGGGATTGGGATACAGTGGTGGCACCGAGGTAGGGTGACAGGGAGCTGTGATAGGGCGGTACGGTACCAGGGGGTTGTCATACGGTGGCAGGGAGCAGTGGTAGGGTGGCAGGGGATGGGTTGTCATACTATGGTTGATTGACGTCTGGTTGTGACTAGGCGGCAGAGGCAGGGAGTCGTGGCAGGGTGTGGTAGTGGTTGATGGTGGTAGGAGGCAGCAGAAGTCGTACTTAGAAACATTAGGAACAGATTTTATTGTAAGCAAAATACTATAAATATTGATACGAAAATACTATGAATTACTGATACTATCATACTATGCATCTATCTAAGATACCAAGCGATACCATTAACAAAAAAAATCTTGAAGAATAAACCTGTTTGGCGAACATCATCTTCGTTGTTTTTATTATTGTTGTTTAAAAAAAAAAACTTACAAACCAAAGGAAAGAACATCAGAAAAAGAACAAAAAACACACACCCAGTAAACCTATTCTACATATCCCATTTTCGTGGTCGTTATTGTCTATTATCGTCGTATTCACTGCCAGAATATAAATAAATATAAACCAGCACAAGAACCCTAACTTAATGCCATGAAATCTCGTCTCGTTGGCCCGGCTTAGCAAGGCACCTGTCCCCGCATTGGTTGCCATCGTTACACACTCATCCAAGGGCACCGAGGAGCTATACTAACCCTGGCACAGATATACTCAGTGCCACCTCAGGGTTATTCTATATAGCTGTGAAGAGTTGGGGTGGGAGGGGATATGGGGGGGGGAGAGGGGATATGGGGGGGGGGGAGAGGGGATAGGGGATGGAGGGAGGGTTAGAAAAGGTGAGAGAAAAAGAGAAAAAATGGATGGAAAGAAAGAACGAGAAAGTAGAAGAAAGGGAGAGAGAAAATCACAAATATGTACGTGCGTGTGTATGCATATGTATGTGTATATATATATATATATATATATATATATATATATATATATATATATATGTATATATATATATGTATATATATGTATATATATTGTATATATATATATGTATATATATATATATATATATATATATATATATAGAGAGAGAGAGAGAGAGAGAGAGAGAGAGAGAGAGAGAGAGAGAGAGAGAGAGAGAGAGAGAGAGAGAGAAAGGATGGGAGGAAAGAGAGAGAGATGGGGATGGGAGGAGAGAGCGAGAGAGAGAGAGAGAGAGAGAGAGAGAGAGAGAGAGAGAGAGAGAGAAAGAGAAAGAAAAAAAAGAGAATATAATTAAAATTTAGACCCCTAGGAGTCTAGACAACGCTTAAAAAAAAGGCAAAAAAAAGCTCTCCCATGCCTGGCCATTCGTACTAGGATATATTTAGAATTATTTAGAATAATGAACCGGTTCTGTCACCATACTCTAAGCCGGACAGTGACGCAAAGTGCCCGTCACAGGATGAGAGGTGGGAGCGGGGGGGGAGGGGGGAAGGGGGAGGGGGGAGTGAGAGTGAGATGATAGTGCTGACTTAAAGGGAATGACTCACGAGACATTCATCATTTTATCTCCCCCTCCCCTCCCCTTCCCACCCACCCTCCTCTCCTCTCCTCTCCTCTCCCTCCCCGACCCCCCCCCCCCCTACCATGGCAACTCACACTTTGCACGTTGCAGAAAAGTTAGAAATATGTTGGTTCTAAAAAGGTATTATTTCTACGGCCTGTTTGCCGTACCGTGCGTGATTTGCCAACTTGGTGACAAACAAACAAACCGGATATTTGGGAACCGATTTCTTTCCGCTGTTAAGTGGAAAACGAGATAACGAGTTTCGTAATCGCTTATTCTGGTTATTTCGTATCCGTTTTTTTTTTTTTTCTTTTTTTTTTAATGGTATTAGATGAGCGTAGAGAGATGTAGAATAACACTTGGAAGAGAGGAGAGAGAAGAAAAAGAGACAGAAAGAGAGAAGGGGAAAAGAAAGAGAGGAAGGGAGGGTGAAAGAGAAAGAGAGAGAGAGAGAGAGTCAGAGAGATAAAGCGAGAGAGAGAGAGAGAGAGAGAGAGCAGTGACGTCATTCTGAGTAGCTTACACGGGGCATCGACTCAAAGTGTCTCATAAAAGTCTAAAAAAAAGGAAAAGTCTAATATATAAAAAAGGAAACGGAAGTCAGACTTCATGTTATTAAAATCAGCTTACGTAACTGACCGGAATTAATTCGTTAAGGGTTTCACATCTGAACTAACTCGGCTAAACCTCCAAATGTTTCAAGACCTTAAACAAAAAGAGAGAAAGAGTAACAAAAAGGAAAATCGGAGAAAGAGAGGAGGAGGGGTAGCATTAAAAACGAGAGAGATAGTAACAAAAAGGAAATTCGGAGAAAGAGAGTAATAAGGATAGCTTAAAAAAAAAAAAAAAAATAAGACAGACGGATGGACGGACAAAGACAGAGACACAAAGAAAGATAAATAAATAAATAAAATAATGTATGCAAACCCCGAACTCCGAAACCATCAGTATTTCCGTCAACAGATTAGCCATAACGTACACGTTTCACTGTATAATATTATATGCTTCCCAAAAGCAAGCAAGTATGGGACTGAATATTGGTAGAATTGTGAAGCTTATTCAAGTGAAAATTATCCATACATTTTTTTTTTTTTTTTTTGTATCACTATGTATCGTATTATATATCATAAACATAATACAATGCAAAGTTTAGATTAGAATGAAAATATTTTGATAATCTAATTGAAATAGAATAACTATATATTGATAGGTTCTTCTTCAACAACCACGTTAACAATGATAATCAATCTTAGAATATCTCATAATGACCTATAATTAATGTATATTGGAATTAGTAGTGATGCGGAGATCCAAAATTTCTAACGTAAAAAAAGGGCCAAGAAGGTATTGCATAAAACAAAAGTATGTCGCGATGAAGAAAGAAAACAAAACAAAAAAAAGACATTGATAAGATGTAATCTATTATGGTTTCATTGCGATACCATGAGAAGGAATATAGTTGTTCGTTTTTTTTTTTTTTTTTTTTTTTTTTTTTGTCAGTACTTGTTTATCTTTTAGGAAAGATTTTTTGCTCTGTTTTAATCATTATTGAAAGAATTGGTGTCGTAGTTGCATTTTGACATCGGCTTTCTTGCAAATACAGATGCACAGCTTCCGGCCTTAGTCATGCTGATTATGGAAGCAACATGTGCCATTGTACATGTAAGAGTATACATGTGTGGTCCACATAAGCGCTCTACATATGGCAATGACATAGCTAGTGTGACCACCCTGTTTTTTTGTTTGTTTGTTTTTTTCTTCTTTTTTTTTGAGGGGGGGGGCGATGAGCGGAAGGTGTGTGTGTTTGTGTGTACGTGTGTGTGTGTGTGAAACACGCAATTAATTATCATAATCATTAGACACGCGTTCTCCTTTCGTATATTCATACCTACTCATATGTACGAATTAAAGGTATGGATCATATCCTTCCCTATATAAAAACTTGAATCATTAGCAGTCTCTATTACGGATACAATATATATATATATATATATATATATATATATATATATTATTTCTATATATGAGCTGTTCGCATACATATATCTATGTCGCTAAATGCATTCGAATACCAGTATTAGGATATGCATATTTGATCACGTGTGTTACCTTATATGTACATGGATATGATACCAACCTGGGCTCCGGAATAGAGATTGGAGGTGTGTGTGTATATGTGTGTGTGTGAGTGTATGCTTACGTAGGCGTACACATCCTGTCGACAAAGGATGTCTCCCCCCTCTCCCCCCTCCCCACCTCCACCCCCACCCCCTGACGTCACCTACCACCAACTCCTAACTAACTGCTGACTTTTGAAACTGAATCATGTAGAAGGCACATGATGCATCCGCAGCTATGGCCATGTGGGAGGTAAGTTCACATGGTGCCAACGTTATGCTGTTTTGAAGAACATGAGAGTATATGCATGTCTGTGCATAAACCTGCATCTTTATGCGTATATATAGGTGTGTGTGTGTTTGTGTGTGGGAGTGTATTT
>NW_028234436.1:19049110-19076610 GCF_977035675.1 Penaeus japonicus
AAAGTATAGAATTCAGCAAGGTGATAAACAAGAAATTACGCTTCTGCTGTCCTTATGACGCAATACGTACGTACACAATAGCACGAATAGCAAATACGAATACGAATATTCATACAAACACGTACAAATAACTCAAGTCAGACATATAGGGTCACGATCATCAAACATACATACAAACAAACAAACACACAATCACAATCCCATGTTTACAATTTCATACAATCGAAAAAAAAAAAATTGCACTTCAGTAAGGTGAGATACTGCGCCGCTGATGCCCTTATGGCATGGAACGATTAGAGATAACAGAATGACGACTTAATTAATATGCAATGCAATCACACGGATGGAGGTCATAAGGCTAAAACTCGACCTCCCGATCATTGCAAGAAGGAGCTGAGAAATTGCAATCACTGTTGATAGGGAAGTCAGTCAAGGGGGTTAGGTAATTTCGTGCGTTACCGGGTGGTTTGCAAAAGGTGAATGAGTTTATAATTAGCTGATCTAAACATTATTAGGCATTGTTTATCGGTGAGGAATGGACCGCGTATAAAACTCGAATTACTATTTCCGCAGATGCAATGATTATTTATTTATTTATTTTGATTTTGATTTTTTTTTTTTTTTTTTTTTTTAAGTCTTCAAAATACTCCGCCTTAAATCTATTCCTGACTGAAGACCGGGACATTGAATTATCATTAGGAAATATTTTCTCATATTTGTTTATATCTATCAGTCTATTTATTCATAGGTAATTTTCCTACTTGTCAATATCCGAATAGATTTTACAGGCATCTACGAAGGGGATGGTCCTTTACCGCGGTCTATCACAGGATATCTCACACACACACGGTCCCATAACATCTAAATTGGTCTTTATCGAAGATCGTACTTAAAAGGCATACCGCGCACTTAGGATCATTTCCAAATAATCGTCTTAAACTGTATGTTGTTTGTTCTGTTTGTTCTATTTGTTTTTTTTTCTATGAATTATTATGGTCATTATTGTATTTTTTTATTTTGTGTGTGTGCGTGTGCGTGTGCGTGTGCGTGTGCGTGTGCGTGTGCGTGTGCGTGTGCGTGTGCGTGTGCGTGTGCGTGTGCGTGTGCGTGTGCGTGTGCGTGTGCGTGTGCGTGTGCGTGTGCGTGTGCGTGTGTGTGTGTGTGTGTGTGTGTGTGTGTGTGTGTGTGTGTGTGTGTGTGTGCGCATTCAAAACAACTAGTATTAATTAACAATTTAATTTCTGATGTTCATCGAAATCCAAGACCTCATAGAAGTTTGTACTTGAAACGCATATCAGAATGGTCCTACGACGTACGTTGTTTTCATTATTTGTTATATAGATAGATAGATAGATAGATAGATAGATAGATAGATAGATAGATAGATAGATAGATAGATAGATAGATAGATAGATAGATAGATAGATAGATAGATAGATATAGATATAGATTTTTTTTTTTTTTTTTTTTATCATCATCTGTTGCTGAGGTCACGCACTTAGACAATTATCAACGTTTTAACAATTAATTCCTGGCGTTTATTTTACCTTTATTTCATGTTAATTTCTCATTTTAATTGCATACACTTTTATTATGATCATCATAATCTTTATCATCACTATCATTATCATTATAAACACCATTAACCTTATGCTCAGTATCATTACTAATCATTATTATCGTTATCATTATAACCACCATCATTATAATCACGTCATTGTTGTTCGTATTTTTATCATTATTATCATGATTGTTGTTAATTTCAATATCATTACCATTATCATTCTAACTCCCATTACCCCCATTATCATTAGTAAATATAAAAGTAATTTCATTGTTATTAACGATATCATTATTAATACAATGATTGATAGTATAAATATTATCTGTTTCTTCTTTCTCTTTTCAAGCGGAAAGCACTTATAATTCGATAAATTAAGTAAATCAATTCAAACATCTATTAACTCTCAACAAAGAATTCATCCGTTAACGGTTTAAAGTCCGTTTTCTAACGTTCTTCCCGAAAAAAAGTTATTTTAAAATCCTTTTAAAGTTGTGCTTTCAAGAGCGCACTGCCACAAAACGTGATTTAGAAATATTCATTCTGATATAAACTTTAAAAAGTTTTTTTTTTATGAGCTTTTAAAATCGTTCTACCAAATGTATGATTTTTACGAAAGTTAATTCAAAAATGCTCTGTCAAAAAAATGCTTTTTGTTGTTTTATATAAGAAATTTCTTTTAAAAACGTCGTTCCAAAAATGTGCTTGCAAAATCACGTACACATGTATACACGTACAGATGTATGCACACACGCACATGTACGCATATATAAAATAAGTGTGTATGGATATACGCGTGCGTATGAATATATAGATAATTTCATGTAGCTGTGTATACTCTATGAAGCTTTCGAAATTATATATCATTTTCTCGGAAATCAACATTTCGAAGACTAACCAAAAATCTACAAGACTAATGAACAAGCAAAATTTTAACAATTTTAAAAGGTGACAACCAAAAATAAACCGTCGTGCTGAAAACCTAAATGAAAAACACTTTTTGAAAAGTGAATCACGTTATTTCTCTATTACACAAATACTTATCAGTGGAGTCAGCCAATCTAAGAAAATAACTAACTAAAATCATAATTTGTTGATTAGTTATTTCACCTTCTCTACCGCGCCAACATCTAAGGCCATTAGTGGCGGATCCGAACTTTCACCCTTTTACGAAATCCGTTAGTTTCGATGGCGGGAAAGAAGCGCAATTTTTGTTTATTTCTTTCTTTCAGCTTTGGAGACTTGCATTTCAGAAGTGTGGCACAAATATTTTATCTCAAGTGAGATAGATAATTCACTAAGGTCACATGAGAGGGTGTTTATAATGTAGTAAAATTGATATTAACATCCTGTGCCTTTGGGTAAGATACCGCCATCACTGTCGGTTTATTTGTTTATGACCACATATATAAATGATCCCGTTTATTATTAATTAATACTTGCTATATAATTATATGTACACCTTTTTTTAGGGGGGATGGATCTCCTATTATGGATCAGTATATTATTTCTGTTGATATCGTGTTTGTTAACAATTATTGTTAATTTTGAACCGGTTTCCTTTGTAGCATTTTTTTTCCTTTTTTTTATCTTTATGATTCTTATCCTGATATCTTTATTCTTTGACTTCACTCACGTTCAAAGCTAAAGGTAAAGCCACTACAAATTAATAAGCAAATGCACAGAAAACAATGTTAATTCGATGGTTTTCTACCTTTCCTGTGTTGGACCTTTCTTTTCTCCGCAAACACCTTTTCATCCTCGGCTTTGCGTAAACTTCCCGTTACTCTTACATACACTCTCTTGTCACGACATAAATACCTTTTGATAGAAGCAAACATTTTGAGAAAACATAAGCATGCTGTTAAAGCATTAGTCTTGTTTAGCTCTTACTTCAGCCTCCAAATTAGTACGCTGTTGTATATTTACTTTATTATCTATACTTGTCTGTGCTTGCGCATGCGTGTCTATGCGCGCGCGCGCGCGCGCGTGTGTGTGTGTGTGTGTGTGTGTGTGTGTGTGTGTGTGTGTGTGTGTGTGTGTGTGTGTGTGTGTGTGTGTGTGTGTGTGTGTGCGTGTGCGTGTGTGTACGTGTTTGCACATGTGTGTGTGTGTGTACGTGTTAGCGCGTGTGTACGTGTTTGCGCGTATGCGCGTGCGTGCGCATGTGCGTGTGCGCTCATGCCTGCGAGTTCATTTCCAATCTCTCGTGCGCCACACTCCTTACCATCTTTTTCCTCGAGGTAACTCAACCCCAGTCAAAACCAACACAGGTCGAACATGTGTTAAAACACACGAAGACCATTTACCATCAGGACCATTTCATACACTGGGTATTTTCTCGGATGTCAGCTATCTATCTGCCCGTTGGTTTCCGCTGGGTTTTCTGACACGAGCGGTTTCCCGAGTCCGTTGTGGTTGGCTAGCTGTCATTTTCGTATGTATGTTTTCGCGTCTAATTCATTACTGCTGAGATTCTGCCGCCTCGACATGAATAGATGAGACTTGTATAGTTGAGTGTATTCATTAATGTACACTAACTAGCATGTTTCCTTTAGACAAATAGGTAAACATATTTAGTTTGTTGATACGATATTTATGTTTAGTAAATTTCCGTTGCATAGTGGAGTCAGTGTCAACAAAATAGGAGTGAAGTTTTCTCTTCAAATGCCTGCATAGATGTGCGCATACGGTGTAAGCATACTTGCATATACATGTATATACATAGATTCTGTAGATATCCTTTTCAAATATATATAAATATAGAGTAGATATAGTATATATGTATTTTTACTATATATTACATGTGGGATAAATATATATACACGTATATGCATACCTTCATAAATTAACTACATTCTAAATGATGCGTGCATTAGTTCTACCACTAACTTCATTTCAAATTTGTGAACACTTGCTTGTCCCTGAATTTAACAAGAGAAGTTTTCATACTCTTCAAATGATCACAGATGGCGTCTTTTCATAGACTGGTTACAGGAAATGTCCAATGTTAAAGTAAATTTCTGAGACATACCTTCCAATATTTGTTCTCGTTTAAGGGCATTCTTCCCTTCCTTTGTTCCGCGTTAATAATTTTGGTTATTCATCAGGTTCGTGTCGTTTTCATTTGTATCTTTGCTAATAAGCCTGATTTCTAAAATTTCAGACTTCTGCATAACATTCTACATGAATCCACATCCCTCTTTTGATTGTTTGAGATTAAATTCCTTGTAAACATTTCAGAATTGTGTGAATGAAGGACACCACATGAAAATCAAAGTCAATTTTCTCTCTTTTATACTAAAGTATTATTCATTTTATTCCTTAAAATTCTTACAAACAACATATGGATTAAAGGAAATTAAAATATCATGTTATGCTTTTAAAATAACTCCGCAATCCTGGAACAGGGATGGTGGGGGGATGTCGGGTCAGTGCCGCAGCCGCCGCCACGCGCGGGTTGGCCGGGACTGGACACGCCTCGCGCCGGCGCCGCACGCGGGCGAGCGCCGGCTCTGGAGGCCGGCCGGACCCGAGCACAGCCCGTCCCGCCAGCCGGACCGCCGCCTTCACGGCCACTCCTCGCACGCACGCACGCACGCGCGCCCGTCGAGCCAGACTGCTGCGACGGCCGACGGCGCCCAAGTGCCTCCGTCGGGCGGGCGTGCAAGGAGCGCGGAAGGTCGCCGGCCCCTCGGGCGAGGTTCGCACGGCCTCTGCGCGACGGGCTGTGCCGGGTGGGCGTCGGCTCGGCACCGTCCCTGTGGTACTGGCACGGGGCGCAGTAAACCTTAGTGCTATGATATGCATCAAGTGATTCACTCTATTGGGACGATTTCAAGAAGAGTAATAAACATTCTCTACGTAAGCACATTTTGCAACGACATTTCAACGACTTATCAGAGATGAAACCATTTAAACAGCCTAGTCGTCCAGGTGGGCGCAGCAGGGAGGGCGCCGTCAGACCTGAGGCTCAGGTCGGTATTGCTTTATGAGCGGAGTCCTGCGGCCGAGGGGCCTGTGGGCGAAGGAGGGGGGGGAAGGACCGCCTCCCTGGCCGCTCACACGGGGACACCTACACCAAGGTGAACGTGACATAGCAGTTACGTCGCCTCACTCACGCGGCCTCAGACACAACCACGCTTGGCACGGAGGAGAGAGGGGCACACCACTGCCCGAACTCGCTACTTCACCGCCAGATTTTCAGCTCCTGGAGCCAGACAACCAATTCTTAACCTCGTAGCGTGCTATACCCACTCCAAAGCTCTGCCGCTACTGCCTTTGCTCTGTGGCCGCGACCGCACCTGAGGTCACCTAAAGATCATCACCACCACCGCCAGTGGGCTCGATTTCCCCAAAGCAAGCCTCATCAGTCATGCAAATATGTACAAATTACTATAATTACCAAGTATTACAAGCAGCGGTAACTCGGGCATTTCATCCCGTAGCCCAAGTCCTCCAGTGACTGCCGGCAGTCTCATGGGTCGCCGCACTGGCCGTGATGGGTGGGTAGCGGTGCACCCCTCGAAAAAGTCTACATATTTGGCAGGCTTGCTTTACCTCAGTACAATCGTGCTTTGTACCAAGTTGGCTTTGAACTTGAATTAATTAACAAATACCTCAGGAGGCTTATAGTCCAGCAAAACCAAAGAACAAAAGAAAAATTAATAAAAAGCTCGTTAGGTTCCATTCCTGTATGTGAGGTGAGTGTACACACTAACATGTCATCCATAACCTGTTTTCCAGAATTGCATGTAGTATGACTGCCCACAAGTTTCTTTTGTTTATCTGTTTAGTATTTTCATGTGGTGTGCTTGTACTGTTGACTGTTCCTAATTCACATCAAACAGCTCTACATAAAGATTAGTTGTTAGTTTTCCCATTGTAATAGGGGTCAATTTCTTCTGTCAAAATTTGTTGTCTTTGGAGAACTCTTCAAGGGAGAAATGAACTGAAGTCGGTCTTTCCCTACCCCGAAGTTAAAGACCCTGGCTGAATCGTCAAATCTGAGCTCAAGAAGTCTATGGTTAAGGCTTCTTCGTTCACCTGTCTACATCTACAATCCAACAGTGAATGGCAACACTAACAGTTAAAAAAATACTGCATCTTATGTATAATAAATCTTTTTCCTTATTTTTTTTTTGATTTGCTCTTATAAATGTGAACTAGTGATCTGCTCTCAATGGACTGAATTGCTCTATTAATGACCTCATGTTCCTCTCCCATGTAGCAGTGTCGGCTGGTCATATCAGGCCAAATCTTTCTGGTAAACACATCGTTATTCAAGATATCACAAAGGAGAATACGGTTGAATGTCATGACAATACGCTGGTCTCTCTCCAGCCAATATATATATGTATATATATATATACTGTATATACACAGTTAAGCTCAATGCTGTAAAGTTTACCAGGAAAATTGGGTTGAAAGCATAAGGGAGGCGATGAAGTATCTGCACTCAAGGATATATGACCAAGGAATGACGGTGCAGACACGTTGCAGGTTATCATGCAAGAAGAGAACCCTGCACGATGTAGCAAACTTACTGTTACATAGCGTTATTATGCCCTGATAAATGGCTGGATGGTGGACCCAAGACTGACAACGGCAGAGTCTGACACCGGCTAGGAATGACATCAGCCATGAGACACAAGTTGCGCAAGGGGAAAGGACATGTACACACATTAGAATAGGTCATAGAAAGTGTCATAGAAATTTGGAAAATATTAAGTTTGACTACTTACTGGTCACTATATATTCAAACTGAGTATGCAGCTTTTGTTAAAAGAAGAAAGAAATGTTGAACTGTAAAAAAATGTACCGCATCTAATCGTCTTGAGGTACTAGACTAAAACCAAATTGAAAATGTATCTTTCGCAAACTCAAGCCTGGCACAAGTGAAATCCTGGGAAAAATATATTTATCCCCTTCCAACAATAACAATTATGTTTGAACATGCTGTAATCCTGGGTGTTTGGCTCTGTGGTTTACTGTAGTCTTGTTTCTCTGGCTGCGGGTGTGAGTGAAAGCCATGTCTGTAGATGGGAAGTTCAAGAAAAGTCATGTGTAATGTTTTGTTTTCTGATTGCAAGTGAAAGAATGTCAAATAATAAAAAAAACTAAGATTTGCCATCATTAAAGCCCTAGATTAAGTACCTTAAGTGTTCCTGACTAGTTATTACACTAATAAAAGTTTTTTTTATTTTCTTTTTTTTTATCAGAGCTGGCTACAGCCAAAACATTAATATTTACCCGTTGGCAAAAAACTGCGCTGAATATCTCAAATCTTTGCTTGAACTTCTTGTCTGCATGTTTTTTAATTTGGTCACTCAAAACTTTATTGAATTACTGTTAGAGGCAAAACAAATAGTGTGGCACAAACCAGAAATGATTACTGGACTGACAGAGCTTTTGTCATATCCTGTTGCAATCATAGGCTACGAGCTTGCTTGCTCTACACTCAAAACTAAGTATAACGACACCATTTTACCACCTACTTAAAATAATATGAAATGAAAGTAAAAAAAGGAAAAAAAAGAAAAAAAGAAAATGAAAAAGCATTAAAATGCTATTCTAAAACACTTATGCTTTGACAGTGGGGCAGGGCAACAAGCCAGGACTGTAAGTATATCAATAATTGCTTGTTTGCACAGCCTGCCCTCGCGTCCAAGCTTCACCAATTTACAACTACATTTACCAACAATGTATCCTTGTTGCCACTAACATTGCCTCCTACTAACTTACATCGGGTCATCTTCAGTGTAAGACTATTTGTCATACCATCGGCCATTATGAACCTCACAGGTATCCTTGGCCGCAGGGCTCCATGGCGCGCTGGGCAGGGGATACGCCACATCGGGCCGCACTGTCCAGCACGTGCAAAGGCTTACAATGGCCAATTCTATGACTATTATTGCAACAAAGACCAGATACCTCTAGTACGCTACATCATGATATCAACACACACGTCCATAATATCAGGTAAGATCCGTGTTATAAGAGAACTGGTGACCTATTCTTAACATACCAATGAAAAGGATCTGAATCCATCGTAAAGAGTACAAGTGAACTGATATATAAGTATCATATAGAGTAAACAGTTCCAAAAAGAGAATAATAATAATTGTGCCTAATCATGGAATAATTTTAGAAACATAACACACTATTCTTGAACAGTATTGTACATTTCACTGCATGAGCATGGAAGGCAACCGGGAAAACTTTTTTCTCTTTGGACAGGTAATTACTACTTTCAAAAACCCCATTCCTTTTTTTTTTACACAGGCCTCTTTTTAAGTAGAAAAAAAGGCTTGATAATAATGAATCATTCTTGATTTCATTGGACAAAAATGCATCATCAAGATTGTATAAACTTCCTTCACTTTATTTCTAAAGTTGATATTGATGGAAAAAAAGCTTGTAATCAATTAATGACAATGATGCCCATGATATGGATAATAATAAAAAAGTATAGATAAAATAAATGGGAAATAAGAGAAGGAAAACACCTCTCTTTCAGTTCCTTTTCCTATTCTTCCTAAGTAATCAAAAGGAAAGTTTACCCGGTTTCTCCTCCTCATGTGATACAGAATAATGATAATAGTGATATAGAGAGAGCGTAGGACGGACAGTGGGGTACTGCCCAAGCTTCCAACTCAAGGAGGGTTTATACTGCACTTACTTATCCTACCACAACTGCTGGGCTCCTCAGGAAAACATTAGACATAAAATTACCACTTACATTTTTATTTCTCTAAAAAATAAGGTCAAGAACAGCATATTTCCTATGACAATATGCAAGGTAACACAAGAATACAAGTAACTTGTCATCATTTCTAGTAAAATCTGGGTTATACTGTTAACTAAATTCTTACTAAATTTTACAAGACTTTTTTCCTTTATCACTTACACAAACTACAAAGCATAAAACACTTGACAGTCACCATAGAAAAGACTGAGGGTTGTTCCATTTTTTTGTTTTTGTTTTTGTTTTTTTATGGGGGCAGGGGGGGGGGGGGATGATGATGATACTTATTACATCAAAGCTTCTTTACAAATAATAATAATAATAATAATATTTACCAAGTACAAATTATATAAAATAAAAAAAACAAAATGAAGCTTCCTGAATTTGATCTGCAGTGAGCCTCCAGCGGGGCATTGCCAGTAGAGTCCCTGAGGGAGTCCAGCGGGAAGAAGAGAAACACCGACCCCCCCCCTCCTCACCATGGGTGCTGGCGGGGGAGGGGGGAGGGGGGGGAGAAGTGCTGCGAAATGTCCCTAACAACCATCTCAAAAAACTACACAGCCAGCAGTCTCTCTCTCTCTCTCTTTCTCTCTCTCTTTCTTTCTTTCTCTCATCTTAATCATCATCATCATCATCATCATCAGCCAGCTGCTGTTCATATAATTCCCCACAGTCACAATAGTACAGCAACCCCAAAAAATTGGCCAATATTTCCTCCCCGAAAGTTGCCAACAATCTCACCGAGCTGCTAACAACCCCATGGAGACCGTGAACATCCCGGTCATCCAGGTAACACCCTTCGAGGATGTTACCAACGGAACAGGATGTTGACGAGTCCCCAATCTTCCCTGCCTGGCTGCCAACAACCCTGGTGTACCCTGCAGGTCACTAAAGCAGCAATGAAGCAACTGAAATGGCCCGGGTACGACAGGTCACCACTGCTGCTGCTGCTGCCGTCGTACTGCGAGCTCTTCACTCGGCCATCTTGTTGGGGATATGTCTTGAGGACGAGAAACACAGCTTCATGATGAAGGGGAACTTGCTGTCTGTTGGGGCAAAGGGAAAGGGAATTAGATCATATGCAAAAATGTTTGGACCTAACACTCCATAAATAGTTTATTTTTTGTAGAATTTTCTTAATAAATTTAACCTGAATACCTTGCTTCAATTAAACCAATGCTTTGATTTTTGGTATTACCTATTCAACCACTCCACCACAGGCATGTTTCAATGGGTTGGATTACTTTTGTACAGCATTTTTCCTCTGGATGAAATTACTAGCTATTTATTTTTTCGGTTATCATGCACAATCATACCAAATGCTAATCAGTATCAATTTGCTAATATATCATATATAAACTCATATCATAACTCTAGAAAATGATAGAAAACATACATCGTAAGATGCCCAACCTAGGCCTTACATATGAAGATGCGACTCATATCAAACAGGAAAATGAGACAAATCACCAGCAGAAACAGAAAACAAGGTTGGTCTTTGACATTCTTTACAGCCTATCTAAAGAAGTGACAGAACACTAGCAATACAGAGCCCTAATACACAACGGTTAATATTGGTCCCTTATCATTACATAAATATCTTTTAGTGAGAACAAAATAAATGGAAAGATAAAATGGAAAAAGGAAAAGGAAGTCTGACAACAGCAACACTTACTAGGGTTGGGGATGGGTGCGTGATTCCCAATCACCAATCCTTCCAGGGCCTCAGAGATGTTGTTGAACTCCAAAAGCCCACTTGAGCTCCTCTCAGCTGTTTGGGGAAAACAAAAACATTAAACCAATTTCTATAGTGGAGGTACCTTCCCTAAATTTGTGTTATGTTGAAAGCAGTGTTGACTCTCCCTGCTTCAATCAGGGAGTCCTCTTTGGTGAGAAGGAGCCTAAATCTTTGAAAGTACCAAAGAGCAGATGCTGAAGGGTGCATCGGTAGATAAAACTCAAGAGAGACAGAGTCCGAGAGCGTGTATTGTGTGAATAGTAAATCTGGCTCATTCATAAGAGAGTTCAGTTACACGCGTTTACATGAAGAAGAGAACAAAAAGTGCCACAATAGTTTCAAGACAATGGCTCTCTCCAAAATCAACTTGAAAATCGAGTTCAAGCGGCTCATAAAATATAATGGCAATGGACAAGGGCATTATGCTGTTGTTTTTGATATATGCAATGTGCATTCATAAACATCTTGTGTCATATGTCATGCTTGTGACTGATAAATAGGGACTGAAAGTTTTGAAAATCTATAGAAATATTCTCACAGGGATGACAAATTCAAAAGAGCTAAAAATATTCACTTTCTATAATGAAAATATAATTACGAAAATGCCACAGAAACAAAATTTCAGTCTGCTAAATAACAATCATCAACTTTAAAATAGATCTAAAAATACATATACAAATGTATGTGTATGTAGTAAATAGAAATAGAAATGTGTTCATAACAGTAGTGAGATATATACAAAAACATCAAATTAAATAATCTCATAACATTAAAAGCAAGTGATTTCAAGACCAAGGAAGCTCCATACTTCTTTCAGTCCGACAAGCACCATAGAACGGCAAGCATGAAGAAATGGTTTACCTGTTCAAGTATGACAAAGTAATATATGTTGGGAGCAAAAAGTTAAGTATATGTTGTGTGTTTTGGAACCAAGTGGACACACATTTTGAATGAGCCAGTTTCTTTTAATCAAAAGTGTGTAAATCAAGAAATAAACAGCAGATTTGCATAGAATATGTAAAAGAAGGTATTTGCATAACTGCTAATACGAAAAAATAACAAAAATGATGGTGGTGGTGGTAATGATAATGATAATACACACTCATTATCTCAATTATATCAGCAGCACTAAGACAACCTTTGGTTTTGTATTAAATGCTTTTGTATCATAATTTTGATATTACATGATGTGTACAACGTAAAACAGATACTAATAATCAAAATAATAGGAACTTCATAGCCACACTACACAGATTTACCCTCAATTCTAAAACACAAACACAAAAAAAAATACAAAACCAAAGGCTGCCACATTGTATCTCTCAAAATAAAAACAGAAATTTGGTATCAAAAGATCCTGGGTCTTTCCCAATGCTTCACTCACACTTACTCTTTGATGGGAACAGTTTGATGCTCTTTGGCTCTGTTATTCCCCCATCAATGAACACCTGTTTAAGCTGGTCCTCATCCAGGCCTGGAGGAGTGTTGAAGAAGTGCAGGATCTGGAAAGGAGAAGAGAGTTTTTATTGCTTTACCTCTCAGATTACAGTTTCTAATTCCTAGACTCTTTAAAGAATGATTATAAAATGTGATCTTAATTTTAAATGCTCTATATTCATAGATTTGGACCTTGGAATGTGTTTTCTGTCCTTAAACAATGATCTCTGTATCTTAAAAAAATACAGCATTTACCCCAAAGTCTAACTAACATTCATTTTCAGTACTGATTGAAAACTGACATTGAAGCATATTATTTCAAGTTTGAAGCATATCATAGGATTGTTAACAACATTGGAAATATCATTTGAAACTTTACATATTTGCATGCATTTCCGTTACAAGTAATTTATAATTAAGCCAAATCTAACCTGAATGGTTTTAAATAATTTTTCTTTTTGGCTATGCATCACTCGAATACTTAATTTTAAATGTGTGTATTTCACTGCAAAAGTGAAAAGTCTTATTCCATTTTTTTTTTTTTTTTTTTTGACTCGTTTTGTGAACATACTCTTGAACTATATCATTGGTAAAACAGCAGCATGGTAAGGCTTCCTGCTGTCAAAATATTACCAGTATAATGCACTTGTATTAGCAGGAGAGAAAACATCCTTTATTGCAATTTCAATAAACAAGACTAAGAAATAAAACTTTCATCCAGATAAGTCATTTAAATTCTTCTCTTCAATGCATGGTTAAAGAATACAAGAGTACTCCCTATAACCTAATATACTAAAAGTGAATGACAAAGTAACAAGATATTATGAAACATTCTTTTAGCATAATTTTTTTCCCAATTAGCTGAAACTATGTCACAACTAAATCTATCAAGCTTAATGAAGTCATTAACATACTAAATTACTATCTCTAAAAGCCATTCTCCAACTTTTACTTTATCTTATTGGAAGGAAGGAAGGAAGGAAGGAAGGAAGGAAGGAAGGAAGGAAGGAAGAAAGGAAGGAAGGAAGGAAGGAAAAAGAGAGAGAGAGAGAGAGAGAGAGAGAGAGAGAGAGAGAGAGAGAGAGAGAGAGAGAGAGAGAGAGAGAGAGAGAGAGAGAGAGAGAAAGAGACGAGTAAGAGAGAGTGAGAGAAGGAGAGGCGAGAGAGAGAGAGAGAGACGAGAGAGAGACAGAGAGACGAGAGATAGAGAGACAGACGAGAGATAGAGAGACAGAGAGACAGAGAGACAGAGAGACAGAGAGACAGAGAGACAGAGAGACAGAGAGACAGAGAGACAGAGAGACAGAGAGACAGAGAGACAGAGAGACAGAGAGACAGAGAGACAGAGAGACTGACTTAGACCACTTGCACGACACCCACCTTGGATGGAGGCTGTATCCTGTTCTTGGATGCCATCTCAGGGTTGATGAACCTGTTGTTTTTGTTGCCCATGTAGTCCTTAAAGGATGGGGTTCCGTCGGGCAGGTCATATGGCTGCTGGACATCGGCGAGGAAGGCCTGCTTTGAGTATCTGGAAAGCGAGAACGAGGTGTGAGTATTAGAGTGTGGTCCGAGGTAGAGGAAGAAAGGAGATAGTGCGGGGTTTGGGGGATGGGGGAAGGGGTAGGGGGAAAGGGGGAAGGGGTAGGGGGAGAGGGGGAGAGGATGTTCGGGCTGGTTAGTTGTGACTGCAAGCATGATTACGTCCAGGAGGAGAAACAGAAGGGAGAATGAGGGGGAAATATGGGGAGGGGGGAGGAAGATGATTATGACTATTATTCACTATGTATCACATTATGATGCACTTCTATCAATAAAAACTCCTATTACAGCTGACCTGCATAAACAAATATGAACCTTAAAAGGATGTGGTATCATGAACACCTACGGTGGTAAGAATAATGAAGATCAAACAATAATAAAAAAATAAAATGAATAAATTATTAACAACAATGATAAGATGGGATAAACATTTCTACATTGAAAAGAAAGAACAAAATAAAGAAGCAGAAGGAAAGCAAGAAACAGAAAATGAGAAAGTCGACAGGAAAAGGGAAAAAACGGGAAAGATGAAACGGGGAAAAGAACCACACAACTCTCCTGCCAAGCTGACCCCCTAACGTGACCCACTGAGAGAGTTGGTGAACGGTTCCCCCACTCATGCTCTCAACCCCCAGAACAAAATCAATACCCAATTTTCACCGAGATAAACCTGTTTTCTTTATCGGCTACCCTGCTACCAGCATAGTGCGGCGCAGCTACATCCTGCACAGAAGAATTCTACTGCGTACTTCCTCTAAACATCAAATAATCAAATAAACACAATTTGAAAGATTGACAGAGACAATTTTTATGGTATACTGCTTACATTTTACAGATACTGTGCCTAACTTGAAGATAATGCATCCAATGTGACAAATGTCCCAAACCATTAATCATTATACAAATTATATATATATATATATATATATATATATATATATATATATATATATATATGTAACTATTATGTATGCTTGGTAATATGAGCATAGATGCAATATCATCAATACACAAAATGCCAATTAGCACTGTGGAACTATTCCCCAATTCACAGCCCTTTCTACATTTCCCATATATCAATAACTGACTGACTAATAAACAGATTCACACACAGACATATGAAGATAGAAAACAGGCAAGGCAAAAGGATGGGCAGAAGCGAGGATGAAAAATGGGTCAGGGGAAAGAACACAGCAGCAAAGGATGGGACAGGACAATCAACTACATGATTGGAAAAAAGATAAATGATAACAGGGCAATGGGCAGAGTGAAAAGAGTGTGTGTGTGTGTGTGTGTGTGTGTGTGTGTGTGTGTGTGTGTGTGTGTGTGTGTGTGTGTGTGAGAGAGAGAGAGAGAGAGAGAGAGAGAGAGAGAGAGAGAGAGAGAGAGAGAGAGAGAGAGAGAGAGAGAGAGAGAGAGAGAGAGAGAGAGAGAGAAAGTGTCCAAGTGAGTGAGTGCGAGAGTAACCATAATACACCCAGACCACTTGCATGTCCGTCCCCATTAGACTGAATTGGAATCTCCCTAAAAAGTGACGAGCCTTTAAAAAAAAGACCAAAATGAGAAATTGAAAAAGCGAAATATGCAGGGCAGCCGGCGTTGACACAGCTGAATCCAATTCATCGCTTCGGGCAGCAGAGAGATGAAAAGCAGACGGCCGAGCTGTCAACTTAACCCGCGGCCATTACGCCACTTTACGAGAGTAACTCACCCAAGTTGCATCTTGCAGCTGAAGAATGTCGTGTTGTTGAGGTTGGCCACGGCGCGCTCAACCGCCAGCGCGTCACCCATCTGGACCATGGCGCAACCCTCCTTCGTCTTCAGGAACTTTATCTGCGGGGGGACAAGGGGCGTTAGCGGGGCGTCGACAGGGAAGGAAAGAAGGTGGACGGAAAAAAAAACGGTTTGGGAATAAAACGAATAGAGTAAAAGTTTTAAATTTCATACTTCCGGGTAAATTCTCAAAGCGCAAATTATGAATCATTGTCGCTACAGCTGTTAGCC
This sequence comes from Penaeus japonicus, assembly GCF_977035675.1. Taxonomy (NCBI): domain Eukaryota; kingdom Metazoa; phylum Arthropoda; class Malacostraca; order Decapoda; family Penaeidae; genus Penaeus; species Penaeus japonicus. The sequence continues at coordinate 19,065,140 of NW_028234436.1, forward strand.
TCGACTGCTATTGCTATTACTGCTAATCTTAGTGTTAATAATGCAAAAGGGATAAACGTCACCGTTAATCCCCTCCTTCCCCCCTCTACCCACCCACACCCACCCTCCCTCCCTCCCTCCCTCTCGACGTGCCCGCACTGGCAAGGACTCGTCCCTTTAACCCCCCTGGTCAATAGGCACCTCTCGCTGTGTGTGCACACGTTGAGGAATGCTGCATCGTAAAATATGTCCTCAAACACAAATACACACGAGGTATTCGAGAAGTAATATATTCCCATTACTAGTATTTTTTTTTAATTCTAACGCACACCAACAACCTACAATTGATATAATAAACATTCATCGGCCATTGCTTCTTTATATATACACACACACATATATAAATGCGACAAGAATGGCAATAAATCTCCCTCGTCCCCCTTCGAGAACAATGCAGGGTTCATCCTCCGAAAAGCTCCGGTGTGCACTTCGACCACGACACAACAAGACGTTGCCCGTGACAATGGACAGTGTCGCCCGCCCACTCGCCTATGCCCACGTCCACGGCTTCGTCCAGAGCCGAAGGAGACCGAGAGGTCATTGGAGAATTGGGGGGGGGGGGGGTATTTCACAGAGGGGGGGATGTGGGTGTTTTAGCGTAATTGGGAGAAAGGATGAAGAGGGGGAATTTCCAATATGGGGGGGGGGGGTGATGGGATGGAGGGAGTTCTTAAATGCTCAAGGAGGAGGGGGAGGGGGGGGGGGCTATTTCAACGGCTTCCCCGAGAAGGCGTCAGCAACCCGCAACCCTAACGAGGCCGCGTCGGAGGTATGGGCGCCGCCGCAGCGTGCGTCCCATGCAACCGAGCAGCCATCATGCAAGCAAACAAGAGGCACTCACCCTGACAACATTGCCGTAAAGACATAGCAAGTTGAAGATCCTGTCGGCGTTCATCTTGTCCTTGTTGAGTCCGTATACCATAAGGACGGCGCCCTGCTGTGGGATGCCGGGCTGGGGCTGCCCCATGGCCTGCAGGGAGGCGCCCCCTGGCCCGCCGGTGCCGCCCATGAAGGGGCCGCCCTGGCCGGGGCCGCCGCCGCCGCCTACGAGACCGCCTCCGCGAAGCCCGCCGTTGCTGATGCCGTTGTTCATGCCGAACCTAAGAGTAGAAAACCATTAGTTCAAAAAAACTAGTAAAATTTCATAAAGCAAGTCCTTGCCAACCCCCCAAAAATTAAACCAATGAAGCAAAATTAAATCAACAAGATTTATCAGCCTCCATTACCACGGAACACTTTAAGAACCCTCACAACCCTCCCCAGCCCTCCCTCCCTCCCTCCCTCCCAAGCAAACCGACACCCGATCATCCCCGACCGATAAGCAAAGCGCGCTAATGACGCAACCGCCCGCACGACGGCCGAAAGGAGCGCGACCCCTTCCGCCACTAATTGGTGTTGGGCCTATCAGCGATCCATCAATTTAATGACTTTGCTCTGTCATTCCTACCACAGCCATTAATTCAGCGACGACAAATCTATCTCGACAAACTAAAACCTATTAATACTACCACCATCGTTACCATTATCCTCCTCCTCCTCCTCGCCATCATTCCGCCACTATCAATTGGCAACCGGACTCCATCAATCAACACTAGTGTGCTTGTGCTCGGGGCCATTCATTCTCTCGCTGATGCTCGTCCCACGCTCCTGTCTCTTGCATCTTTCCCGTACGCTCCATTACATCCCCTCTCCTCTCCCTCCATAATCCCTGCTATTCCTTCCCCTCTCCTCTATCCCTCCCCAATCCCTGCTATTCCTTTCCCTCTCCCACTCTCCTATATCCCTCCCTAATGCCTGCTATTCCTTCTCCTCTCTTCCACTCTCCTATCCCTGCTATTCCTTCCCCTCTCTTCCACTCTCCTATCCCTCCCCAATCCCTGCTATTCCTTCTCCTCTCTTCCACTCTCCTATCCCTACTATTCCTTCCCCTCTCTTCTCTTTCCACTTCTCTCCTATCCCCCAATCCGTCTCTTTCTATCCACTCCTTCCCTCTCCTCTTCTCTTCCATCCCCATCCCCATCCCCTTTCCCTTTCCCTTTCCTTTTCCCTTTCCCTTGCCTTCCCTTCCCTTCCTTTCCCTTCCCGTCCCTCTGGCGCTGGGCTCCGGGCTCAGGAGAGCGGCAGCCTCGACGTAGGAAGAGGCAAGGCGATAAGTCAATAATTGAGTTAGGAGAGTTCGTTAGGCAGATCCTGTCCCTCTCCCCCCATAAGGAATCGCCAGAGGCCTTACGGAAGCAGGCGCACGCCCGCGCGCACACGCTCGCTTCTTTGAATACTATTTTGAAATCTAATACTAGTCACACAAGCACAAATACACATGTGAACACACACACACACACACACACACACACAATAAAAAGACGACGACTGTCATCCATCATCATTCAAACAACGATCACCAACAGCCAACAGTCATATAGAAACATGTACAAATAACGTCAGAATACATAATACAATAACACACACAAAAAAATACAATACACAAAATATAACAACATAAAAAACAACAAAAAACAAAGAAAGGAGCAAAGTCCCCATCCGCGGACACCCACCTGTCAGGCATGGGGCTGTTGAAGAGGGCGCCGGCGGAGTTGCGTGGGCCGCCCATCTGTCCGTTCATGCCGCCTCCTGGAAGAAACACAAAGGAGAAGAACGTGAGAACAATGTACAAACTATATGGAAAGGGGTGTGGGAAGGGGAAGAGAGAGAGGGAAGGGGGGTTTGAGAGAGGGAAAGAAGGATGGATGGATGGAGGGAAGGAAGGAAGGAGAGGATGGATGGAGGGAAGGAAGGAAGGAGAGGATGGATGGAAGCAGAAGCGGGAGGGAGGGAAGGACGGACGGGAGGAGGGGGAGGAGGGAGGGACAGAGGAAAGGAGTTTTGAGAGCGAGAAAAATGAAAAGCGTTCCGAGGAAGGGGAGAGAAACAGGCAGGAGAGGGAGAAAGAAAGAGAAAGAAAGAGAAAGAAAAAAGAGAGAGAGAGAGAGAGAGAGAGAGAGAGAGAGAGAGAGAGAGAGAGAGAGAGAGAGAGAGAGAGAGAGAGAGAGAGAGAGAGAGAGAGAGAGAGAGAGAGAGAGAGAGAGACCTGGCTACATGGCGACAGGTGGGAGCAATAGGAGGGCGCGAACAGAACAGAAGGGGGCAGGGAGGAAGATGGAGGAAAGATTAAGACCAACACAAACAGGAAGGGAGACACAGGTACTCGTGTTGATGTATGAATATTTAACTGAAAGGAGATGGGAAAAGAGGGGGGAGGAGGAGGGAGGGAGGGGAAGAGGGGGAGGAGGAGGGAGGGGAAGAGGGGGAGGAGGAGAGAGGAGGAGGGAGGAAAAAAGAGGGGAGGAGAAAGAAGACGACGAGAGGGAACGTGGAGAGAGGGAAGGAGGTAGTATAGCAGGGGACGAATGTGGAGGATAGAAAAAAGAGGGAGCCAAAGAGTAGAGAAGGAAGAAAAAGTAAGGGAAGGGAGGGAGGGAGGGAGGGAGGGGAGAATAGGGGGGAAGAGAGGCAGAAGATGGACCCGGGTGCCTTCGAGTCAACGGAGAGCCGAGTAAACACCAGGCGAGACCTCAAACTTTCGCCGACTAAATGGGATGTATTCAGACAACACAATGCGCTCGGGCTATGTTGATTCTGCTACACGGGAAGATGCGGGCGGGGAGAGGGAGGGAGGGAGGGAGGGAGGGAGGGAGAGAGGGAGGGAGAGGAGGAGAGGAGGAGAGATAGAGAGAGAAGAGGAGGGAGAGGAGAGGGAAGAGGAGAGAGAGAGAGGGGGGGGAGGGAGGGAGGGAGAGAAAGAGAGAAAGAGAGAAAGAGAGAAAGAGAAAGAGAGAGAGAGGGGAGGTGGAAGAAAAAAGTAAATTGTCGAGGGGAAAGGGAGGGGAGGAAAAATGGAAATAGGAGGCGCAGGGGAAGAAAAGGGAGGGGGGAGAGAGAAGGGAGAGGGGAAGGGGAAGGGGGGGGAGAGGGAAGAACTGAATTGAGGAGGGCCGGGAGGAAGGAAGGACTGAATTGAGAGAGGGAGGTAGGGAAGAGAAAGACAACAATGAGATAAAAACAATCCCACCCGAGGGGAAAATACCATTATACATCTAAATAAAAATCCGAACAAACGGAACTTCCTCCCCCGATGAAAAAGGGGACATGACAGCAGGCCACCAGGTGGTCCTCCCCCTACCCCCCTGACACCACCACCTCCACCACCTTGACCATGTAGCGGTTGCCCTCTCAAACACCTCGCCTTTGTCTTCCTCCTCTATCCGCCTTCTACTCTCCCACTCTCCCTCTCTCTCTTTCTGTCTATCTATTTATATATCTATTTATTTATCTATTTCTCTCTCTCTCTTTCTGTCTATCTATTTATTTATCTATTTCTCTCTCTCTCTTTCTGTCTATCTATTTATTTATCTATTCTTCTCTCTCTCTCTCTCTCTCTCTCCTCTTTCCCCTCTCCCTCTCGCGCTATGAAACCACTATAACCGCCTCTCTCACTCGCTCTCAACCTTCAATGCGGTGGCGGCGTTCTCATAATACTGAGAGGAAGGGTAAACGAGGGGAAAATAAGAGGGGGAAAGTGGGGACAAAAAGAAGGTAAAGAAACGGGGTGGAGGGGGGAGGGGGAGCAGGAGGAGGAGGAGGAGGAGGAGGAGGAGGAGGAGGAGGAGGAGGAGGAGGAGGAGGAGGAGGAGGAGGAGGAGGAAGGAGAGGGAGAGAGGGGGGGGGGGAGAGGGAAAGAGAGGGGGAGGAGGAGAGAGAGAGAGAGAGAGAGGAGGAGGGAGAGAGGAGAGAGGAGAGGGAGAGAGAGGAGGAGGAAGAGAGAGAGAGAGAGAGAGAGAGAGAGAGAGAGAGAGAGAGAGAGAGAGAGAGAGAGAGAGAGAGAGAGAGAGAGAGAGAGAGAGAGAGAGAGAGAGAATAGAAGAGAGGAGAGAGCATTAAAACAAACGAAGGAGAAGGAACAGCCACAGCGTTAAAGGACAGGTCACAAGGGCGGGCGAAGATGACCTATCAGAGAATGGAGAGGGAGACAGGGAGACGAGGAAGGTGGGGGGGGGAGGATAAGGAATAGAATAGAATAGATAAAAGAAAGGTGAAGCCAAGTAGCGGTGGAGAAGCCTTTTCTCCCTTCGCGACAAGAGTGAGAAGGAATGGGCGAGAGGGGAGAGGAGAGACGGAGGGGGGGAGGGGAGGAGAGAGGGGAGGAGAGAGGGGGGAGAAGAGGGGCGCAGGAAGGGAAAGGAATGAGGCGGGAGAAGGGGAATGAAAAGGGGAGGAAAAGTAAGAGGCGAAGAGGGAAAGAGGGAGAGGTGAGAAAAAATGAGAGAAGAGAAAAAAGAAAGAAAAGAAAAACGGAAAGAGAGAGAGAAAAGTAAAGGGGAAATCCGAGGCGATAACGATACGAGACGGAAGAACAAATGCTTAGGGAAAGCCAACGAGCGTGACAGCAGTAGGAGCAGCAGGAGCAGGAGCAGGAACAGGAGCAGCGGCGGCAACAGCAGCAGCAGGAGGAGGAGGAGGGTGACGCCGGGGCCGGCATCCCTGGCTCTAGCACCTGAAGCGTGGCAGAGTAAGGTATTGATTTTCCACTTGAAACGGGTGTGTGGAGCAGCACAGACAATTGGATTACCGCGAGGGTGGTGGCTGCCCTCTGTCCCACAACCTCAACTCGGGTCCCCGCCTGTCAATCCTCCTGCTTCTGCTCCTGCTCTTAGATTCTGCTGTCCTGTTTCTCCTGCTTCTGCTTCCGCTACTCCTGCTTCTCTCTGCCTGTCCCCCCGTCCCCTCCGAAGTTCCCCCTACCCTTGTACAGTCCGTGGCCGAAGTTTTGTTTTAACGTGAATGAAGCTTCGAAATCCTCTCTATTCTAACCAAAGCTCGCATTATTGGGCAGGCCGTTATAGCTGATAGGGACAGGATTCGAAGCATGTTTTACAAAGGTTTTTTTTTCTCCCGTGACTGTACCCCTCACTACCCCAACCCCTTTCCTGTGACCCCTCCGTCATCACCCCCCCCCCTCCTCCCGTTCTCCTGGCCCACACACGGACAGACCTTAGCAAACCCTGCCAAGGAACGCCGAAGTTTCCCCTCTCGGCTCAAGGAACACAAGAGAACGAGGGCCCAAGCCATAAAAAGAGGGGGGGGGGGGGTAAGAAAGGAAAAGGGTCCCCAAATAATAATAAAAAAGAAAAAACTTACTGAAGGGCGCAGCGTTCATGCCAAAACCTCGAGGCTCCTGCAGGAGGGGAGGACGAGAAGATCCTCCGCCGCCCCCGCTGCCGTTGTTCTGGGGTTCCTTCATTCCTGCAAAGAAAGAAAGAAAACACAAAGTCAGCCAACCGAATTCTCTGCATTACTGTTCTACGTCGAGTTGACAGTACAGCTCAATAGAGAATGAATATTTAATACGGTATTGAGTTCAAAGAGCGTGTTCCCGCACCTCATGGCACTACTACCACCACCATTCACACACTCGACAACTCTTAGGTGTTCAGAGAGGGAACAATAAGCAGTGTCCTCTGGATTGGACTGAAAAAATTAACTTGGTAATGATACACGACTCTCTGTGGGTGTGACCGCTTAATGACAGGACGAACAAGTGTTTGCATGCCAAGTCATGCATTTATATCGGAAATATAGAAGAACTGTGAATATTCATATTTCTGTTTTGTATGTGTACAATGTGCACCTTTACATCCTTACATCCTTCTTCCTTCCTTCCTTTCCTCTCCTTCCCTTCCTCCCCGGGAACCTGGGCCGAAGTAAACAACCCATGTCTCGCACTTGCCTAATTGAGAGCTCAAGAGGCGCTCACATAAACTTTCTCCTCTGGATTCGTTCTTTCCCTCTCCTCTCCCTCCCTCCGTCCAATTCCTCCCCCTCTTTCACCATCCCCTCTCTCGCTCCTCCCCCCCTTCCTTCCTTCCTTCCTTTCTTTCTCCCTCCCTCCCTCGCTCCGTCTCCCCCTCGCACTAATTTAACAACCTAACACCACTGGCCCGCATCTAATATTAATTTCTCCGCCGTCATCAAGAAGCGACGTGGATTGCCTTTGCAGGGACGTCGAATCCCTTGTGTTTCACCCCACGGACATTAGTATGTAGAATGAGAAAATGAAAAATACAAAGAAAAGTGGGAGATGGTACGAGAGAGAAGGGAGAGGAATGAAGGAAGAATAAAAAAGAAAAAAGTATATGAAGAATTATAAGAAAAAAAGGCCTTATGCTATTTCATTTCTGTTGCTGAATGAAGCCTTTAAACAAAACAAAAGAGAAAGCCAGATTCCACCGAATCGGAGACGGACAATAAACAGCGAATCCCCCCAAAAGCAGGAAGAAAAAGCCAGAGACCGTCCCCACGAACGCGCAAGAACCGACAGCAACGCAGGCCTAAATCTAAATCCCTGAGCGACGATACACCCACCCGCCAGCCCTCACCCTCACCCCGACCCCCGCGCCATCCCCTCCATCCCGCCCGGAGTGACGCCGAGGAAATGAGGCTGAATAAGGGTCCTTCGATGACCCTGGAGCCACGGGCCGGAGAGTAAGGGCTAGGCCCCGTGGCCCTGAACCTTGCCTTGCCTTGCCTTGCCTTGCCGTGGACGGATGGACGGATAGATGGATGGACGGGCCTAGCGACGTAGTGCATCCTAGCCGTGCATTCTCCCCTGCATAGGCCTGAACGCGGGCGTGCCTGGGCTGAGTCAGGGCTGGGTGTGGGCCAAGCATCTTCCCCTCTTCTTCCTCCTCCTCCTCCTTCTCGCGGCTCGCCACCGTGACGCACCGCTGGCACTGCCGCCGACGCCGCGTTGCATTATCTCAGCTTTGTGCCGTGCCGCGCTGCCCACGCCCGCGTACCTGGCTTGCACGTGGGCTACATTCCGCCCCGCGACACCACACCTGCCATCCAACACCTTTCTGCCACCACACACGCGCGCAAGCACGCTTTTTATAACACACATGTGTGCGTGCATACATACACACACGCATATTGACATATATAGACAGACACGCACAAACAGCCTACCCCCCCCCCTCCGCTTCACCCCTAACAGTACTAGAAGAGGAGGCTCACCGACGCCCGTGAAAATCAGGCTCCGGGGGCGTGTCCTCTGGCTGGTGTTACGCCTCCACGGGCTGGCTCGGTAGTCCGATGTTATTAGTCCCTGGGCCTTGGTCAATTTCGGTAGTCCCTTCCTCCAAGCCTTTATTCCCTCCCTAGTCCACAGACCGCAGGCTCTTTTTCCTCCTCCTCCTCCTCCTCCTTCCCCAATCCTCTACTCGCTACTTGCTCCTCTTCCCCCCCTCCCTCTCTCTCTCCACCTTCCCCAATCCGTCTACGGGTTACTTCCTCCTCACCCCCTTGCCCCCTCCCCCCACCCCCCCTTCCTCTTCCCCTATCCCCTTACGGACTACTTCCTCCCGCCGCCATCGGAACTGTAATTTCCTTCTCCTCGGGTGTGTTCGGGGCTTAAACGTGCCATCCCCAGGGCGCACGTAAGGGCGACGCTCCCATCGACCAAGCACGGGAGCGAGGGCCTTGCAGCCTAAGCTCCACTGGACCGGAGTCGGGTGGTGCAGCGCCAGAACAGCGTCGTCCGCCCGCACTCCGCCCACACACACACCCGCCCGCCCGCAGACCGATTTGATGCTAACCTCCGTTCCTTACCGCTAATTAAGAGATTCTTGTGGTCACGCACGCACGCACGCACGCACGAAAGCCCAATACACGCCCGGTCGCTCCGACGAAGGAAGCCTCGCCTTCTCGTAGCGGGTAAAGGGATGGACGGGAAGAAAGAAGCAAGAGAGAAAGGTGGAAATGAGAGAAAGATGGAAAAAAAAGGACGAAACGAGGGGTGGGGAAAAAAAACGATGGAATAAATGAGAAGAAAAACGGAAAACTCGACAAGAAAAGAAAAGGCGGATAAATAGATAGATAGAAGGAACAGAAGAAAAGTGACCCAGGAACCACTCGACTCAGAGCCTCGAACGCTAAGAATTTACCACAAAAAAAATAAAAATAAATCGTCATTCTGCCGACAAATAACCCAATAAATCTCAACTGCGATCTCGGAACACCTGCTCGGGTTCATCATCATCTACTTTGCGCATCTGCTCATCTTGCTAACATCATGTCACATCATTTCGAGGGGGGAGGGAGGGGGGGGAGAGGGAGGGAGAGAGAGAGAGAGAGAGAGAGAGAGAGAGAGAGAGAGAGAGAGAGAGAGAGAGAGAGAGAGAGAGAGAGAGAGAGAGAGAGAGAGAGAGAGAGAGAATGATACAAAAAAGAGAGAAAAGGCAGAGAGAGAAAAAAATAAAGATAAATAAAGAAAAAGAGACGCGAAGAGAGAAAAGGCGAAAATAAGAGAGAAAGAGCACCCAGCGAGTGAGCGAGTGAGCGAGCGAGGACCGACTCAACAGCAAAACCAGACCAGACCGCACACCAAGGCCGCCCTCCCCGCACGTCAGCCTCCTCCTGTCCGAGAGATAATTCATCCTTGTCCCGCTTCCACGAAAATATCCTCCCTACTCCTCACCCCATATCCTACATCTCCCCCGCAATCAATCTTGGAGCGCGCTTACCCTCCTCCTCCTCCCCTCTCCCCTCCTTCCATCCATCCCTCCCTCACCCTACCATTCCATTCAGTCTTCATCTCCTCCTCTCTTCTCCACCTTTCTTTCTTTCCTTTCTCCACCTTCTCCTCCTCTTCCTCTTTTTTCTTTCCTTTCCTTCCCCTTCCTCCTCTTTCCTCTCCTCACCTGAACGAGCTCCTCCCCCCCCCCTTCATCCCAATACCAGATCAACCACGGGCAAGATAACAAGCAAGCAACTCTAACTACAACTACACACAAAAACAGCCCCAAAACAACCCGAAAAGTAGGGAGAGAAAAATAAACAAATCTAAAAGTTATCCTTGCCCAATCAAAGCATCAACCACTCACCTCCCCTCCCCCCCCTCTCCACCCCTCACCCACACTCCCTAATATCTCCATCTCCAATCAGCTCCCCCCACACCCCCGCTTGATCAGGACTCCCCTACCCCTCCCCTTCCATTGACTACCCCTAACTAGAACCTGCTTCTAACCCTCCCCTCCCCTCCCCTCCATCACAAATCCAGCGGCATATTTTTCTCTCTCTCCCTCTTCCTTTTTTTTTTATCTGATGGGAAAATAGGAGAAAGGAGGAAGGGGAAAGGGTGAGGGTGAGGGTGAGGGTGGGGTGGAAGGGGGGAGAGGAGGAAGGAAAGGAAGAAGGAAACGGGAAGAGAAAGCGATGGTGATGAGGAAGAGATAGGAGGAGAAAGGAGAAGAGAGGAGGAGAAAGAAGAAAAGAGAAAGTGGGAGGGGAGGAGGAGGGGGAGGACAAGGAGGAAGGAGGAGGAGGAGGAGGAGGAAGAAGAGGAAGAGGAGGAACAGAAGGGAGGGAGGGAAACTAAGGCGACATTTGCCTTGACATAAAGAGCCGAAGCGAAGCAAGACAAAAAAGAAAAGGAAAAAAGAAAACTTGTTTGGCGACCCCGCGGTAAATTACAACTTTGAAACTGGAGTAACGAGGGTGGGGGAGTGAGGGGTAAGGAGGGAGGAGGGATGATGGAGATAAAAAAAAAAAAAAACGAAAAAATAAGTGGATGGAATGAGGAAAGAGGGAGGTAGGAGAGGGAGGGGGAGAAGGCAGAGATGGGAAGATAAAGATGAGGAGGAGGGCGGGAAGAGAAAGACGATGGAATAAAAGGAAAGGAGAGACCAGAAAAAGACAGAACTCGAACGACCAACCGTAAAAGAGGGGAAAAGGGAAGAGGGGAGGGAGTGAGGGAGAGGGGGGCGCAACGAAGGGTAAGGAATACCTGAGAATAAACGGTACACGACAAAGTTAGTTAGTGAGGAGTGAACAAAAGTTAAGCGTGTGAAAAAGAGTGTGAGAAAGTGGAGGGAGAGGAGAGAAATAAATATTTGAATGGAAAGTGAAAAATCATCCACCACACATCACACTGGAGAGAATCAGTCAACCACTCCTATAGACGATCATCTTGAAACGGCACTGCGCAGACAGTGTGTTGGCATGTTGGCACTTGCACCTGCCATTAACAAAGGGCCGTCTGACCTGCCTTCCCACAGCCTGTTACCCGAGCTCTATCCACTCCCATACCCTCTCTATGCTATCTTCCCCACTACCCGTCCCCTTCCCCACCCCTCCTGAGCGCCCTTCCCTCCCCTTCCCCTACCACCCCGTGCTTTTACCCCCTCCCAGCTTCCTGTCCCTCTTATCCCTTCCCCTTCCCCTTCCCAATTTCCCTCCCCTTCATTCTCCAAACTCTATAGCCTCTTATACCTCCCCCTACCCTCACCCGTTCCCCAAACCCTATGCTTCCACACTCCCTCCCCTTTATCCACCCTTCCACCCTCCCCCCACATCCCCCCCCCAAAGATCTGGCTAATGCT